>NC_053023.1:605088145-605412661 GCF_003073215.2 Triticum urartu | reverse complement strand
CAAGCTTTTCCATAAACCATTTTATAAGGAGACACACCCATAGGATTTTTATATGCTGTTCTATAATCCCAAAGTGCATCATCTAATTTCTTAGACCAATTCTTCCTGGACCTATTAACAGTCTTTTGCAAAATTAATTTTATTTCTCTATTGCTAAGTTCAACTTGACCACTAGACTAAGGATGATAGGGTGAGGCAATTCTATGGTTAACATCATACTTAGCAAGCATCTTACGGAAAGCACCATGAATAAAGTGTGAACCACCATCAGTCATTAAATATCTAGGGACTCCAAACCTTGGGGAAATAACTTCCTTAAGCATTTTAATAGAGGTGATGTCATCAGCACTACTGGTTGGATTGGCTTCTACCCATTTAGGAACATAATCAACAGCAACCAAAATATGTGTATACCCATTAGAGGAAGGAAAAGGTCCCGTCTAATCAAATCCCCAAACATCAAATGGTTCAACAACAAGTAAATAATTCATAGGCATTTATTGACACTTACCGATATTACCTATTCTTTGACATTCATCACAAGAAGAGACAAACTTATGGGCATCCTTGAAGAGAGTAGGCCAATAAAATCCAGATTGCAATACTTTGTGAGCAGTTCTATCTCTAGCATGATGCCCTCCATAAGCCTCGGAGTAACATTTCCGTAGGATTTGTCCATATTCATGCTCAGGTACACAATGTCTAATAATACCATCTACTCCTTCTTTATAAAGATGTGGGTCATCCCAAAAGTAATGTCTTAAATCATAGAAGAATTTTTTCTTTTGCTGGTATGTAAAGCTAGGTGGTTAATATTTAGCAACAATGTAATTAGCATAGTCAGGATACCAAAAGTACTAATACATCTCCAACGTATCTATATTTTTCTTATTGTTCCATGCTATTATATTATCTGTTTTGTATGTTTAATGGGCTTTGTTATGCACTTTTATATTATTTTTGGGACTAACCTACTAACCAAAGGCCCAGTGCAAATTGCTGTTTTTTGCCCATTTCAGTGTTTCGCAGAAAAGGAATACCAAACGGAATGAAACCATTGGGAGAGTTATTTTTGGAACAAACGCAATCTAGGAGACTTGGAGTGGACGTCAAGGAAGCAACGAGGCGGCCACCAGGTAGGAGGGCGCGCCCCCACCCTCATGGGCCCCTCGTGGCTCCGCTGACCTACTTCTTTCACCTATATATAATCATATACCCCGAAAACATCTGAGAGCATCACGAAACCCTATTTCCACCGCCGCAACCTTATGTACCCATGAGATCCCATCTTGGGGCCTTTTCCGGTGCTCCACTTGAGGGGGAATCGATCACGGAGGGCTTCTACATCAACACCATAGCCTCTCCGATGATGTGTGAGTAGTTTACCATAGACCTTCGGGTCCATAGTTATTAGCTAGATGGCTTCTTCTCTCTCTTTGGATCTCAATACAAAGTTCTCCTCGATTCTCTGGGAGATCTATTCGATGTAATTCTTTTTGCGGTGTGTTTGTCGAGATCCGATGAATTGTGGGTTTATGATCAAGATTATCTATGAACAATATTTGATTCTTCTCTGAATTCTTTTATGCATGATTTAATATCTTTGCAAGTCTCTTCGAATTATCAGTTTGGTTTGGCCTACTAGATTGATCTTTCTTGCAATGTAGAAATGCTTAGCTTTGGGTTCAATCTTGCGGTGTCCTTTCCCAATGACAGCAGGGGCAACAATGCACGTATTGTATTATTGCCTTCGAGGATAAAAAGATGGGGTTTATATCATATTGCTTGAGTTTATCCCTCTACATCATGTCATCTTGCCTAATGCGTTACTCTGTTTTTATGAACTTAATACTCTAGATGCATGCTGGATAGCGGTCGATGTGTGGAGTGATAGTAGTAGATGCAGAATCGTTTCAGTCTACTTGTCGCGGACGGGATGCCTATATACATGATCATGCCTAGATATTCTCATAACTGTGTGCTTTTCTATCAATTGCTCGACAGTAATTTGTTCACCCACCGTAGAATTTGCTATCTTGAGAGAAGCCACTAGTGAAACCTATGGCCCCCGGGTCTATGTTCCATCATATTATTTTCCTATCTACTTGCTATTTCTACCACCTTTTATTTTGCAATCTTTATTTTCCAATCTATACAACAAAAGTACCAAAAATATTTATCTTATTATCTTTATCAGATCTCACTTTTGCAAGTGGCCGTGAAGTGATTGACAACCCCTTTATCGCGTTGGTTGCAAGGTTCTTGATTGTTTGTGCAGGTACGAGGGACTTGCGTGTAGTCTCCTACTGGATTGATACCTTGGTTCTAAAAAACTGAGGGAAATACTTACACTACTTTGCTGGATCACCCTTTCCTCTTCAAGGGAAAACCAACGCATGCTCAAGAGGTAGCAAGAAGGATTTCTCGCACTGCTGCCGGGGAGGTTGCACCAAGTCAAGTCAAGATTTGATCTCCCGTCAACAAATCATTTTTGGCGCCGTTGCCGGGGAGATCTATGCCAAGTAAAGACATACCAAGTACCCATCACAAACTCTTATCCCTTGCATTACATTATTTTTCATTCGCCTCTCGTTTTCCTTTCCCCCACTTCTAAAACAATTTTTGGAAACCTTTGCCTTTTCTTCGCCTTCTTCCCGTATGTATCTTTGTTTGTGTTTCCATGTGCCTTCTATTTGCTTGCATCTTTGCTTGCTAAAAATCTATTGATATGGATCCACTTAAAGTGTTCTACTTGGATCATCTTTGATCCTTATGCACTCGTGCTGAAACCCCAACTAGCCTAGTTGATGGGAAATCTTTAGATGAGCATGCTCATTTTGTGTGTCACCGTTTGTCTAAAAAAGGGAGAATCTTATGGGATCAAATAAACAGATTGCTATGTTATGCTTGGAATCTTTGTGAAATTTATGATTTTACTTGTTGCTCTAAGAACCCTAAAAAACACCTCCCCTACCTGTGTGAGTTTAATGATAATGAAATCTTATCTTCTTACGCAAAGGGTGTTTATAGTTACTAAGATATCAAACAAATTGAAGAATTTGTTGCTTTTAAGGGTGCTTATGAAGTTGCTTCTTTGATTGAAAAGTATGATATTACTCTCTACGAATCTAAATTTTTTGACATACTTAAATATTGCTATGAAAACTATGCTCATAATGTCTATGTCAAAGAATTTGTTGAAAGAATGACCATTGATTGGGAAGAAAATAATGATATGCATGAATCTATAGATAATTATGATTCGAATGATTTGATTGAAATATCCCTTTATGAACATGATGCTTGCTATTCTTGTGGCCATGATGCCAATATTATGAAGATGAGTTTGCTATAGTTCCTTACGTTAAACATGAGATCGTTGCTATTGCACCCATACTTGATAGTTTCTTCGATGAAAAGCATGATTACAATGATGTTATCATAAATTATCTTAATGTCAATTATGTTAATGATATGCAAAACCTCAAGCTTGGGGATGCTAGTTTTGCTATGACTACTATTTGTTGCAATGATCATGATTGGGGTGATTCTTCTTATGATCTTGAAAATTTATTTAAGCCCCATGATGAATATGAGATTGATAATAGTGTTTGCAATATTATTGAAAGTGGGTTTGGAAGAGTGTGAACTTTAGATCCCACATATTTGGAGAATGTTCAATCTTATGATTTTTTTTTATAAAAGTGGGTTTCGAGAGGTCATGACTTTAGTTAATGTTAATCCCACTATTTTGGAAGAGTGTCAACTTTGCATGCAATATTTTATGTGATAGATATTTTGTTGAATTTGCTTATGACCCAACATGTAATTATTATGATAGAGGAAAATATGATTGTAGAAATTTTCATGTTACTAAATCACCTCTCGTTATGTTGAGATTGCTATTGTTTCTTTCCGCTTCCTTACATATGCTAGTTTTTGCTTGCTATGATAATTTGTTTGCCTATAAGACGCCTATGCATAGGAAGTATGTTAGACTTAGATGTGTTTGTTACGTGTTTCATGATGCTCTCTTTGTGCTTCAATTCTTGTCTTTCATGTGAGCATCATTGAAATTATCAATGCCTAGCTAGGGGCGTTGAACGATAGCGCTTGTTGGGAGGCAACCCAATTTTATTCTTGTTTCTAGTTTTTTGTTTATATATAGTAATAAATAATTCATCTATCTTCTGTTTAGATGTGGTTTTATGTTTTTAATTAGTGTTTTTGCCAAGTAGAACCTTTGGGAAGACTTGGGGAAGTCTTTGCGATCTTGCTGTAAAAAACAGAAACTTTAGCGCTCACGAGATTAGCTGCCATTTTTTTACTGGAGAGTGCAATTAGGTTGATTATTTTTGAAGATGATTAATAGACAAATTCCTCACATCCAACAATTTATCTCAGAATTTTTGGGGTTACAGAAGTATTCGAAACCTACAGATTACTACAGACTATTCTGTTTTTGACAGATTCTGTTTTTCGTGTGTTGTTTGCTTATTTTGATGAATCTATGGCTAGTATCGCAGGGTATGAACCATATAGAAGTAGGAATACAGTAGGTTTAACACCAATATAAATAAATAATGAGTTCATTACAGTACCTTGAAGTGGTGGTTTGTTTTATTATACTAACGGAGCTCATGAGATTTTCTGTTGAGTTTTGTGTTGTGAAGTTCTCAAGTTTTGGGTAAAGATTTGACGGATTTTGGAATAAGGAGTGGAAAGAGCCTAAGCTTGGGGATTCCCATGGCACCCCAAGGTAAAATTTAAGGACAACCAAAAGCCTAAGCTTGGGGATGCCCCGGAAGGCATCCCCGCTTTCGTCTTCGTCTATCGGTAACTTTACTTGATGCTATATTTTTATTCACCACATGATATGTGTTTTGCTTGGAGCGTCTTATATGATTTGAGTCTTTGCTTTTTAGTTTACCACAATCATCCTTTCTGTACACACCTTTTGGAGACACACACATAAATCGGAATTTATTAGAATACTCTATGTGCTTCACTTATCTTTTGAGCTAGATAATTTTGCTCTAGTGCTTCACTTATATCCTTTTAGAGCACGGTGGTGGTTTTATTTTATAGAAATTATTGATCTCTCATTCTTCACTTATATTATTTTGAGATTCTTATATAACAGCATGGTAATTTTCTTTGGCTATAAAATTAGTAATAATATGATAGGCATCCAAGATGGGTATAATAAAAACTATCATAAAAAGTGCATTGAATACTATGAGAAGTTTGATACTTGATAATTGTTTTGAGATATGAAGATGGTGATATTCGAGTCATGCTAGTTGTGTAGTTGTGAATTTGAGAAATAATTGTTCTAAAGTTTGTGATTCCCGTAGCATGCACGTATGGTTAACCGTTATGTGATGAAGTCAGAGCATGATTTATTTATTGATTGTCTTCCTTATGAGTGGCGGTCGGGGATGAGCGATGGTCTTTTCCTGCCAATCTATCCCCCTAGGAGCATGTGTGTAGTACTTTGTTTCGATAACTAATAGATTTTTGCAATAAGTATGTGAGTTCTTTATGACTAATGTTGAGTCCATCAATTATACGCACTCTCACCCTTCCACCATTGCTAGCCTCTCTAATACCGCTCACCTTTCCCTGGTATCATACACCCACCATATACCTTCCTCAAAACAGCCACCATACCTACCTATTATGGCATTTCCATAGCCATTGCGAGATATATTGCCATGCAAATTACTACCGTTCCGTTTGTTATGGCATGTTACATCATTGTCATATTGCTTTGCATGATCATGTAGTTGACATCGTATTTGTGGCAAAGCCACCTTTATAATTCTTTCATACATGTCACTCTTGATTCATTGCATATCCTGGTAGACCACCGGAGGCATTCACATAGAGTCATATTTTGTTCTAGCATCAAGTTGTAATTTTTGAGTTGTAAGTAAATAAAAGTGTGATGATCATCATTATTATAGCTTTGTCCCAAGTGAGGAAAGTATGATGGAGACTATGATTCCCCCACAAGTCAGGATTAGACTCCGGACGAAAAAAAAAAAAAAAGGAGAAAAAAGAGGCCATAAAAAAAGAGAAAATTCCCAAATAAAAAAATAAAAAAGAGAAATAGAGAGAAATAGAGAGAAAGGATAATGTTACTATCCTTTTATCACACTTGTGCTTCAAAGTAGCACCATGATCTTCATGATAGAGAGTCTCCTATCTTGTCACTTTCATATGCTAGTGGGAATCTTACATTATGGAACTTGGCTTGTATATTCCAATGATGGGCTTCCTCAAAATGCCCTAGGTCTTCGTGAGCAAGCGAGTTGGATGCACAACCACTTAGTTTCTTTTGTTGAGCTTTCATACACTTATAGCTCTAGTGCATCCGTTGCATGGCAATCCCTACTCACTCACATTGATATCTATTGATGGGCATCTCCATAGCCCGTTGATACGCCTAGTTGATGTGAGACTATCTTCTCCTTTTTGTCTTCTCCACAACCACCATTCTATTCCACATACAGTGCTACATCCATGGCTCATGCTCATATATTGCGTGAAGATTGAAAAAGTTTGAGAACATCAAAAGTATGAAACAATTGCTTGGCTTGTCATCGGGGTTGTGCATGATTAAATACTTTGTGTGATGAAGATAGAGCATAGCCAGACTATATGATTTTGTAGGGATAACTTTCTTTGGCCATGTTATTTTGAGAAGACATGATTGCTTTGTTAGTACGCTTGAAGTATTATTATTTTTATGTCAATATTAAACTTTTGTCTTGAAACTTTCGGATCTGAACATTCATGCCACGATAAAGAAAATTACATTGAGAATTATGCTAGGTAGCATTCCACATCAAAAATTCTGTTTTTATCATTTACCTACTCGAGGACGAGCAGGAATTAAGCTTGGGGATCCTTGATACGTCTCCAACGTATCTATAATTTTTTATTGTTCCATGCTATTATATTATCTATTTTGGATGTTTAATGGGCTTTGTTATGCACTTTTATATTAGTTTTGGGACTAAGCTACTAACCAAAGGCCCAGTGAAAATTGCTATTTTTTTGCCTATTTCAGTGTTTCGCGGAAAAGGAATATCAAACAGAATCCAAACGGAGTGAAACCTTCGGGAGAATTATTTTTGGAACGAACGCAATCCAGGAGACTTGGAGTGGACGTCAAGGAAGAAATGAGGCGGCCATGAGGTAGGAGGGCGCGCCCAGGGGGTAGGCACGCCCCCCACCCTCGTGGGCCCCTCGTGACTCCGCTGACCTACTTCTTTCGCCTAGATATAATCATATACCCCGAAAACATCCGAGAGCACCATGAAACCCTATTTCCACCGTCGCAACCTTCTGTACCCATGAGATCCCATCTTGGGGCCTTTTCCGGCACTCCACCGGAGGGGGAATCGATCACGGGGGGCTTCTACATCAACACCATAGCCTCTCCGATGATATGTGAGTAGTTTACCACAGACCTTCGGGTCCATAGTTATTAGCTAGATGGCTTCTTCTCTCTCTTTGGATCTCAATACAAAGTTCTCCTCGATTCTCTTGGAGATCTATGCGATGTAATTCTTTTTGCGGTGTGTTTGTCGAGATGCGATGAATTGTGGGTTTATGATCAAGATTATCTATGAACAATATTTGATTCTTCTCTGAATTCTTTTATGTATGATTTAATATCTTTGCAAGTCTCTTCAAATTATCAGTTTGGTTTGGCCTACTAGATTGATCTTTCTTGCAACGTAGAAATGCTTAGCTTTGGGTTCAATCTTGCGGTGTCCTTTCCCAATGACAGCAGGGGCAGCAAGGCACGTATTGTATTATTGCCATCGAGGATAAAAAGATGGGGTTTATATCATATTGCTTGAGTTTATCCCTCTACATCATGTCATATTTCCTAATGCGTTACTCTGTTCTTATGAACTTAATACTCTAGATGCATGCTGGATTGCGGTCGATGTGTGGAGTAATAGTAGTAGATGCAGAATCGTTTCGGTCTACTTGTCGCGGACGTGATGCCTATATACATGATCATGCCTAGATATTCT
The DNA here is from genome assembly GCF_003073215.2 of Triticum urartu. Taxonomy (NCBI): domain Eukaryota; kingdom Viridiplantae; phylum Streptophyta; class Magnoliopsida; order Poales; family Poaceae; genus Triticum; species Triticum urartu. The sequence continues at coordinate 605,404,604 of NC_053023.1, read as the reverse complement.
CATAACTATGCGCTTTTCTATCAATTGCTCGACAGTAATTTTTTCACCCACCGTAGAATTTGCTATCTTGAGAGAAGCCACTAGTGAAACCTATGGCCCCCTGGTCTATCTTCCATCATATTATTTTCCTATCTACTTGCTATTTCTGCCGCCTATTATTTTCCAATCTATACAACAAAAATATAAAAAATATTTATCTTATTATCTTTATCAGATCTCACTTTTGCAAGTGGCAGTGAAGGGATTGACAACCCCTTTATCGCGTTGGTTGCAAGGTTCTTGATTGTTTGTGCAGGTACGAGGGACTTGCGTGTAGTTTCCTACTGGATTGATACCTTGGTTCTCAAAAACTGATGGAAATACTTACACTACTTTTCAGGATCACCCTTTCCTCTTCAAGGGAAAACCAACGCATGCTCAAGAGGTGGCAAGTACTATTAGCAACATTTATTGCAGCTAACTGCTCATCAGGAAAACTATCATCAATAGGTAGTGGGTCATCAAGCACATTTTCAAGCCTAGACAAATTATCAGCTACGGGGTTCTTAGCTCCTTTTCTATCAATGATATGTCAATCAAATTCTTGTAACAAGAGAACCCAAGGAATAAGTCTAGGTTTAGCATCTTTCTTTTCCATAAGATATTTAATAGCAGCATGGTCTGTGTGAACAGTTACTTTGGAATCAACAATATAAGATCTAAATTTATCACAAGCAAACACCACTGCTACGAATTCTTTTTCAATAGTAGCATAATTTCTTTGAGCAATGTCTAGAGTTCTACTAGCATAATGAATAACATTAAGTTTCTTATCAACTCTTTTTCCTAGAATAGCACCAACAGCACAATCACTAACATCACACACAATTTCAAAAGGAAAGTTCCAATCAGGTGGTTGAACACTAGGTGCACATATTAAGGCTTTCTTGAGTGTTTCAAAGGCTTGTAAAAATCATCATAAAAAACAAAAGGAATATCCTTTTGCAAAAGATTAGTAAGATGCCTAGAAATTTTAGAAAATTCTTTGATAAATCTCCTATAGAAACCAACATGGCCTAGGAAACTACAAATACCTTTGATGTCCTTAGGACATGGCATTTGCTCAATTGCATCAACCTTAGCTTGGTCCACTTCAATACCTCTTTCAGAAATTTTATGATCCAAGACAATGCCTTCATTAACCATAAAGTGGCACTTCTTCCAATTCAAGACAAGATTTCTTTTGTTCACATCTCTACAAAACTCGCTCAAGATTGCTTAAACAATCATCAAAATACTTCCCATAAACAGAAAAGTCATCCATGAAAACCTCAAAAATCTTTTCACAAAAGTCAGAGTATATAGCATTCATACATCTTTGAAAGGTAGCAGGTGCATTGCATAAACCAAAAGGCATACATCTATAAGAATAAGTTCCAAAGGGACAAGTAAAAGTAGTCTTTTCTTGATCAGGTTAAGAAACAGGTATTGCTACCTCTTGAGCACTGCGTTGGATTTCCTTGAAGAGGAAAGGATAATGCCGCAAAGTAGCGTAAGTATTTCCCTCAGTTTTTAAGAACCAAGGTATCAATCCAGTAGGAGGTTGCGCACACATCCCTAGTACCTTCACAAAACAAATAACTCCTCGCAACCAACGCGATAAGGGGTTGTCAATCCCTTCACGGTCACTTACAAGAGTGAGATCTGATAGATATGATAAGATAATATTTTTGGTATTTTTGTGATAAAGATGCAAAGTAAAATAAAGGCAAAGTAAAAGCAAAGGAAATAACTAAGTATTGGAAGATTAATATGATGAAGATAGACCTGGGGGCCATAGGTTTCACTAGTGTCTTCTCTCAAGAGCATAACTATTTTAGGTGGGCGAACGAATTACTGTTGAGCAATTGACAGAATTGAGCATAGTTATGAGAATATCTAGGTATGATCATGTATATAAGCATCACGTCCGAGACAAGTAAACCGACTCCTGCCTGCATCTACTACTATTACTCCACTCATCGACCGCTATCCAGCATGCATCTAGAGTATTAAGTTTATGAAAACAGAGTAACGCCTTAAGCAAGATGACATGATGTAGAGCGATAAATTCATGCAATATGATAAAAACCCCATCTTGTTATCCTCGATGGCAACAATACAATACGTGCCTTGCTGCCCCTACTGTCACTAGGAAAGGACACCGCAAGATTGAACCCAAAGCCAAGCACTTCTCCCATTGCAAGAAAGATCAATCTAGTAGGCCAAACCAAACTGATAATTCAAAGAGACTTGCAAAGATAACCAATCATACATAAAAGAATTTAGAGAAGATTCAAATATTGTTCATAGATAAACTTGATCATAAACCCACAATTCATCGGTCTCAACAAACACACCGCAAAAAGAAGATTACATTGAATAGATCTCCACAAGAGTGGGGGAGAACATTGTATTGAGATCCAAAAAGAGAGAAGAAGCCATCTAACTAATAACTATGGACCGAAGGTCTGAGGTAAACTACTCACACTTCATCCGAGAGGCTATGGTGTTGATGTAGAAGCCCTCCGTGATGGATGCCCTCTCCGGCGGAGCTCCGGAACAGGCCCCAAGATGGGATCTCGTGGATACAGAAAGTTGCGGCGGTGGAATTAGGGTTTTGGCTCCGTATCTGATCGTTTGGGGGTACGTAGGTATATATAGGAGGAAGGAGTCCATCGGTGGAGCAACGGGGGGCCCACGAGGGTGGAGGGCGCGCCTGGGGGGGGGGGGGTAGGAGCGCCCCTTCCTCGCGGCCTCCTCCTTTGTTTCTTGACGTAGGGTCCAAGTCTCCTGGATCATGTTCGGTGAGAAAATCACGTTCCCGAAGGTTTCATTCCGTTTGGACTCCGTTTGATATTCCTTTTCTTCGAAACCCTAAAATAGCCAAAAAACAACAATTCTGGGCTGGGCCTCTGGTTAATAGGTTAGTCCCAAAAATAATATAAAAGTGGATAATAAAGCCCAATAATGTCCAAAACAGTAGATAATATAGCATGGAGCAATAAAAAATTATAGATACGTTGGAGACGTATCAAGCATCCCCAAGCTTAATTCTTGCTCGTCCTCGAGTTGGTAAATGATAAAAACAGAATTTTTGATGCGGAGTGCTACTTGGCATAATTTTAATGTAATTCTTCTTAATTGTGGCATGAATATTCAGACCCGAAAGATTCAAGATAAAAGTTCATATTGACATAAAAATAATAATACTTCAAGCATACTAACTAAGCAATTATGTCTTCTCAAAATAACATGGCCAAAGAAAGTTCATCCCTACAAAATCATATAGTTTAGTCATGCTCCATTCTCGTCACACAAGAATGCTCTCATCATGCACAACCCCGATGACAAGCCAAGCAATTGTTTCATACTTTAGTAATATCAAACCTATAAACTTTCACGCAATATATGAGCGCGAGCCATGGACATAGCACTATGGGTGGAATAGAATATGATGATGGGGGTTATGTGGAGAAGACAAAAAGGGAGAAAGTCTCACATCAACGAGGCTAATCAATGGGCTATGGATATGCCCATCCATTTATGCTAATGCAAGGAGTAGGGATTGCCATGCAACAGATGCACTAGAGCTATAAATGTATGAAAGCTCAACAAAAGAAACTAAGTGGGTGTGCATCCAACTTGCTTGCTCACGAAGACCTAGGGCACTTGAGGAGGCCCATTGTTGGAACATACAAGCCAAGTTCTATAATGAAAATTCCCACTAGTATATGAAAGTGACAAAACAAAAGACTCTCTATCATGAAGATTATGGTGCTACTTTGAAGCACAAGTGTGGAAAAGGATAGTAGCATTGTCCCTTCTCTCTTTTTCTCTCATTTTTTTGGGCCTTCTCCCCTTTTTTATGGCCTTTCTTTTTTTATTCCTCACTTGGGACAATGCTCTAGAAAATGATGATCATCACACTTCTATTTATTTACAACTCAATGATTACAGCTCGATACTAGAACAAAAGATGACTTTATATGAATGCCTCCGGCGGTGTACCGAGATATGCACTGAACCAAGAGTGACATGTATGAAAAAATTATGAATGGTGGCTTTGCCACAAATACTATGTCAACTACATGATCATGCTAAGCAATATGACAACGGTGAATGTGTCATGATAAACGGAATGGTGGAAAGTTGAATGGCAATATATCTCGGAATGGCTATGGAAATGCTATAATAGGTAGGTGTAGTGGCTGTTTTGAGGAAGATATAAGGAGGTTTATGTGTGAAAGAGCGTATCATATCACGGGGTTTGGATGCATCGGCGAAGTTTTCACCAACTCTCAATGTGAGAAAGGGCAATGCACGGTACCGAAGAGGCTAGCAATGATGGAAGGGTGAGAGTGCGTATAATCCATGGACTCAACATTAGTCATAAAGAACTCACATACTTATTGCAAAAATCTACAAGTCATCAAAAACCAAGAAATACGCGCATGCTCCTAGGGGAATAGATTGTTAGGAAAAGACCATCGCTCGTCCCCGACCGCCACTCATAAGGAGGACAATCAAAGAATACCTCATGTTTCAAATTTGTTACATAACGTTTACCATACGTGCATGCTACGGGACTTGCAAACTTCAACACAAGCATTTCTCAAATTCACAACTACTCAACTAGCACGACTTTGATATTATTACCTCCATATCTCAAAACAATCATCAAGTATCAAACTTCTCTTAGTATTCAAAACACTCATAGGAATAAGTTTACTAATCTTGAATACCTAGCATATTAGGATTATTTAAGAAAATTACCATGCTATTTAAGACTCTCAAAATAATCTAAGTGAAGCATGAGAGATCAATAGTTTCTATAAAACAAATCCACCACCGTGCTCTAAAAGATATAAGTGAAGTACTAGAGCAAAACTATATAACTCAAAAGATATAAGCGAAGCACATAGAGTATTCTAACAAATTCCAAATCATGTATGGCTCTCTCAAAAGGTGTGTACAGCAAGGATGATTGTGGTAAACTAAAAATCAAAGACTCAAATCATACAAGACGCTCCAAGCAAAACACATATCATGTGGTGAATAAAAATATAGCTCCAAGTAAAGTTACCGATAGAAGTAGACGAAAGAGGGGATGCCTTCCGGGGCATCCCCAAGATTTGGCTTTTAGGTGTCCTTAGATTATCTTGGGGGTGCCCTGGGAAATCCCATGCTTAGGCTCTTGCAACTCCTTGTTCCATAATCCATCAAATCTTTACCCAAAACTTGAAAACTTCACAACACAAAACTTAAAGCAGAAAATCTCGTGAGCTCCGTTAGCGAAAGAAAACAAAATACCACTTCAAGGTACTGTAATGAACTCATTATTTATTTATATTGGCGTTAAACCTACTGTATTCCAACTTCTCTATGGTTTATAAAATATTTTACTAGCCATAGATTCATCAAAATAAGCAAACAACACACGAAAAACAGAGTCTGTCAAAAACAGAACAGTCTGTAGTAATCTGTAGCTAGCGCAAGATCTGGAATCCCAAAAATTATAAAATAAATTTCTGGACGTGAGGAATTTATATATTAATCATCTGAAAAAATAATTAACTAAATATCACTTTCGAAATAAAAATGGCAGCAGTTCTCGTGAGCGCTAAAGTTTCTGTTTTTTACAGCAAGATATCAAGACTTTCCCCAAGTCTTCCCAACGGTTCTACTTGGCACAAACACTAATTAAACACAAAAAACACAACCAAAACAGAGGCTATATAAATTATTTATTACTAAACGGGAGCAAAAATCAAGGAATAAAAATAAAATTGGGTTGCCTCCCAACAAGCGCTATCGTTTAACGCCCCTAGCTAGGCATAGAAAGCAAGGATAGATCTAGGTATTGCCATAATAGTAAGATAGATCATTAAAGCTCATTTTATATTCTCTATGTTCGGCAGCTAGTTTTCTTTGAGGCAAGCAAAAATAACCAAAAGGGCTAAATTTAATGGGACAAAAGTCCCCAAGATCAACTTTAGGAGGTATAGGTTCCTCCTTTGGCCCTTCGTATTGCACAACCAATTCATCATTATAAGCATTCTTTTGACAGTACTTTGTGAGCCTATACTCAAGAGAGTATCCTAGCTCATTATTTCGAATAGCAAAATCATTATTAAGTTCAGAAAGTCTATCAATTAGAACATTGGTGGGAACCTTTTTTCTAAGGTTTTCATTAAAAGCAACATAATCTAGAGATTGAAAACGCATTATTTCCTCTTGATCAAATAGGATAGTTTCTATGGGAGGACGGCCAGCGTCCACTCTATAATGTGCAAAGATTTATTTGGCCTCTCTTATTATAAATCTGAATTCATGAGCCAAAAAGATCGCAGCGGCACGCTTTACAGAAGAATGCTCAATATTAGAAAATTCTAGGAAAATCCTTTGTATGCAAGGGTGCATGTGCATAAATTGCCTTTCAAGTTCAACTATAAGCATGGCAATAGCGTCTGCAAGACTACTAGTTCTATGAAGGATAGAACTACCCATAGAAGGTAAAGCACCAGCACAAGTAAAGAAATCTTGGATAACTCCTTTTCCAATAATATTACCGCTACCAATACGGAATTTTTTGGGGTTCTTCGGCAGGAGCATCATAATTTTTCATGATATTATTATTGTCCATATTGACAATAATTTCCCCAATTTCAGACATGACGGCAGAAAGTGCAAAATGCAAAAAGAGGCAAATAGAGAAAGAGAGGGAGGATAGAGAGAGAAGGCGAATAAAACATCAAGGGTGAAGTGGGGGAGAGGAAAACGAGAGGCAAATGGCAAATAATGTAATGTGGGAGATAAGGGTTGTGATGGGTACTTGGTATGTTGACTTTTGCGTAGACTCCCCGGCAACGGTGCCAGAAATGGCTCGTTTTCGGGAGTCAAATCTTGACTTGCGCGAACCTCCCCGGCAACGGCGCCAGAAATTCTTCTTGCTACCTCTTGAGCACTGCGTTGGATTTCCTTGAAGAGGAAAGGATGATGTAGCAAAGTAGCGTAAGTATTTCCCTTAGTTTTTGAGAACCAAGGTATCAATCCAGTAGGAGGTTGCGCGTGCGTCCCTAGTACCTGCACAAAACAAATAACTCCTCGCAACCAATCCGATAAGGGGTTGTCAATCCCTTCACGGTCACTTACGAGAGTGAGATCTGATAGATATGATAAGATAATATTTTTGGTATTTTTGTGATAAAGATTCAAAGTAAAATAAAGGCAAAGTAAAAGCAAAGGAAATAACTAAGTATTGGAAGATTAATATGATGAAGATAGACCCGGGGGCCATAGGTTTCACTAGTGGCTTCTCTCAAGAGCATAAGTATTTTACGGTGGGTGAACGAATTAATGTTGAGCAATTGACAGAATTGAGCATAGTTATGAGAATATCTAGGTATGATCATGTATATAGGCATCACGTCCGAGACAAGTAGACCGACTCCTGCCTGCATCTACTACTATTACTCCACTCATCGACCGCTATCCAGCGTGCATCTAGAGTATTAAGTTTATGAAAACGGAGTAACACCTTAAGCAAGATGACATGATGTAGAGGGATAAATTCATGCAATATGATAAAAAAAAACCATCTTGTTATCCTCGATGGCAACAATACAATACGTGCCTTGCTGCCCCTATTGTCACTGGGAAAGGACACCGCAAGATTGAACCCAAAGCTAAGCACTTCTCCCATTGCAAGAAAGATCAATCTAGTAGGCCAAACCAAACTGATAATTCGAAGAGACTTATAAAGATAACCAATCATACATAAAAGAATTCAGAGAAGATTCAAATATTTTTCATAGATAAACTTGATCATAAACCCACAATTCATCGGTCTCAACAAACACACCGCAAAAAGAAGATTACATCGAATAGATCTCCACAAGAGAGGGGAGAACATTGTATTGAGATCCAAAAAGAGAGAAGAAGCCATCTAGCTAATAACTATGGACCCGAAGGTCTGAGGTAAACTACTCACACTTCATCGAAGAGGCTATGGTGTTGATGTAGAAGCCCTCCGTGATGGATGCCCTCTCCGGCGGAGCTCCGGAACAGGCACCAAGATGGGATCTCATGGATACAGAAAGTTGCGGCGGTGGAATTAGGGTTTTGGCTCCGTATCTAATCGTTTGGGGTACGTAGGTATTTATAGGAGGAAGGAGTACGTCGGTGGAGCAACAGGGGGCCCACGAGGGTGGATGGCGTTCCTAGGGGGTAGGGGCGCCCCTACCTCGTGGCCTCCTCCTTTGTTTCTTGATGCAGGGTCCAAGTCAAATGGATCATGTTCGGTGCGAAAATCACGTTCCCGAAGGTTTCATTCCGTTTGATATTTCTTTTCTTCGAAACCCTAAAATAGGCAAAAAACAGCAATTCTGGGCTGGGCCTCCGGTTAATAGGTTAGTCCCAAAAATAATATAAAAGTGGATAATAAAGCCCAATAATGTACAAAATAGTAGATAATATAGCATGGAGCAATCAAAAATTATAGATACGTTGGAGACGTGTCATGTATTTGTGAAAAGCCAGAGTATCCATCTAGGAAGCAAAAGTGTGTGTGCTTAGATAATCTTTCAAGCATTTGATCAATAAAAGGCAAGGGGTAATGAACTTTTCTAGTTGCTTTGTTTAATTTTCTGTAATCAATTACCATTCTATAGCCTGTAAAAATTCTTTGTGGAATAAGTTCATTCTTATCATTAGGAACAACAGTAATACCTCCTTTCTTAGGGAGACAATGAACAAGACTTACCCATCTACTATCAGCTATAGGATATATTATAACTACTTCCAGAAGTTTTAAGATTTCCGTTCTTACCACTTCCTTCATTTTTGGATTCAATCGACGATGGTGATCAACAACGGGTTTAGCATCAGGTTCCATATTAATTTTGTGTTGGCATAGAGTGGTACTAATGCCCTTTAAATCATCAAGAGTATATCCAATAGCAGCCCGGTGCTTCCTTAGAACTTTCAATAATCTTTCGTCTTCATGTTCTGAAAGGTTAGCACTAATAATAATAAGATATATCTTCTTTTCATCGAGATAAGCATATTTCAAAGTGTCTGTCAATTTTTTAATTCAAACATAGGATCACCTTTAGGTGGAGGAGGACCTCCTAGAGTTTCAATAGGCAGATTGTGTTTAAGCAGAGGACGTTGTTCAAAGAAAACCTTATCTATTTCATTTCTTTTATGCATATGTAAATGATTTTCATGGTCTAGCAAATATAGTTCTAAAGGATCAGTAGGTGGAATAGCAATAGAAGCCAGACCAATTAATTCATCCTTACTAGGAAATTCTTTTTCATGATGATTTCTACTAAACATGGAAAAATTAAACTCATGAGACTCATCACCAAAGCTAACACCAATAGTTTGTTTCTTACAATCTATCTTAGCATTAACTGTATTCAAGAAAGGTCTACCAAAAATAATGGGACAAAAGTCATCTTTTGGGGAACCAAGAACAAGAAAATCAGTAGGGTATTTTATTTTCCCACACAAGACTTCAACATCTCTAATAATCCGAAATGGTGATATGGTGTCTCTATTAGCAGGTTTAATAGTAACATCTATTTCTTCTATCTCAGTAGGTGCTATGTCTTTCATGATTTCTTCATATAAAGTGTAAGGAATAACATTCACACTAGCACCCATGTCACATAAACCATGATAACAGTGATTTCTTATTTTAACAGAAATAACAGGCATGCCAACAATATGTCTATGTTTATCTCTTTTATCAGGTTTAGCAATTCTAGCAGCTTCTTCACAGAAGTAAATAACATGCCCATCCATATCTTCTTCCAGGAGATCTTTAACCATAGCAATACTAGGTTCAACTTTAATTTGTTCATCAAGTTTAGGTGTTCTAATATAGCTTTTGTTAACCACAGTTCAAACTTTAGCATGTTCCTTAATCCTAACAGGGAAAGGTGGTTTCTCAATATAAGCAGAAGGAACAACTGGATCAACATTATAAAGTATAGTTTCTTCTTTAGCTGGTATTGGTTCTTTAATTTCTTCTTTAATAGGTGGGTAATATTCAAACCACTTCTCCTTAGGGAGTTCAACATGAGTAGCAAATGATTCACAAAAGGAGGCTACTATCTCAGAGTCAAGTCCATATTTAGTGCTAAACTTTTGAAAAGCATCAGTATCCGTAAAAGATTTAACAAAATCATATTCAAGTTTAATACCTGACTCTTTACCTTTGTCGAGTTCCCAATCTTCAAAGTTGCATTTAATTCTTTTCGGAAGATCCCACCGGAATTCAATAGTTTTCTTCATAAATGAACCAACACACGAAGTATCAAGCATGGTTTGATCATTACGAGAAAGCCGAGCATAAAATTCTGGATAATAATTTCTCTTGGGAGCTCATGATTGGGGCATGAATATAAGATTGACTTTAGTCTTCCACAAGCTAGAGAGATACTTTCTCCTTCATGAGGCCAAAAATTATATATATAATTCCGATCACAATGAACTAGATGCATATGATATTTTTTTGGTGGAACTCCAATTTCAAACGATTCCAGTTCCATGATCCAATATCATCACATAGCCTATACCATGCCAATACTTTTCCCTTCAAAGATAAAAGGAAAACCTTTTTCATCACTTCATCCCTGGGTAAACCTACAAGCTTAAACATGATACATCTCAAACGTATCTATCATTTTTGATTGCTTCATGCTATATTATCTACTGTTTTGGATGTTTATGGGCTTTATTATACACTTTTATATCATTTTTGGGACTAACCTATTAACCCAGAGCCCAGTGCCAGTTTCTGTTTTTACCTTGTTTTAGAGTATCGCAGAAAAGGAAAATCAAACGGAGTCCAATTGACTTGAAACTTCACGGAACTTATTTTTGGAAGGAAAGCAACCTGATAGACTCGGAGTGCATGTCAGGAAAGAAACGAGGGAGCCACGAGGTAGGGGGGCGCGCCCTCTACCCTCGTGAGCCCCTCGTGGCTCCCCTGACGTACCTCTTCCTCCTGTATATCTCCATATACCCTAAAACAATCGGGGAGCACAATAGATCGGGAGTTCCACCGCTAGAAGCCTCCGTAGCCACCGAAAGCCAATCTAGACCCGTTCCGGCACCCTGCCGAAGGGGGAATCCCTCTCCAGTGGCCATCTTCATCATCCCGGTGCTCTCCATGATGAGGAGGGAGTAGTTCTCCCTCGAGGCTGAGGGTATGCACCAGTAGCTATGTGTTTGATATCTCTCTCTCTCTCTTGTTCTTGAGGTGATACAATCTTGATGTATCGCGAGCTTTGCTATTATAGTTGGATCTTATGATGTTTTCTCCCCCCTCTACTCTCTTGTAATGGATTGAGTTTCCCCTTTGAAGTTATCTTATCGGATTGAGTCTTTAAAGATTTGAGAACACTTGATGTATGTCTTGTCGTGCGTATCTGTGGTGACAATGGGATATCACGTGATGCACTTGATGTATGTTTTGGTGATCAACTTGCGGGTTCCGCCCATGAACCTATGCATAGGGGTTGGCACAAGTTTTCGTCGTGATTCTCCGGTAGAAACTTTGGGGCACTCTTTGAGGTTCTATGTGTTGGTTGAATAGATGAATATGAGATTGTGTGATGCATATCGTATAATCATACCCACGGATACTTGAGGTGACATTGGAGTATCTAGGTGACATTAGGGTTTTGGTTGATTTGTGTCTTAAGGTGTTATTCTAGTATGAACTCTAGGGCTGTTTGTGACACTTATAGGAATAGCCCAACGGATTGATTGGAAATAATAACTTTGAGGTGGTTTCGTACCCTACCATAATCTCTTCGTTTGTTCTCCGCTATTCGTGACTTTGGAGTGACTCTTTGTTGCATGTTGAGGGATAGTTATGTGATCCAATTATGTTATTATTGTTGAGAGGACTTGCACTAGTGAAAGTATGAACCCTAGGCCTTGTTTCCTAGCATTGCAATACCGTTTACGCTCACTTTTATCATTAGTTACCTTGCTGTTTTTATATTTTCAGATTACAAAAACCTTTATCTACCGTCCATATACCACTTGTATCACCATCTCTTCGCCGAACTAGTGCACCTATACAATTTACCATTGTATTGGGTGTGTTGGGGACACAAGAGACTCTTTGTTATTTGGTTGCAGGGTTGCTTGAGAGAGACCATCTTCATCCTACGCCTCCTATGGATTGATAAACCTTAGGTCATCCACTTGAGGGAAATTTGCTACTGTCCTACAAACCTCTGCACTTGGAGGCCCAACAACGTCAACAAGAAGAAGGTTGTGTAGTAGACATCAAAACAATCCACAAATTTGTTCCACATATATCAAGTGCATATTGGGATGTTCAGTTCCATCTCCTGCATAAGGATTAGCTAGCAGTTGTACTATCATACCCGAAGGAATTTCATATTCAATATTTTTAGTAGGTGCAGTAGGTTGAGGGGTTGCTAATTGTGGTTCCGGATGAGGTGAAGATACCCCGAACAAATCCCTTAAAGTATTGTTTTCCATAGGAACAAGTGACAATAAATTTCAGCACACTATATAAATGTTTCCTTACCAAATTCCACTTACCAAAGGCACTTCACTCCCCTGCAACGGCGCCATAAAATAGCCTGGATGACCCACAAGTATAGGGGGTCAATTCTAGCTCTTTTCGATAAGTAAGAGTGTCGAACCCAACGAGGAGCAGAAGGAAATGACAAGTAGTTTTCAGTAAGGTAATGTCTGCAAGTGCTGAAATTGTAAGCAACAGAGTAGTTTGATAGCAAGATAATTTGTAACGAGCAAGTAACAATAGTAGTAACAAAAGTGCAGCAAGGTAGCCCAATCCTTTTGAGGCAATGGACAGGCCAAAACAGTCTCTTATGATAAGCAAAGCGTTCTTGAGGGTACACGGGAATTTCATCTAGTCACTTTCATCATGTTTGTTTGATTTGTGTTCGCTACTTTGATAATTTGATATGTGGGTGGACCGGTGCTTAGGTGATGTTCTTACTTGAACAAACCTCCTAATTATGATTAACCCTCCTGCAAGCATCCGCAACTACGAGAAAAGTATTAAGAATAAATTCTAACCATATCATTAAACTTTTGGATCCAATCGGTCCCTTACGAAATAGCGCATAAATTGGGGTTTAAGCTTTTGTCACTCTCGCAACCCACCATCTAATTGCTACTCCACAATGCATTCCCTTAGATCCAAATATGGTGAAGTGTCATGTAGTCGACGTTCACATGACACCACTAAGGGAATAACAACATACATACTATCAAAATATCGAACACATATCAAGTTCACATGATTACTTGCAACATGATTTCTCCCGTGACCTCAAGAACAAAAGTAACTACTCAGAAATGATAAAAATGTTCATGATCATAGGAGTATTAAATAGCATAATGGATCTGAACATATAACCTTCCACCAAACAAACCATATAGTAATCAACTACAACATGTAATCAACACTACTAGTCACCCACAAGCACCAATCTATAGTTCGGTAACAAGATTGAACACAAGAGATGAACTAGGGTTTGCAAGGACATGGTGCTATTGAAGATGTTGATGGAGATTTCCCTCCCCAAGATGGAAGAGTTGTTGGTGATGATGATGACGATGATTTGCCCCTCCGGGAGGGAAGTTCCCCCGGCGGAATCACTCCGCCGAAGGGCAAAAGTGCTCCTGCCCAAGTTCCGCCTCGAGGCGGCGACACTTCATCCCAAAAGTCTCCCCATTATTTTTTCTAGGTCAAAATAACTTATATACCAGAAGATGGGCACCGGAGGTGGGCCGAGGAGGCCACAACCCACCAGGGCGCGCCTGGGGGGCCTGGCCCGCCCACGTGGGTTGTGCCGACCTGGTGCCCCTCCTCTGGTGTTTATTGGCTCCAGTATTTCTTAAATAATCCATAAAAAATCACCATGAAGTTTCAGCTCATTTGGAGTTGTGCAGAATAGGTGGCCCGACATAGCTTTTCCAGGTCTAGATTTCCAGCTGCCGGAATTCTCCCTCTTGGCGTGTTCCTTGCAAATTATGAGAGAAAAGGCATTAGAATTACTCCAAAAAGCATTATTATGGATAAAAACATTATAAATAACAGTAAGAAAACATGATGCAAAATGGACGTATCAACACCCGAGCGGCGAGCATGCATTTTCGAAACTAAATTAGGAACATTTAGCTGACCAATTAAACGACTCCGTTTTAATAATATCAGATTCATATTTGAACAACTAAGCTAGTTTAGCTTGATGGGTGGAGCAGTGCTATTATGACACGAAGCACGTATGTTGATCATATATTGATCATAAAAGTGGGAAACTCTAAGAATTTTTTTGAGCAAAAGAGGGTTTCCCCTCCGATTTCTATTAAACAAACCACCACGGAACCAACATGATCAATTAAACCCTAAGCATGATCAATCAAACCCTATTATTATTGTGCCATGGAAGATTTAAAGATGTAAACTGGAGAAATGCTATTTAGCATCTATTGTTTGCTTCGAACTTTAAGAACTATATTGTAAGAGCTGAAAAGAAAGTACAGTAACCAAGTTACGATCTATTTTCTGGTTGAGATCAAGAAGTTGAGGATATATGAAGTACCACCTCTCTTGCGGCGCCGTGTATCCATCGGGGGTGCGATGGCTGTCGGTAGCGTTGAAGCAGATCTGCGATGGTAGACGGGTGCATCGGGGGATAAGTCCCGTTGCGGTGGAAGAGAAGGTCGTGTGAGCGGCCCCGGCAAAGAGAACGACAGCGCCGATGAAGTGAGAGGACGCGATGCAAGGCTCTTGGTCCGTCACCGTGGATGAGAAACGTCCATCTCTAGCTGTGGACGACGCGGTCTTGGTAGGCGCTGTGGCATGGTGGAGGACGGTGGCGATGGATGAGGTGGAGCACGGCGGCAATGGATGGGGTGGCGGACGGAGGAGGCTGGTGTGGGGATGGTGTTCTAGCACGGACGGTGTATGAATGGGAAAATGGAGGGAGAGGTATGGGGAACCATGTTTTTGGGACGCGCCTGTCTGAAATATGGGAAAGTTACGAACATAGCCCCGTTTAAAATTTGGACGTCTCGTCGGTTGGGTATAGGACGGTAATCTCGCATCTCGCCAATATTTTTCTAGAGCGATTTCAGGCAAGGAGAGGGTGTTTTGGTGCCCATGGTTGGCGCCCACAGTGTATGAACGAGGCTGACAGGTAGGGAGGTTGTGTCACGTCCGAGTGAAGTTAACCTGCCCCTATTGAAAATATTTGCCTACATCGATTTCGGCCGAGTCGAGTTTGTTTTCCTGCCCACCGTGTATGAATGGGGAAATGGAGGGAGAAACAGAGGTATTTCGGACGAGCTTGAATCAAATGTGTTTTGCTGCCCATGTTTGGCGCCCACCGTGTAGGAATGGGCTCAGAGGTGGTCGTGTCACGTCTAATTGATGTTACTAACCTATCCCTATTGAAAGCAGTGGAAATCGGACTAATGGATTGTCCGCGTAAGGGGTAAATAGTAATTTCTGTCTCCCAAACACTTGGCTTCGGGCAGCCGATGTGGGAGTGGACATTTTGCTGCTTCTTTCGAATTTTGGGACAATAAGCATCAATGTTTACCCTGGCAACTAAATTCAAATCCATTTTGTATTCCTATACGAATCTTTATAAATCATTCTATGTGTTTTTATATATCTTCAAAATCATGACAAAGATGTATTCCACTGTCATATATGGATATGATTTACAAATGCTGATACTCAAATTCAGAAGCTAGAATCCAGTTTAAGGTGAATTCGAATATTTGGAAAACTTTATGTCCAACTCAAATGTCACACGCGGCATAATGTGTACTCCCACTTAGATATGTACACAAGCGATGTATCAAGATTCAAATACCGAGTCAATCAACCAAGAATGTACATAACTAACATACATATAAACACTTATAGATTATATGGATCAATAATATCAACTAACATACATAAGCCAGGCCGTTGTAATTTTTTTTGCTAGAAGATCATCCTTTTTTTTAGCGAAGCTAGTACAACATCTTGTCCCTTTCCGATGCATGCCACTTAAGGTCCATCTATACTACTATTATTATTGTTGAATGCAGATTCAGCCCGATTGGCATATTTGTAGGTCTGGCACAACAATCAAAATGAAATGTCTCCTAGTCTTATCAATTAATACAGACTTGTGCTCAAATAAAATTACAAACCAAAAAACAAAAAACAATTATTACATGATCTCTAAAACAAATGGTTTGATCGATTACATGAACAAACAACATAAAGGTTATTCAACGATGGAAAGAACATTTCACCTATGATTTACCAAGTGGGAATTTAATTTCCTTTTTTCCTTCAGGGGTTTAACAATGCGGTCAGTCTCAGCTTGCTTCGTTTTGAAATCCACCAAATATTTAATGGTTGTCTTGAGGACTGCTTGTGATTGTGCTGTTTGCTTCCTCAACATGTCAACTTCATCTCTAAGTACAGAAGCAGAATCTCTTTCTACCACTACTTTAGCCTCTAGAGCATCAGCGGTTGGCAATTCAGGATGCATGATTGGGCCGGTGCCACTGCTGTGGGATGATACAACATCCATGGGGACCTCGTTCTTTGATCTTGGGCTAACCTATTTTTCCATTAAAGTTCCGATTGGATTCTGAAAAAGTTGAAGTTAGCAAAACATCTCAACTGGGAGTTTTCACGGCAAACCAATTAAATTAACAAGGAATTAAAGAGTTTCAATTGGATGCTGAAAAGTAGTTATTAACATCATTGTAACCGGTTGTTGCAGCAGCAAAGCAGTTAAACAAACAAGTTTTGCAAAAGGTACCTGTTGTGGCATTGGAGTTTCTCTTGGATCCTGAAAATTTGAGTAGCCAGTAACATGATTAGAGCAACCGGTTGCAGCAGCAAAGAAGTTAAACAAACAAGTTTTGCAAAAGGAACCTATTGTGGCATTGGAGTTTCTGTTGGATCCTAAAAAGTTTAGTCAGTAACTTGATTAGAGCAACAAGTTACAACAGCAAACCTGTTACACAAATATATTTTTGAAAATGTACCTTTTGTGCAATTGGACTTCCAATTGGATCCTGAAAACTTGAAGTTGGTAAGATGATTACAGCAACAAGTTACAGCAGCAAACCAGGTAAACAAGGAAGTTTCTGAAAACATACCTGTTGTTCCAACAGAGTTTCAGTTGGGTCCTACAAACTTGAATGTTAGCAATCAATAAATAAAGTTTTGCAAGAGCCATAAGAAACTAACATCAAACTAGTAAAACTAACCAGTTTTGGCAACGTATTTAATTACACACGAACTAGTAAAGCTAACAAGTTCTTGGCAACGTATTAAAGTAAAAAGTCGGTACCGTTTACCAGCAACACAGACATCTGTAAATTTCTTTAATGTAAGCAAAATGATTCCAACACATATATAAGTTAAAAAGACGGTGTCCCTCATATAAACCTAACCGTTGTCTATCTATGAACATCCAAACATTATTAGTGCTACAAGTGATACCAGCAAATCATTTAAACAAACAAGGTATCAGAAGTAAATTACACGTGAATTCTGCTGCACCCTAGAAGTACATATGACAAGCTATCTACGTGCTTAAGTAGCTATTTAAGTTCAGGCAAACAGGTAATTCTTAACAGTAAGTATCAAACACATAGATAGGCACAAGCTATAATAGGATTAACAGGCTATGGTATTATGTAATCAGTAGAAAACTAAATTAAGCCAAGCAACGTAATTGATTTTTTTTGCAATAAGTGGCTAACTGAAATTCCGAGAAGCAGGTAACTGAACTTACGCTAGCTCTTTGTACAGGCACGCTGCAACTTCTTTCTCGCTTACAAGTTTCTACGAAGGAGTCCACGACATCAATTGCTTGGATACGCAGTCCTAATACTTCTTTCTTCCCACACTGCATTCGTAAGTCGAATGGTTAATCTGGTAAGATGGTGCGTCCTTGATATGTTATATGAGGATGTGTAGTTAGACTAGTTGTAGCCACACACATCAAACTGGCTTTTACTGTATATTTCATGCGATTACATTTGGCATATCGAATCTAAGCAATCTATAATAGGATGAAAAGACTGGCATCCTTCACATTATTGGCGAACTCAGTTCATAGAAACAAGCAATTCAACCATTCTGTGGGTAAATCAAAAGCGCCACTGGAATATTTTTCACTACCCCAATCATACACGCAAAAAGGGGCGACGCCACCGTAGGGGCTGGTATGGGCAGCCCCCACGGGTGGCTGGAAAGTGTGCACCTAGTTTGAGTCGTCCAGATTGGCCCATGCTAGTTTTGTTCATCCCAACGCACGAGCAGGAAATGTAAAAAATGAAGAAAAACATTTCAATTTGGATGGGCCAATAACGTAAGTGCAAGGCAGGCCCTATAGCAGGCTCGCGGCCCAAACGAGCGCCTCCCATATTGATCGATAGCAGGAAAAATCCCAATTCTTTCACTCCAGCCTCTAGTCTGGTTCGCTCCTAACCAAGCCGCCGCTGGACAGACCGACACAACACTTCCTCGTGCCCTCGTTGGAAGGCGGTTGCCGGGCTTCAAGCGAATGGAAGGACAAGAAGATGAAGATCCAACCCTGTGTGTAGCCTGTGTGGGAGGCAGTGGCGGCAGCACGGGCATGGCATCGAGCTTGCGCAAACGGATAGTCGCAGCTTGCAAGAGCAGCATGCGCAATGAGCAGGTACATCACATCCCTGATTATATGTAATTCAATTGTTCAATTTTTGGCCAATAGTTAAACCTGGCGGTGTTGTAAAAATGCTTGTATGTAGGGAATCTATGAGAAAATGAAACCAACTTCTGCTTATTTTATAACTCCCCCAATCAATACTGAATTGACTAAATCTGATGTATCTAATCAAGTTTCCGGTGCAAACATACAAGCTCATGTTGTTCTTGAGCCTGAAGTGTCTAATGAACAGACTGCTAATGAAGGATTTGATGCACACATTTTACATGCTCCTGGTGATGAACATATAGTGTCTGATGAGCGATCTAATGCAAGCATTTTGCAAGCTCCCATTGAAGGATTTAGTGTCTAATGATGATCTGCTATGTTGAGAGAGACATAGAGATTTGCAGGCATTGATGACAAGCAAATTATAGTACATTTTCATGGCTTGAGGAAACATCGAGGCCATCTACCAGAAAATCCTCGTATCATGACAATGTAGCATAAATACTTTTCTAATATGTTGTTTGAAACTATTAGCATACTTGTGCAGGATAGATATATTGATATGCAGTTTGCGCACTAGTTATAGGTGCAATTACACTTCGATATTTTCAGCCAGAGAACGAATAATTCAAGCGGGTATAGACCATGTTAGTAGTCCTTGTACACCATGTTGCATTTTGTGTTTTTTGGTGCTTGCATCATTTAGTGTTTTATAATCTGAACTACTTTGGTTCATTAGCTAGTTTTCAAAGTGCATGTAGCTTCAGATTTCTCAAGTTATGTTGATTTCTAGAGTGCAAGTGCCGTCGTATTTTTTAAGTAAATGTTCGCCCCCGTTAACTTGAATTCGTGGATTCGCCACTGCACACAAATCATACACGCAGGCCAGTACAAATTAAATGAAATGCAGGGACTTATGCTAGCTCGTTGTACAGGCTCACTGCAGCTCTGCTTGCACTTGGGATGTTCCATTTACAAGTCCATGTTACCACTTGCTTGGATGTGAAGGCCTTGTGCTCCTTGCACCCCCTCTGCATTTTTGACACAGCGAATGGTTGATCAAATAAGAGGAATTGACCTTGCTATTGTACCAGAGGACAGATACTTACAAGGTTTTACGGGTGTGCAGGATGTGTACCAGATCCCGTAGAGCCGTCATGTTTCGCTAAAAAATGGTTTTGCTTGTTTCAGATGATATCTCTAGAAGAAATAAGAGTTAAAGTCAGATTTGCATAGGCGTGTAAGCTAAGAGAGCAGTGAAAGGATATCCAAACATCGTCGGAACAGTGCACAAGGGAGTGATGTGTGGATACCTAGTTCGGGCCAGCGTTTGGGCATGCTTGCCTAGCTAGAGTGTGGGTCACTTTAGAGCCGTTGAGGGTGATCCACTAGCGTTTGCTGGCCGCGCACGGATGCAGATCTTGAGTGGCAGCGGAGTGCTATGATGCGGTGGACGAGACCGTTGGTGAAGCCCCAACTGCCTTGGGGCGGAGGTGTGGCAATGTGCTCGGTGATGTAGCCCCGGTGAGGTGGGAGACGATGTTGGTGAAGCGCACCTGATGCGGTGGAAGTCAGTGTCTGTGAGGCACATCGGTTGCGGCGGTCGACGTTGTCGGTGGACCACCCGGTGCGGTGGATGAGGGCATAGATGAGGTAGCTCCGGTGCGGTGGTGAAGCGCGACCGTTGTCTTCGTCGTCGTCGTCCAGCACGGAGGTGGGGAAAGAGACGAGACGAGGGGTGATTCAAACTTTTCTTGGGTTGGCGGCAAATTAGGGATTTGAGCAATCTGGGCGCGGAAGGGGATGGTGGAGAAGGAAGATTTTGCATGGCAGGAATTGGGGCCGCCAGATATTTCAATCTGAAACATGGAAGCGTGAACTTATTTTGTCATCGTTCTTTGGGGGGGAGGGGAGGGAGGGGGACTATGCATTGGTGCCTTACGGCACCTGCCTTTGTGTCTATGACATGTGGGCCCAACAGGTGGCTAGCCCACATGTCAGTGACCAAAAGGCAGGTGCCTTTAAGGCACCGAAGCTGCATCCAGAGGGGGGTGGGTGGCGGTGTCAAAACCGCCAGATCTCGGGTAGGGGGTCCTGAACTGTGCGTCTAAGGATCGATGGTAACAGGAGACAGGGGACACGATGTTTACCCAGGTTCGGGCCCTCACTATGGAGGTAATACCCTACATCCTGCTTGATTGATATTGATGAATATGAGTATTACAAGAGTTGATCTACCTCGAGATCGTAATGGCTAAACCCTAGAGGTCTAGCTTGTATGGTAATGAATCTCCCTATCGACTAGCCTGGCCTTGGCTTATATAATGCACCAGAGGCCTAGGATAACAAGAGTCCTACCCGAATACATTGGTGGAGAGGAGTCCTTGTCTTGATCACCAAGTCTTGTGGAATACTCCTTGTATGCGGCATGGGCTGCCCGAAGTGGCCCATGAATGAACCGCCGTGGGGGTCCTCGGCCCGATCCAGCTGGTCGGGTGACGACGTGGTGCGTACCCCCTAGTCCATGACACCATCAGTAGACCCCTGAACCGGTCTTCAAGTTGGGGACGTTCCTCAATTCTTCCGAACTGTTCTTCATCTTCGGTCGTCGGTCTTGAAAACTAGTTCAACAAATATTCTCATCTTCGATCTTGAGGATTGCCGAAGTGCATCTGAAGAGTTTACACATCGGGTATCCGAGGAGCCCCTTTAAGTTTCCCGCCTTTATCAATGCCTTGTTATTTTTATGCCACACCTCGGGTTTGAAGTTTTTCCCGGGCGGCGGTTGTCCTCTTGCGTCTGAGCTCCAACGCTGAAGTGCATCCGAGCTCCAATGCCGAAGTGCATCCGAGCTCTAGCACCGGACTGTATCCGATCTCCAACGTCGGACTATGTCCAAGCTCCAACGCCGAGCTATATGCGAGGTGTCATAAATCACCTTGGTTCAAAATTTTTGAAGGAGTTTAGCCAAGCTTAATGCCAGAAATGCCCTCTATGGAGCCAGCCACTAGCGTCCGAGATTTATGCCGGACTGCTTCTGAGGTGGTGCACCACCCCGACCGCGGGCCGATTTTTTGTCAATATTTTTGATTGGTGCAATTTATTCTCTGCCGAGATATATAGCCAGTAGCCCTCAAGGTGTGTATCGGTCTAAAACCCGAGATGCACCTGAAGGATGACATAAGACCGCTGATCCCAGTAGCCCATGAGACTCAGGTTGATTCACAAAATCGGCCTGAGGATCAACTCCTAGCTCGGCAGAATACTTCGGGACACAAAAAGCGGTGTGCAAATTCCTCGAGATTCAGGTTGGGTGCGGTCGATCAACCTGAGGATCATAATCTCCTCGAAAGCTATATTGCACTTTAAATTTTCTGCATTGGATTGTCAATGCAGTAGCCCCCGAGACACTGGTCGGGTGGCAACACCAGATCATGGGATCGATGTGCCCCTTTAATATTTGTAAATAATAAGCACGAAGCCCAGTAGCCCCCGAGCCTTAATGTGGGCACTGGTGGCCTTATTAAGGATCGGTATCCGTTTGACAGAAAATTTTGTCGTGTTTAACACACACTTCTCAGAATGAGAATAAAGATCTCAAAAAGGAGTTAGAGCTAACAAAAGCTGAGCTCGCCAAGTTCGGCCTTAAGGGGCTTAATAGATAGGAAATCAATGCCAATAGAGAACTATGAGAGCGTTATGTCAGCTGCTTGGTTGTCTCAGAGACTGTGCCATTGACTCTTTAAAAGATTGGCTCTAGAAAAATTGATTTTTTTTCTCACAATTTATGTGTAATAACTCTGTATACCCAAGTACTTTACATCATTAATGCTCGGATCCGCATTGTACAAAACTTTGTTGACCGACCATCGGCTTCAACCTCTTCGGCCAGTAGCTGAGGAGTGTTTCCCTACTTTATAAAGTCGTTATAAGGGCAAAGATTTATGGAAAACAAGGCAATCTAGCCATACGGTTTTATAAACAAAGGTACACGGATAGATACATTATATTACGTTTTAATGTAAGAAACATCTTCCAAAGGAAATAGTCCCGCTATCGGTTCCTTTATTTGGGTCGTCATGCTTATCATGATCATTAAACCTCACCTTCGATCAATGTGGGAGGAAAATATTGAGGATTTAGTTCGGGGAAAGTTCCCGAACTCTATGCTATTAAGGAACCAAAAAATTTACTTCCGTCGTTGCCGACCAATGTGATACTTTAAGATCGCTAGCTTTTGGCTTCACCCAGTCTGAGGTACTAACTCGGATGACCCGGTAGTAACAATCACAGAGGTGCTCCCTTTACCGCCTAGCCGAACAATCGGGAATGTAGAGGTAAGCACAGGAGCCAGGCAACCCAGCTTGGCAAAAATCGTAAGTCAAATTGATGCATATTTATGGCTTTATAATGATGATTACGGAAGGTAGCCCTTGTATATTAAATACAAATGACGATGATATGTTTATTTTGACTCCGTTGCGATCGTTTATCAGTTGAAAGTGGCCCATCGTCGGCTTCTACCCCTTTGTAGATACTACGCAGGGTGTCTCCGCAATAACAAGACAACCCTTAGCCAACGTCTCGGTGCCCGAAGGCGGTTGTGTTAGCAGAAACGAGGCAATTAGATATGCGGGCTTTATAACTTTCACTTAGTCATAGGAGCTTTAAAGTGGGGAAACTAGCTATGAGCCCCCAGTTAGTGTTCGGCGACATCCGAGGTCAAGCCGTAAACATTTCGACCAATGTTATGAATGGCCCGTCATTCAACACAGTCATAGATCACTGGCCAGTTTACGCTTATTGTGACAGTCAGTTTTCGGCTTTCTCCACTAAGGTGCTTAACCATGTGAGCTGGAAGCACAATCGCAGTGGTTCTCCCTTTGCACACCTAGCCGAACAAAGCGGAACGAATGAGGAAAGCGCAGGAGCCGGGTAACCCAGCTATTGACCGAAGACACAATTCGAAACCGATGCATGTTTAGCAATATCCGAGAATGTTTTTGCCGAATCTCTAAAGGTGTCCGGCGTTGCACTACGAGACTTGTGCTGAAAACACACAAATAGTTTAAAAGTGCCATAAGCTTGGAAAACCAAAAAAGTCAATAAAAACTTGACGTCCGAACAAGGTCAAGTGTTCGGTACCAATCCGAAAATTGGAAGAAAGAAAAAAAATTGTGCTTCTGCCATGCTTTAACATGACACACCCGATCTCAACACTTCAAGTGGGCCAACCTACGGCTTCGAGCTCCTTATCCCAAAGGCGGAGTACTTCTTCGAGGCCAGTTTAGCGAACTAAACTCGAGTGGCTTTTTAGTGAGAAGACAGGTTATCCGGCTATTTACCATACACTCGAGTCGAAAAAGGAGCGGTAGAAAAAGACTTTGCAACGACCAAAAATAAAACACATTTACTATAAAACAGCTCATATAAATTTTAAGAGCCCCCAAGTGACTTGGGTAAAAGAATTTTATGTATAATGATTGTATGTACCGATGTACTTATATCATATCTGTGTTCACCCGAACTTTAAACGCATCTTAACCGACCGTCGGCTTCTCTCTCTTCTGTCAAGGACCGAAAAGTGTCATGTACTCCACCTATTGAAAGCATCGACGGTGTTTCCGATAACCAGGCAATCAGGCCATAAGGCTGTAACAGACAAAGCGCGCTCAGGGAACTTATGCTATATTACTGACGAAGTGTAAGAAGCATCTTCGAAGAAAATAGTACCTCCACCGATACCTTTCTTTGGTTGCTCATTATTAGTATGAGACTTGTGCAATAGATTTTTTGTACTCATGAGTTCCGTTGTGTGCCGACCATTATTGAAAACAATAAGAGCGCTAGCTTTCGGCTTCACCCAGTCTGAGGTACTAACTCGATGACCCGGTAGTAACAATCGCAGAGGTGCTCCCTTTACCGCCTAGCCTAACAATCAGGAACGTAGGGGTAAGCACAAGAGGCAGGGAACCCAGCTTGCAAAACACTTAAGTTAACATGGTGCATATTGTGGCGTAATACACGAACAAGGAACAAAGCCGTACAAGTATAATCATATGTAAGAGGAAAGGCTTGATAAAGGAAGCCCCCAGGTAAACGGGGTATTTGAATTTGCTTGCAACAAACAAGGTTTTGACAAAGAAAGTTTTTCACAAATGACTTTTTTCAAAAAAGCATAATGCTTGGTCGAACCGAACAAAATTTAAAACTGAAGGTATTTAAGCATGGAAGCGACTTAGCTGCTTAATGTGCTCGGTGTCGATGCACGGCCCGAGCTTACGGCGGGACAAGGTCCCAGCCCCAAGCAGGTCCTTAGGTGGCGGAGCGAAGAGCTCGGCACTCCGAAGTGGCGACATAGCACGGCCAATGCAGGCCGGCAGTGTGACACCGAAGTCCCCGGCGTGGCTTAATGAAGTAATGACAAAGCCCTCGGTCCAGCCGAGGTGACGTGGTACGTCGGTACGCCGAGGTGACAGCACTGCCCGACCTAGATCCTTTACCTGTGCACAGAAAATAGTGCAAGCCAGAGATAATAGGAATGATAATTAAAAAATATGTTGCATAATTAAAAATTTACGCAAAGTGAATAATAAAAGAAATATGGCCAGTGTGCCGAACACTCGATGAGGTAGAGCTCTCTCAGCGATGCCGAAGTCCTCGAGGCAACAAAACATGTCGGTATGGCGATTCGACCAACAAGGTGATCACGCGAGCCGATTGGGACAACGAAGTCGGCTTGCCAAAGTGACCGCGTCACTCAGTCGAAGTCGATCACCTACACACTTAAAATAGTGCGGTCCAAAAAGGATAATTGCTTTTCGCAAAAATAATTTATTGAAAGAGATATGGCCTGGCGCCGAAGTCATGTCAATGCAGGGCGTCGGCGTAATGCGGTGAAGGCATGGCCAAGCCTGAATTCGCAGGGCGGTCTGAGTTCCAGATGCAGCATTCGCCGAACTGTATACGCAAACTGACCGAACCACCACGCGACCGTTGTTAATGCGGTCACCATTTGATAGACCTGTGTACAGATGATGAAACAGACCAGAGTAATAATTCCTTGGGAAAAATAAACCCAAGCAAGAAAAAATATTAGGATTAATAGGACCTGGTTTATCTATTATAGCAATTTGAAGAAAGGTTACTCTCAAAATTGGGACTCGATCCGCACACCCATTGCCCGATGGGCAATAAAGCGATGGCATGGCGATGCTGGAAAAGGTGGGCTCGCCGAGGCAAAGCCCCCGGTCCAGCTAACGTGACGAAGCTGGTCGGCTGGTGATGCCGAAGTCACCAGAGTATGTTGATGAAGAAATAGCAAAGTCCCCGGTCTAGCCGAGATGGCGGAGTGGGTCAGTAAGGAGACGTTGCAGCTGCCATGTCAGCCGTGGTGTTGAAGCAGTTCGCAGTTCGGCGTGATGGACATCGGCTTGAAAGAGCAACAATGCGGTCATGTCGACGCTGGTCATAACTTGTGACGCAGTTAATGCCGGCTTGGTGAAGTGACTGAGAGGCGATGTCAACGCGCCTGACCCGTGCAATCCGTGGGGCGATGGTGTTGGTGATGATTTTATCCTTCGCGATGCTGAACTCTTGTTCGGCTTGCCGAGCTGATGATCCAATAAGGTTAGGCTTGGCTCAATGAAGCGATGATCTGTCTAGCGCAGGTCGGCAGACGTGGAGCAATGTTACCGGACTAGTGTGACACCAGCGCGATGATGAAGAGTGCCTCAAAGATGCTTAAAATTTTATGGGCCCGTGTTAAAAAACAACGCACAATACCATAGAAGAAATTTCCTTTAAAAAGGTTGTCCAATATCATGTTCATAAAGAAACATGAATTCTAGTCGGATCCGTATTCGCGCAGAAAACAGATCCGAAAAGTGATGCACTAATCGGAAGGTTCCTGGAGTTTGGACGGTCGGATCGAGCTGGAATTTTGAGGGGTGGTAGATATAAGAATTCTGCAGCCGATCAACGGTTCGATCTTCCAAAGGACGTCCGAGCTAGGTGCTGGAGACCACGCCCTAAACTCGTCCAGATTCCCGTCCAGATTTGACAGGGCTCCGGTATATCGTAGATTGCCAGAGATTCCTCCATCGGAACTTGATGAAATTTTGCATGGTTGTTGTAGACTCAATTCCGCACAATTTCACCAAAGAAATCGTTAAAACGACATGCGAGGAGGCGGTGGCAGCGGATACAAGTTCGTTGTCCACAAAAAACAGCACGGTCGCCCGAGGGCAATGTTGACGTTGAGCCCCCGAGCTCCATGGATGATTCTTCCATGATCTTGATAGATATCGGAGTTGATGTTGATGAAGGCCATCGTCCGAACATGACGATCGGAGATGGAGCGCGATCCTCGGTCGAGCCAAGGTGACCAGTCGAGCCGGCGATGAAGATGCCGACATCACAGTTGATCTGCGGGGGAGCCATTGATCATTTGCCGATCACACAGCGGAGCTCTCTATGAAAGCACCATTGTCAGTGTGAAAACCCGCAGATCTCGGGTAGGGGGTCCTGAACTGTGCGTCTAAGGATCGATGGTAACAGGAGACAGGGGACACCATGTTTACCCAGGTTCGGGCCCTCACTATGGAGGTAATACCCTATGTCCTGCTTGATTGATATTGATGAATATGAATATTACAAGAGTTGATTTACCTCGAGATCGTAATGGCTAAACCCTAGAGGTCTAGCTTGTATGGTAATAAATCTCCTTGTCGACTAGAATGGCCTTGGCTTATATAATGCATCAGAGGCCTAGGATAACAAGAGTCCTACTCGAATACGTTGGTGGAGAGGAGTCCTTGTCTTGATCACCAAGTCTTGTGGAATACTCCTTGTATGCGGCATGGGCTGCCCGAAGTGGCCCATGAATGAACCGCCGTGGGGGTCCTCGGCCCGATCCAGCTGGTCGGGTGACGGCGTGGTGAGTATCCCCTAGTCCATGACATCGTCACTTGGTGCTAAGCAGCCGTACGACACACGCGACCACCATGACACGACCCTGGTCTTCCTAGTGCACCTACATTTGAGAATGCAAATGAATCTTCTTTCATTTGCAAACGAATTTGTATATATTACCATGCCCGTGTTTTCCTTACAAATAATTAGTCATTCGAAACGAGATACTATAAATTAATTAATGAGGAGTTATTTGAAAAAAAATTGAAATGGTATCCATGGATTAGAGTGTGCGTCACATAATTAGTTATTTGAATTAGAGTGTGTGTCACATAGCGATCTCCAATTCTAATGTGGATTTCGCATTTCATGGTATCCACGCTACTTTTTGTCACAACCCTAGATTATTGCTTGTATTAGTTGCATCATAGAGCACTCATGCATCATGTCTAAATTTCTGAAACTTGGAATTGAGGAAAGTGGAAGCCTCAAAAACTTAAATAAAAGCAGGGCAAAGAACCCTGGAAATCTCATTCTTTGCTTCCAAGATGTCCTTTTGCAATGTTTGAGAATTTTGGCAAGAGCTATATATCAAACCAGAATTTAGGAACATTTTTAAGCATTTATTTTTGGGACTCTGAATTTAAACCCTCGCTCCTCTTCCTCACTCTCTACTCTCTCCCTCGCCCTCTAGTCCTTTCCCCGAGCTCATCGAACGCACCCAAGGCCGCCGACGAGCACCGCCGGGGCCATAGCCGACCCCGTGCCTCTCCGCGTCGTCCCCGCCGTCCGCCTCAATGCTGTGAAGCTTCCCCCTCAACAAGCGCAAGCCCGGATGGCCTGCACCATCGACTATGCCATCGTCATCGTCCTCGGCATTCGACGACCGCCGCCATCGATTCGCCATCTCTACCGCCTCCTCGACCCAGCTGAGCTTCGCCTCAACCCTACGGTGAGCTCCGCCATTTTTCCGCCGTCATGCTTCATCACCGCCGCGGCGAGAGCCATTTATGACCGCAACCGAGCACTGCAACATGCTGAGAACGTCGTCAAGAGCCTAGAACACTCATCTGTTGCTCCTTCCATGCGCTGTAGCATCGTTTCCGCCGACGCCCGATCTCCGGCCGCCGCCCCGATGCTCGCCGTCGTCTACTCCGGGCACCTCGTGACCTGCCGCTGCCTCCGCTGGAGGCGCGGGAGTGTGGGCTTCCTCCTGGTGCCCTCAGCGCACCTAGCCACTGCCCCTGGCGCCACTCCGGCGAGCCACCGCCGCTCTGGGTCGTCGCCGTCGTCTAACCGCCGGCGCAATCCGACGTGGCCGCGTGTTTAGCGCTAATGACGCCTAACTAATCCCCTAGCTCACTAACACCTGGGCCCCACTTCCTAATTAACCTGGGTTTTATTTGTGCTTAGACTAAACTAATCCCACGGGCCCCACAGGTCAGTTTGACCCGGCCACGTCACACGTTGACCGACCCCACACGTCAGTGTTGACTTGCTGACGTGTCTGTTGACCCGGCCCCACCTGTCAGCGACACTGACCAGCACTGTGTCACTGACCAGTGGACCCCACTGGTCAGGTTTGACCCGAGGCAGCCCTGTTGACCTGCTGACACAAGCATGACGCAATGCTGACGCAGTTAATCATTTTCTGGATTTAAAATAATTCAGAAATTCCAGAAAATGCCCAAAACTTCTAAAAACATAGAAATTAAACCATAACTCCAAATGAAATAATTTTTATATGAAAAATTATCAGAAAAATATGAAGAATCTGTTTATGCCATGTTCATGCATGTTTGAGCAAGTTAACATCACCAACTAGGACAATTCATGTTTATGGAACATATGGTATGTAGTTTTGGAGTTGGAATTTGCTATATATTTGAATTCCACTTCAATTAATATGACTAACTCTTGCATTAGGTGAATTCAGTACCTTAACATGCCATGATCATACATCATGTTTGTTGCATTGCATTGATTGTGTTCCCTCTCGTTTGCCGGTGGTTGTCCCCTCTCAGTAGACGTGGTTTGGACGATGTGATCGATGACACCGATGAAGAGCTATATCATCTTCAGAAGTGCCAGGCAAGCAAAACCCCCTTGTTCATTCCGATACAATCCCACTCTCTCGTTCCTGCTCTCTTTTACTGCATTAAGACAACAACAATTCAACTGTTACATGTTGCGGTAGTTGAACCACTTTCCTCTACATGACCTGTCATTGCCACAGTAAATAGATGAAACCCACTAGCATGAGTAGGAGTTGTTTGAGCCCTGATGTGCCTAGCTTGTTTGTCATGCCAGCTACTGCTTAGAGTTGAGTCAGGTCTGATTCATCGGGGATGAATTGGAATGGTGATGAACATGTCCTACTGTGTGTGGGCTAAGTGTGTGAACACGATTTGGTAAAGGTAGTGGTGAGAGGCCATGTAGGAGTACATGGTGGGTTGTCCCATTGAAACCGTTCTTAGGAACTGAGTTCTGTGTTTGTGATTCATGAACAGCTACTACCACTCATTGGGATCCTTAATTGACCCTCTCGACTTATTAACTTCCCTAGTCCTCTGTCCAGGAGTTGCAACTAGTTTCTGGCGTTTATAGGAAAAGTGTTGGTGGCCATGCGTAGCACTGACCCTAGGGGTGGGCTATGATGCGGTAGATACACCGTGGCACGGTGTACCGGGCGCCCGTTTGGTGTCTCGGGAACCCTGCACACATCGTTTGGGGCTGTGAGCGAAATTCCGGCCGGATCTCCTCGCGGATGGAACCCGAATAGGCGATAAACCTGGACTAGAGACTTGTGTGGTTAGTCAGGTCATGGCCGAATCCCTCGCCAAGCTTCCGCTTGAAGGTTGCCGAGATACATGACGTGTACATGGTGGTAAGTGGCGAGAGCGTGTGTGAAGATGTACACCCCGGTAGGGTTATAAGTGATCTATTCGAATAGCCGTGTCCGCGGTAAAGGACTTCTGGGTTGCCTGTACAGTTCATAGACAAGTGAAAGTGGATACTCTAAAATGCACAAGATAAGCGTGAGTGCTATGGATGGCGTTCTCGTAGGGAGACGGGAGCGGATCCATAGTGGTCTATTGATATGGTGAATATGTGGACTCGTGTGCGCCACCTCAAAAGAGTTACTTGCACTCGTAGTTTAAGATAGCCACCGAGTCAAAGCTGGCTTGCTGTAGTTAAACTCCACCACC
Source organism: Triticum urartu (assembly GCF_003073215.2). Classification (NCBI taxonomy): domain Eukaryota; kingdom Viridiplantae; phylum Streptophyta; class Magnoliopsida; order Poales; family Poaceae; genus Triticum; species Triticum urartu. Next base: position 605,373,712 of record NC_053023.1, on the reverse strand, counting down.
CCCTTTGTTGATACCGAGGCATATGTTGTTAGTTCTGATGTAAGTCTTGCTGGGTACATTTGTACTCACGTTTGCCTATTTTATGTTTTGTAGAGAGACGTCAGTCTCGCTAGTAGTTCCGTGTGGACTTCGACGTTTAGCTTGATACCTCCGCTACGATCTTGTGCCCTCGGCAGGGTCTTGTAGATAGTCAGGCTTCTCAGCCTTTTTCATTTGTAGATGTCTGTACCCAGACATGTTAAGCTTCCGCATGTGCTTTGATTTGTATGCTATGATTGTTGGGTCATGAGACCCATGTTTGTAATATCTCGCTCCTCTGAGCCTATTGAATAAATACTTTGAGTCATAGAGTTTTGTTGTGATGTCATGTTGTATTTACACATATCGAGCATATTGTGTGTATGATTGAAATGCTTGGTATGTGTGGGATCCGACAACCTAGTTGTTTATCCTTGGTAGCCTCTCTTATGGGTAAATGTAGTCTTGTGCTTCCATGAGCCATAGTAGTCCGCTACAGCCCGGTTCACCGGAGTCCTGCTAGCCGAGCACTACTGCTCCGGAACACTTGACTGGCCGGCATGTGATTCACTTCGTTCCTGTGTCTGTCCCTTCGGGGAAATGTCACGCGGTGACATCCGGAGTCCTGCCTAGCCTGCTACAGCCCGGCTCACCGGAGTCCTGTTAGCCCAGTGCTACAGCCCGGATTCGCACGCTGCTGACCGACATGCTCGATGTTGATTCATGTATGTATGTCCCCGTAAGTTAGTGCCACTTTGGGTTCACGACTCGTCATGTCGGCCCAGGTTCTCTGTCACATGGATGCTAGCGACACTATCATATACATGAGCCAAAAGGCGCAAATGGTCTAGGGCCATGGTAAGGTGACACCCGTGGGAATACCATGCATGAGGCTGCAAAGTGATATGAGGTGTTACCGGCTAGATCGATGTGACTTGGAATCGGGGTCCTGACACTTCTTTAATACAAATTCATATGTATATGATGAACACCATGGTAGTGAGAAAACTTTTGGATGGATTCAAACATATGACCTACAAAATAGCACAACAATCAAGTCAATATCAACTTCTCCAAACCTAGTATGGTACGAATTCGAAATAATTACCCGTATGCATGTTCCTCAGTCCAAATCTTATAATGTACACCGAATTGAAACGTCGATATTAAGTCTCATACTATTTACATTCAAATGTTGTTTTTAGCCCCCCCCCCTCGGCACACATGCTACATACTTCCTGTATCGGTCAATCTTCCTCTCCTAACCACCTTAGGAAGCTATCGGTTTCCTACACACGTTCATTCTTTCTCTCCATGTTTCGATCTCTAACTCTTTCAACTACACAACCCCATTTTCCCACTCTGTTACCAAATGTATTTACCTCACACACCCTCCATTGCACCCCATGCCGAGCTCTCTCTCTCTCTCCCTCCCACCCTCTCTTGCTAGATACATGCATTGCCTATCTAGCTCCCCAACCTCTCGTGCGCACGCACGCACGTTGTCTATCTAGGTCACTCCCTCGAGACTGTCTCACTCTTTCTTCCGCACGGCGGGCCACACTTGCTCAATCTCGCTCTCTTTATCTGAGTCTCGATTAACCTCGTTTTCTTTACACACACAAATGATATATCTCCTTGTTCGGGCCTCGATCGACACACTCTATACTCTCTCACGCAAATTGTCTATCTAGGTCAGTCCATCCAAGCCGCCCCCACTCTTTCGACCTCATGGCGGGCCACGCTCGCTCAATTCCTCTCTCTCTCTTTCCCCCCCTCTCTCTCTTTGTATGTATCAATTGACCTCGCTGTTTCTTGGACATAAATGATATATCTTCATGTTTGTGCCCAATTCGATATATTCATATTGTATACTCTCTCACACACATTGTCTATCTAGGTCACTCTCTCCAACTCGTCTCACTCTTTCGATCACACGATGACCCACACTCGCTCAATCTCTCTCCCTTTACATATGTAATCGATTGACCTTACTTCCTCCCACACACAAAATATATCTACATGTCTATGACTGGATCATCTCTCATGCTCTACCTTACAGCCCTCACCCTTCCCAAAAGCTCAATCGGACAATATATCTCCAGAGCATATATATATATATATAGTGTTACTATTCATCACCTAGGGTGCAGAATAAGTTATTCTTCACCCGAGGTAATCTTATGATCATTTCATAATTAAATTACGTTTTGAATTCAAATAGTTACATTCCTATTGATTCACTACGTAAAATTTGACATAAAAATAAAAATATAGGTCATAAGACAAGAAAATTTACAGTTTATGTGTATTTTAGACTATGTTTTTATGTTTGTAATTTTACATAACATAAAATATTTTTTACGGTGATTATATATTTTCTTACGGTCCCTTTTTGCGTCGGAAATAAGACAAAACTTACGGAACTTAAAATTACGATGCATTGATGGTAAAATAGAGGGGGGGTGAAGAATAACTATTCCTCACCCAGGGTGACGAATAGCGTGACCCTATATATATATATATATATATATATATATATATATCTTTTCAATGAATGTCGGACCATACGCACTTTGTCTCTCTATCTATATGTCTCTCGATTGACCTCGTTTTTTCACGCAGTATCCTCCACACATTGAAGCTACCTCTCCATCCCTCGCAAAGCCAGAGCTATTTACATTGCGAGGGGGACTCCAACCTTGGATTAATTTGTGTAGGCATTTATTCCAGTGGGTATAGATTATATTTTCGTAGCATTCGGCCCACAACTAGTCCAAGCACCGTTGCAACCCCCGCACCTCCCCCAACTGATTTCCCTCTGGCTCGGTCATCGCTCTCTCGCACGTCCTTTATCGCCTTCAACGTCGCACCATGGTATTATTGCAAAAAACTCTGTTGTTCTCTTTAATTATTACAAATAAACTACAAAACTACACACCAATAGTCCACCTGGAATGGAACAAATTTCGACCCACAAATTAAAGTGCTACAAACTACACACCGAGGGGCCCACCTGTCATGAAACAAATTTGGACCCATATACAAATAAAAAAAGGACGAGGATCGGACATGCGACCAGAGCCTTCAAGCCGCATGTCAATAGGAAACATGCGTAGAACAACAATGTTTGTTGTACCCCCTTTTGTTCATATAATGTTTTTATATTACCACAGCTTATTTAATGGATAACATGTAATATTATTTTTAGTACATTAGTGGGACCGGCTCGTTAGCATGTACTATTCGCCTTCACTTACTAGTGGGTTCCATGTGTGATCTCTCTCTCTCCTCGCCTTCCGCGTTTAGACGCACGGGCAAACATGAAGAACTCGCGGGCGATGTTGCCGTTGACCATATCTGGACGCGTTCACAAGTTATGGCACCAGTTTCACGTACTAGTAGTACTAGTCAATGTGTGCGTGCAATGCACGTTAATTTGGAAGTATATTAAGTGCATGCGGATATTAAGGTGGTGTTTGGTTCTCTAGTCCTATGAATCTTTCTAGTCCCAACTAAAAAGTCCCTAGTCCCTAAAAAGTCCCTCCCTATTTATTTTCAGAGACTAAAAAGTCCCTAGTCCCTTCCTAGAGGTTATTAAATAACCATGTTGCCCCTAGTATATAGAAAAATAATAATCAAACAACACCATAGGGTGGCGGGCCAATGGGTGCATGGAGGGGCATTGTTAGAAAAGTCCCAAAAAAGTCCCAAAAAGACTCTCCTTGAGAGTCTTCTTAATTTAGTCCCAAATGCTTAGTTTAGTCCCTAAAAAGTCCCTCCCGTTTGGTAAAAAAGTCTCTAAGAGGGACTTTTTCTAGTTCCTACACAAAAAAGTCCATGGAAACAAACACCCCCTAAGTAGGATCACATTTGCGTGTTATTATGTGATTAGCACTATTTTTGGCATGACATTAACTGCACGCTAAACGTGTTGAGCGCTCGACATTGAAGCGGTCTAGGTCGTTGGATGAGAAAGATTACATGTGGCTTGATGACTTTTTATATTAAATTTGATACGGCTCTAGTAGAACATTCAATCGATCAAACCATAGATTTTATTCAGTCTAACTTCGACTTTACATTCATACGACGATTGATCCAAAATAAATGGAAATGATAAATGTTTGAATTTTAAGCATGGCAATCCAAACGTTTTTCATGGCAAATTTAGATTATGAGGCAGCGGCGGGGGTGTCTTGCGGTGGGAAGCGGCTCCTCTGCCGTGCTCTGTGTGTCGTCGGGCCACTGACCGACGGCGATGGCGGCATCTTGCGCCGTTGTTCGCGTACTCCTGGATGTTGGCCCTAGCTTCAAGGAAGGCCACAATGTTTTGGACTTTGGTCTCCAAGAGCGAGTCTACTGGCGGGAGGAGGCGACTTGCGTTGGTGCAAGGAAGCGGTCGATGGTGGCCATCCATGCCGCTGAGGGGGACGCTGGCACCCGTGCGAGGACATGCGCTGGCAACGGCGTGGCAGAGACATTCGTGTGCACGGGCACTGGCACCGGAGCGCACGTCAGTGCATGCACAGGCGCATGCGCTTGCAGGTGCACGGGTACCGGCACGGGCGTGCATGTTAGTGCACGTGTAGGCGCATGCGCTGGCAGGTGCACGGGCGTGTGAAAGTCGGCGGGGACCTCATGGAACCCCGTGGCATCAAGCTCGGCTACAATGTGCGGCTCCCAACCCATCAATGCCACGGGGATGGGGGTTGGTGCAGTCGGGGTGACGGGAGCCGGAACGGGAGCAGGGACAGGCACGGCGTCTTCCCGCAAGGCCGGTTCAAGCTCGTCCCAAAGCGCCTTATGTTCTTGAGACTCCGGCTAGGTGTCTTCCTCAGAAAACTGGAAGACTAAGGGCAGACCATCATGATGTGGCATGGCATACGGTTAGGTCAGGCTGGTTGGAGGTAGACGAGAGGAGAATTGGAGAGGAAGAGACAAGATTGTAGCGATACTGGGTAGTGCGGGGTTGATTTTAAACTGTGGCGCCGGCGATATTAAAAGCGGGAGCAGTTGGAATGAAGGTGGGCGGCAGAGCCTGGTTAAAGGGCTCGCCTCCCGGTGAGCCTGTGCAGCGGTCTGCTCGCACGCCTCCATGTCAGCCGGCGCAGCTGTCTGCTCGCACGCCTCTCGTCGACTCACACGCTTGCTCGGACGGCACATGCCGATGAGAAGCGGGACTCGTGGCGGCACGTAAACGCCCACGGTTTCAATAGTGAAAGCGTTCGCCTTAATGTGACAGGTCTTTGTTCCAAAATACATTGGCTCTTCATTTGTGCAACTTCTCATAAGCAGGTTGTCTCAAATTCAAGAAAAAATCACGTAGGAATATTTGTGCCATATCACGTGACCATGCTCAGTTTCATGAATTTCTGGTCACTTTTGGATTTTCTGAAATTTAAAATCCAGGATTCGAAACAATATCATAACTTGCGTCATGCAATAAATTTTCAAGCGATACATCTTTCATGTTGTATTTCTTAAGAAAGGATTTGGTCAAACATTTTGCTTACTTAGACTTCAGACAAGTTATATATGCAGAGTAAAAGGATAATCCCTCTGTACTAGTGCATTTCCTGATATATTAAGTCAAGTACTTGGCACGAACAAAGGGGCTCAATTCTGTGCTCATCCTGGTGGTGTAGTAGTAGTAGTAGTAGTAGTACAAGGCATGCAGTTGACGGGTGACCTTGGGGAGCGGTGATACGTCTCCAACGTATCTATAATTTTTGATTGTTCCATGCTATTATATTATCTATTTTGGATGATAATGCGCTTTATTTTACACTTTTATATTATTTTGGGACTAACCTATTAACCGGAGGCCCAGCCCAAATTGCTGTTTTTTTTTGCCTATTTTAGTGTTTCGTAGAAAAGGAATATCAAACGGAGTCCAAACGGAATGAAACCTTCGGAAACGTGATTTTTGGAACAAATCTGATCCAGAGGACTTGGAGTGGACGTCAAGAAACCAACAAGGCGGCCACGAGGCAGGGGGCGCGCCTACCCCCTGGGCGCGCCCTCCACCCTCGTGGGCCCCTCGTTGCTCCACCGACCTACTTCTTCCTCCTATATATATCTACATACCCCAAAAACATACACGAGCACCACGAAACCCTATTTCCACTGCCGCAACCATCCGTACCCAAGACATCCCATCTTGGGGCCTTTTCAGGAGCTCCGCGGGAGGGGGCATCGATCACGGAGGGCTTCTACACCAACACCATAGCCTCTCCGATGATGTGTGAGTAGTTTACCTCAGACCTTCGGGTCCATAGTTATTAGCTAGATGGCTTCTTCTCTCTCTTTGGATCTCAATACAATGTTCTCCTCGATCTTCTTGGAGATCTATTTGATATAACTCTTTTTGCGGTGTGTTTGTTGAGATCCGATGAATTGTGGGTTTATGATCAAGTCTATCTATGAACAATATTTGATTCTTCTCTGAAATCTCTTATGTATAATTGGTTATCTTTGCAAGTCTCTTCGAATTATCAGTTTGGTTTGGCCTACTAGATTGATCTTTCTTGCAATGGGAGAAGTGCTTAGCTTTGGGTTCAATCTCGTGGTGTCCTTCCCTAGCGACAGCAGGGGCAGCAAGGCACGTATTGTATTGTTGCCATCGAGGATAAAAAGATGGGGTTTATATCATACTTCTTGAGTTTATCCCTCTACATCATGTCATCTTGCCTAATGCATTACTCTGTTCTTATGAACTTAATACTCTAGATGCATGCTAGATAGCGGTCGATGTGTGGAGTAGTAGTAGTAGATGCAGAATCGTTTCGGTCTACTTGTCGCGAACGTGATGCCTATATACATGATCATGCCTAGATATTCTCATAATTATTCACTTTTCTATCAATTGCTCGACAGTAATTTGTTCACCCACCGTAATACTTATGCTATCTTGAGAGAAGTCACTAGTGAAACCTATGGCCCCCGGGTCTACCTTTTATCATATAAGTTTCCAATCTATTTTATTTTGCAATCTTTACTTTCAATGTATATCATAAAAATACCGAAAACATTTATCTTATTATTATTATCACTATGAGATCTCACTCTCGTAAGTGACCATGAAGGGATTGACAGCCCCTTTATCGCGTTGGTTGCGAGGTTCTTATTTGTTTGTGTAGGTACGAGGGACTAGCGTGTAGTCTCCTACTGGATTGATACCTTTGTTCTCAAAACTGAGGGAAATACTTACGCTACTTTACTACATCACCCTTTCCTCTTCAAGGGAAAACTAACGCAGTGCTCAAGAGGTAGCACGCTGCAGCCCCACTCCAGCCAGGGGCGGCACACTGGGGGATGCATGGAAGGGGCCCGGAGCAAGGCCCTCCCCCATGTCGTGCGGGGCAGGGCGTCACCTGGAGGTAGGTCCTCTCCCGGGGAGGCGCCGTCGAGCCCTTCCCCCGGCAGAGGCCCGTGGTCGCCGAGGGCGCCGCTAGCGTCCCCTCTGCCCCTTGGCCTCGTCCTGGTTTCCGGACGCCCCAACGGTAGTTGAGGGTGGCGCAAGACGGGGCCCTCGTCTGGCGATATGAAGCAAGGCTCGCGTGTGTGAAGGTATTCGCCCGTGACACTCTCACGTAATAATGAGTGGGGCTATACACGCCCCGGAATCTTCGGAGAGCCGCCCTCGGGCCTCGGGGGCTCCCGCCCACGTCCTAGTGGAAGCACCATGCTCAGCGCTGGCCGTCGACACTGTCCCCCAATGACTAAGCTCACGGCCAGCAAAGGCACTAGGCTCCGCGTTGGTGAGAAGACAAGAAGACTAGCTAGGTGTCGGACGCGGCCTGTAGCTTTCAACCCCTTTCTTTGTAGCTCGGTTTGTCGCCTTTTGGATTTGAACTTGCAGTCATATTTTCATTGGCAAAGCATGGGGCATCTTTTCTCATTCGTGTTGATTTCTTGGGTTTTCCAGCTCCGTGCCTTGTTTCGAGACTAGCGCCTGCTGCCCCTTCCTCACGAGCGGGGGTTGGGCATGGTATGCACGCGCATTTCACCATGGCTAACGCCCATCTCTCGCAAGGCCCTCTCAAGCGGACCAGCGGGCTCCGCAGAAGCCCGAAACCTTGCAAGTCCGCGGAGGACTCCCCTCAGGAGGACTACACATCGACAACTACAAGGCCAGTCTGGGGCCTGCCCAAACTAAGGTAAGTTACTGTGGCGAGCTCATGGAGGAATTTGAGAACTCGCTAAAGCACGCCTTAAGTCTGGCTCAGGGGGCCATGTCCAAGCTTTTTGCGCGATGGTTCAGAACAAGCAGCGTGGACTCAATCGGACATGTCGCTTGCAACATCTTCCAAATCGCTCCCGGACATGCTACCGGCATCGTCTTCACCATCATGGACCACGCCGCCTTCATCCATCGTGACCACCACCACATCATCATCAGAAGTGAAAGCTCTAACCAGAGCATCCACATTATTATCATTCACCTAGAGTGCTAGGTCGCCCCGAATAGCCCCTGGCACTAGGGCGATGGCGGCGTCGAATCGGAGTTGGGGTCGGCATTCTAAAGATGGCTGAAGACACGGGAAAACATGCGCCCGAGGAGGCCGCGGCTCTTTTCGTGAATGAGCTCGCGAGCCCTCTCAGCCCTGTCCTCCAGGCGCGTCATGATGTCGGTGAAGAAGCAAAGGTGGACGGCATAGTCTTCTGCATGAGGATGAGGGCCATATTCATCGCAGATGATGCCCAACGCTCGGTTGGCACTCACCCTGAGGTCATGGAACACGGGGGCATGTTCGCGCTGTAGTGTCTATCGGCAGATCGCCTCCTCCCTGCTCTGCTACGCGAGGGACTCGACGGCGGTAGCTCGCTGCTGAAGTGGAAGCAGTTCAGCACGGGGCAGGCTAACTCAACCTGCACAGAGATCAAAGCAGATGCATCGGCGTTCTTGCGCTGCTCCGTCTCAGTCAACCTCGACCTGAGGGCGGAGGTCCTGCCCTCAACTTCGGCTTCCATGAGCTTTAGCTTCAGGTCGTACCTCTTGGCAAGGTCAGCGCGAGCCTTCTCCGCCCGACGGTCCACTTCCTCCTGGATCCTGGCCTCGCGCACGCTGACGGCATCTTCCACCTGAGCATCCTGACGCTCCCTCGTCTCCAACCGCTCATACTCGAGGCTGCGCTCTGTGGACTCCAGCATTAGCACTTCCTCGCACTTCAAGACCTCCTCCTCGTCGGATGGCCTTCATCGACGCCAAGGCAGCACTACGCGCATCCGCCTGCTGCTCCAGGAGGGCATTCAGGGCCTGAAGCTCCTACCTGCGCTTCTCGGCAGTCTCGCGGCCGTGGTCTGCCTCCTAGGCCTCCTCCAAGGCTCGGGTGCTGGCCTCACGCGAGGTTGCAAGGGATTCCAAGGCATCCGCATTGGCACGCTCACGCAGGAGGCGCCCGAGGTTGATGGCCACCTTCAATTGACGTCATTCATCCACCAGCCGAAGACCCTCAGTTTCGAGGTGAGCGTCCATATCCACAAGCTCCTCCTCAAGCCGGCTCAACGCACTCATAGCTTCCTGGAAGAGCTTGTGATGGACGGCACCCCGCCTACGTGCAAGCTCGTATGCACAACCGGGTCCGTCCTCCACGCTGGGACTCGTTGAAGGGGTTCGAGGTGGCTCGCCTCCTCCTAGCTGGGGGCTAGAGGCTGGCACCTTTCTAGTCGCCCTTCAGGCCCCGGCGGGAGCCCGGAGGGGCGGAGGCTCATTACCCGAAGGGGAGGCCTAAGCCGAGGCCACCCAACTGCGATCAACAACCAGAGGAGGAGCCCCCAGCACACCCCACGCAAGGCCACGAAGAGCGTACAGTAGGAATGCGAGGTGGAGAAGCCAAGCCGGTGTGCTTGCCTCTCCGACCAACCTCGTGCCAAGTGCCGCAGGCTGGCTTGGGGCGCTCAAGGTCAGCAGAGGACTCGAGGCAAGAGGAGGTCACTTCTCGGGAGGCTTCCTCGCCTTTGCAGAAGGGCCCCTGAGGAACCGCGATTAGGAGGAGAACCGACACTCTAGAAATTACAAAGATAAGGTACTCACTTGTCAATAGCAATGTACTTCCTCTGCTTCAATGGCCGGAAGGTGTCACCAATGCAGCTTGGAGACCCCCTCCTCTTGCGGAGCACCGTGAAGTTCAGTCGGAGCCGACCGAAGCCCGGGGCGCGGTCACTAAGGCCAGCCGCGGATGGTGCGACCCCTGAGGAGGCGACCTCAGGGGTACCGGACCGTGCTGAGACTTTGGTGCTCGCCTCATGGAGGTTCACCGAGGCCTAGGGGGCTCCGGCCTCGGGAGCATCGGGCCGCGTTGTCCCCCAGGATGCCTCCTCAGGACAACTCTCCAGGGCCCCGGGGGACGGCACCTCAGGAGCCTCGAGTGGCGTCGATTCCTCAGCAGCAGTGTCACCATCGCCCGACAGCAACCGCCCCTGCGTCTGCTCCCGGGGCGAGCGTCGCGCTCACGACGGGAAGGGGGGCCACGAAGCTAGGGCTCTCGCGAGGCCCTTCAAGGCCAACCGGGCGTGGTCCCCATTCGTCGAAGAGGGGCATCTGCTTCACGAACTCCACCCTGTTCGAGCAGCAGTACAGAAGATAGCCCTCCTCCGGCAGGTTGGCTGGCATCGGGTCGTCCGTCAGGAGCTCGAGCATCGTGTGCCGCGCCTCAGGAGGAAGAGCCGGAGCCTGAAGCCTCATACGGTCCCCGTAGCCAGAGAAGGTCCACATTTGCCGAGAGTGGTGCTGGAGCGGAGCGATGCGACACCACATGAACTCCTTCACCACCATGGGCGCTGTCACGCCGAGGTCCTTCAACCTGGCAAACCGGAGCCAAACATGGGCGAGCTACCGATCGGTGAGCTTCGCATGGCCCCAACAGGGGCTCGGAGCAGCTGGGACCCGGGGGAGCAGCAGCAGGGGGCTGCGCACGCCAACGTCCATGAACACCCACCTCTTCCTAAAGCCTCCGACGACTGGCGAGAGCTTGAAGTCAATCCCCGAACCAGCCGTCGCCGCGACGGCCTGAAAGGATAGAAACCCACAGTGCTTGAGAGGGTCTGTCAGGTGCAGCGAGAAGAAGTGGCGAAGCAGAGCCACGAAAGGGGCAATGCCTACCATGGCTTCGCAAACAAAGGCGAAGAAAGCAAGAAGGATGATGGATTGGGGATTGAGATGCATCGCGTTAATCATTGAACAAATTAGAGAAGGGGGGATCAAGCCTGCCTAGAGGATGTGGAGATGGATGGGGACCAAGGTGGCCGTCCTGTCCACTTCGACGTGGGAAGCAGGTCAGGCCACCGTCGCCCCCACTCATTGAAATCAGCGAAGAGCGCTAGACGCACCTTGCCCATCGCCTATTGGTTGAGCACCACCGACCGCTCGATGCGGGCTCGAGGACCAGCGTCACAGGGGCCAAGGTACGGGACTCCTTCTTTCCCTTCTTCTTCCGGCTTGGTGCCATGGAGGCGGGAGGAGTTGGTGTCAGATTGGGCCGAGGAAACAGATTTGCAGCCTTCTGGGAGATGAGGGAGCGGCGGAGAGTGGTGCCTGTAAGGGAGGAGGAGCTATGAAGATGACAGTAGTTGCCTAGCCAGGCGGAAATCAAGGTTGCGTGGGGAAGTGGAGGCGCCCACGTCCCGTCAGTCGCCACACGTCAATCAAGGCCGCAGGCTATTGGGGCCCGCGGCGCTCCACGCTTGACCCTTGGCTTCGCCACGAAGCCAAGCACGAGCGTGCCTTGGGCCCGGGGGATACTGTTGGTGTCCTGGGAATGGGGGTACCCAGAGTTGCCTTCCTGCGGCCCAAGGCGTGGCTCCACCAGTGGCCTGGTATGGCCCATTTTCATCAATCAACACTCAAGACCCTCGCGAGGTGGATGACAAAAGACCTCCTCAGGGGCATCCTCACTAGTATGGCTCGTGAGGAGCGGAGAGATCAAGGCGAGGGGCACCTCATGAGGTTTCCATGACGTGAGCCATGACGACCAAGGCCAGGCGGGCGCCAGCGGGCGCAGAGTGCCAGTTTCCTCTTTGGTGCTAACGAGGCAGGCACATGCGAGGAGTCTTGAGGCATCAGGTAAAGGTTTCCATATCGGTGCAACGAGAGCAAGACCAATAGGACGGCAAGATGTAGGTCACCACAGAGCCCACGACGGCGTCACCCCGAGCGCCTTTGGTAGGCTAAGACCACCTTTTGTCAAGATAACTTGTACCCGTTGTCCCCCTTCGAATTGGCCGTTGTGGGATCCCTTCCCGCCTAATATTTGGGGAGAGGACCCGGGCCTCTATAAATAGGGCTAGCCACCACCGTAGGAGGGGGTCCTCGAAGAGGATCATCGAGAGACGGATCATTCAGATCATCCCCAGCCACACAAGCTCATCGAGCTCAAGAACACCTCTCCTCGGGAGGCTATTCTTCCCTTGTACTTGGTCATCCCCAGCCTACAAGGCAATCCACCACACCACACTAGAGTAGGGTATTACACCGCAATGGTGGCCCGAACCAGTATAAACTCTTGTGTCCCTTGTTCCTCGGGTTCGGCGAGCTAGACTGTGAGATCGTTGCGAGAGCGTGAGCTAGGAGGAGAGAGATCTTCGTGCGCACCCCAGTGTTTGAACCTCAAGGGTTTGCCGAAACCCGTAATCCGACAATTGGCCACCTCGATGCTCAGCTCGTGGAGCTGCAAGAGCTCAGCAGGGTCGGGGGTGCCATCGTAGCACGGAGGTAGGTCGGGCTTGAACTTGTCGGGCTAGACAACACCGCGCAGCTCGGGGGTGAAGGCGCGGCAACCCGCCGTGGTCACTGGAGCCCGTCGTGGAGGTGGAGCCTGGTTTGATATTCGTGTGCCGCCACGCGATCTTGACGTGGTGGCGCAAGGAGTGCAGGAGCATCTCCTTGCGGCCGCGGGACTTCCTGGCAGCTACCTTCTTCACGCGCGGGCACCTTACATGGTGTGTCGCACCGCAGGGCCACGCGTCTTGGTGCAAGGGTGACGTCTTGATGTGGAGGTGGTGGAGGTGCTCCATGGGCTATGTCGCCCGCAGCAGGGGGCGGATGAAGCAGCGAAAGGGACTGTGCAGGAGAGCCCCCAGCGGCGCTGACGAGCTCGGCAATGCGGTCAAGCCAGTCCTCGTAGAGGTTGTCGACGGGGCGGTAACGCAGAAGCTCGCGCGCCATGAGCAGCGCTGCCTGCGCGTCCGCGGGCCTGCGGCGAGCATGGGACGACGAGCCAGCCGGAGTCAACGACGGGGTGGCGGTGCGTCCGTCCCTCCGCACAGAGGAGTGCAGCACCGAAGCTTGTTGCTTGTTTCTCGCGGGGCCAGTGGTGGCATTGGCAGCAAGTGATGGAGAGCGACGGGGAGGTCCGCGGACGAGCGCCATCTAGGCGACGTGAGCGGCAAGGGCGGCCCGGTGCTCAGCACGGGCCCGGTGAGTGTCAGCCATGGATGCGGTGGAGCAGCAGTGCGTCGATCGACGGAAGAAAGACTTCAGCGCACCCCTACCTGGCACGCCAAATGTCGGATTACGGGTTCCGGAAAACCCTTGTGAGGTTTGAACTCTGGGGTGCGCACGAAGAACACTCTCTACCTGATTCGCACGCTCAATGATTCCACGGCCTAGCTCGACGGACCCAAAGAACAAGAGACACGAGTGTTTATACTGGTTCGGGCCACCTTGCAGTGTAATACCCTACTCCAGTGTGTGGTGGATTTCCTCGAGGGGCTAAGGATGAACTAGTACAATGGAGGAACAGCCTCGGGAGGTGAGGTGTTCTTGAGCTAGATGAACTGGTGAGCTGGTCAGGGTGGAATGGATCTGATCCCCGATCCCCTCTCTATGGTGGTGGCTAAGTCCTATTTATAGTGGCCTTGGTCCTCTTCCCAAATGTACAAGCTATCCTGACAAAATGTGGTCTTCGCCTGCTAAAGGCTCTGGTGGTGATGCTGCTGTGGGCTCTGCGATGACCTCCGTCCTGCTGTCCTGGCGGTCTTGGTCTTGTTGCACCGATATGGAAACCTTTGCCTGATGCCTCGGGACCCCCGCCTAAGCTTGCCTCCTTAGCACCAAAGAGGAAACTGGTACACTACGCCCGCTGGCGCCTGCCTGGCCTTAGTCGTCATGGCTGACGTCACGTGAACCTCGCGAGGTGCCCCTTGCATAGATATCTCCGCTCCTCGGGAGCGGGCCTAGTGAGGCCACCCCCAGGGAGGTCTTGGTGTCGTCCGCCTCATGAAGTTTGGCCCCTCGCAAGGGTCTTGGGTGGTTGCTGTTGAAGATGGGCCGTACCAGGCCGTTGGTGGAGCCACGCTCACGGGCTGCAGGCAGGCAAGTCTGGGCACCCTCGGTCCCAAAACGCCGACAGGTTCATCACGTAGGTCGGTGGGAAAAAATAGTCTATGGAGTTTAATTAATGCAACTTTGCTTGTTTGTAATAAGTACTATTGTTCAATACTTGATTTGTGTTTGTGAACTCTGTATTGTTTAGTACTACCGCTTTTGTTGTGTGGTGAGTCCTGAGAACAGTCTATGTTAATGTTTGTCCACTCAATTCAGTCTGTATATTTTGAAGTATCCAGATCATCTTTTCTGTGAGGATGGTTTATCAATTATGGTTACACTCCAATATCTGTATGCATTGCAGGGTTTATCGCACCCACCAGGATTTCCAGTCCCATGGATGTTCGGTCCATACGATTTGGCACAACCTTTGGACTGTTCTGCTTGTGGGAGTAGGCGGGGGCCCTGCATGCCACGCGTAGTTGGATGATCAATCTTCTGTTTAGTACTTCAACATAGTTATTTCCTCGTAAGGATTTACTCGTGTCACATCAAGTAAATCTTATTGATTTACTGTCTAAATCTTATTGATTTATGTCATGTTTTCTTTCTTTTGTTGCAATTTTACGATGCAGGTTTTGCCATGTGACATTCATCACAGAATAAACCGTTTGGTTTGCTCAACGATGGCCATTTTTGCAGGTTTCACTTCTTATGTCGTGTTAGTAACAAAGGCATTGTCCATCACTTATATTACTGGAAAAATTGGATCAGTCTGTTGTCTGAGTACAAGTTGAATCCCTGTGATGAACTGCAGTTTGGTTTAACAAACACGCCACAATTAGTCCTTCTCACGTTTAAAAGAAATGAAGAAAAAGACTGGATCAAGGTCACGGAGCCTAGTCAAGTTAGAAAGCTGATCATAGCAGACCAGACACAATCGCCGCTGTCTCGCACATCGGTACCACCTTCAGCAACGGATCGAGCACCGGCATTTACTCTAGCACTGATAGCAGCAGCAACTCAGTCTGATCCAGCTGAGGATTGGGCACCGACCGCGTCAGCGGATTAGGCTGATCTACCGGAGGATCGAGCATCGACACCTGCACCTGCTCCGACACTAGCACCAGCTCTACAAGGAGCACCATCTCCGGCAGCAGCGGCACTACCAGTCGCACTGGCACGGGCACCAGCAACGGCTTCAGCACCTGTACCAACACTTGCACTTGCATCTTCTCCGGCCCGTGCAATGGCAACGGAACCAGCAGTTGCATCGGCAATAGACTGGGCTGCAGTTTGCACTTCATATACCAATGTCCTTTCAGAAACTGACATGTCCACCTTCTTGGTAAGCATTGGCTGCCCAAGTGCTTCGTTCTTTTTTTGTTTCCATGTTCTTTCACAAGATTCACTGTGTTGATCTAACTGTTTGTGTATGTCTTCTTGTTTGCAAATAGAGAATTCCTAGAGCAACGAGGGAGTCGTTCAACAATCCGGGCGACCGTGGCCAAGTTTCTCTTACCATGCGCAGCCTTGGTGTGAATGAACCTGTTCAATATACCGTAAGTACAAAGGATGGTTGCATGATGATTGATGCTAAAGGATGGTCAAGGTTCAAATCTAAATCTTATCTTGCGGTAGGGGATGATGTCAAAATCAAACTTTCTCGGCAAGGAGAGCTAGTCCAAATCAACATTGAAATTCTTCAGTAGTAGCACGCAACTGCCGAACTGATCTATCCTCCGAGAGATTTTGATGTAATAATTTGGCATGGTGAAACAAGTGTCCTATGTGTATAAGTATTACGATAGTTTTATTTATCACATGGTATATCGTTGATAGAATTTCAACTCTGATTGGTGGTTAGGAACTGTTGTTCGATTTCATCCCAACAACTGTCGTGCTTTATTCAATTTTGTGTATTTGCCTTGCGACAGCATCTAAAACCAGCGCCGTACCGATCTCTTGCAATATGAAAAGCGCTAAGGTAGAACACATGGGCCCCCAAACATGCAGGGTCACCGGACTGTGGCCAAAGTCCAGAACTGTGAGCTTGTCTGAGTATTATATTCTTAGCTGAACCCCCATAATGCCCGTGCGTTGCACGTAACATCAAGATGCATTTGTATGAGTATTTTATCTTGTGAGAGAAAAGGATGAACGAGGGAAAGCCTTATTTGCGAATCTGGAGAGGTGTGTGGGTACCTTTTTGCAAAATTGCCATAGTTTCCTTCCTATCCGTCAGATATAAATCGGACGGCCTATATTGCAGGATGGCAGGCACACCATCATCACCATCTCGTCTATACTGTGTTAAAAAATAGTTTTTTATAATTATATATGTTATATATATTCCCCTTGATTTTTTATGCATAAAGTTGTGATATAAAATATTTTTATATTTCTTTACAGAGGGAGCATCTCTCTATCAAAAATATATTTATGTGTAACTAGTTACTCATGTATTTCTAATTCCTTTCACTGATATGTGGGGCATCCCGCAACGGGGTCCATGTGCCATATGCACCAAATTAGAGTGCACAACTGCACGGTAGACACACGCCGGTCGTAGCGCCGTAGTAATGCCCAATGAGCCTTCAAATCATAAAAAAAACACCTTTCTAGCTTTAGTTGTAAGCTGGACGGATGAAGCGGCAATATTTCACTGGGCCTGAATCCCCTTCTCCCTCATCTGCTTGTTCAGAGAAAACCCCCTCTCGGCGATTGCATAGGGTTTTCTCATGGAGAACCAAGTATGAATTCTTCATCCATCCCCGATAAATCCAAGTCCCTTGGTCGCGGGTAATCCTAGGATGGCAGCCGCCACCATTGATGCATTTTTCTTCCTACTGAATCTAGTGTGTTTCATTTGGAGTGCCCAAAGTGCGAGGACCCTATAGGTTTCTGCACCCTTGGTGAGATGCCACACTTGTTCCTTCTCATCCTAAAATAGGATTTTAAAACGTGCACAGTATGTTCCTAGAATCCTCTTTTCTATCCGGGAGGGTGGGATTTTTTGAACATGCTGTCAACTAATTTGGAAATTTGGATTGCTATATTTGGATGAAAGGTACTAGTACCATGGTCAATAGTGACGTGAAGGAGGAAATTATTTCTAGATTTGGATAGGGAATACATTGTGTTCTTATATTATTTTTCCTACAGTGCATTACTTGCTCTGCCAGAACACATGTACTCAAGATGCTCGACCTTGCCATAACTGAATACACCAGTTTAATGGTCACAGTGAAGACAAGCCATGGATATAAGTTCCGCGTTGGGTTCATCAACCAAGAAGATCGCTACTTTTTTTATGGCTGAACTTGGATAAACTTTCTCACGTGTTACGGACTGAAAGTTGGCGCACGAATGTTGATGGAAGTAGCAGAACCTGGTCTCATCTTCACTGCGATCTTCCACCCCAACGTCGTTCCAATTGCTCATCCATGTTATTTTTGTATCTGGTTCTTTCTTGTTGCCTCGATTACTTCTTAATCCACCTATTCTGTCTAACTAATCATAATTTACCTTTAGAAGTAGCAACGAATCTCTCACAAAGATGCTACTTCTAACTAATATTTTCTTATAATTGGTGGCACGTGTAGGTTTTTTCAGAGTTAAGCAGGCTACTCGTTTGTTATTCTGTAAGAACTCGGCTGTTACTGATGGCACTGAAGTTGACTGGGATGACATCCACAAGTTCCTACACTTTATTAATCCTCTTGAGGTCCATGTGGGGCGTTTCAATGGTAGAAGGCCACGTGGGATATGTGTGCCACTGCTGCACTCGTTGAACATGTCCAACTGTGTCGAGAAACTTATGGTACGAGTTGTTTTCTGTTATATATGTTGTTCGTAAACTATTGCTTATACACAGTTTTACAGTTGTGATCTTCTTGAAACAGAAACTGCCCAGTTATATTGTCACTATACAGATGCCTGACCATGGTCGGGTCAGACTTGCGTTTGGTCACAACATGATGTTTATGTCGACCTACTCCATTCCCCTTGGAGGTGAAAAGATACTTATTCATGGGTGATACGTCTCCAACGTATCTATAATTTTTTATTGTTCCATGCTATTATATTACCCATTTTGGATGTTTATGGGCTTTATTATACACTTTTACATTATTTTTGGGACTAACCTATTAACCGGAGGCCCAGCCCAAAATGTTGTTTTATTGCCTATTTCAGTGTTTCGAAGAAAAGGAATATCAAATGGAGTCCAAACAGAATGAAACCTTTGGGAGAGTTATTTTTGGAACAAAAGCAACCCAGGAGACTTGGAGTAGATGTCAGGGAAGCTTCGAGGAAGCCACGAGGCAGGGAGGCGTGCCCTACCCCCATAGGCGCGACCCCCACCCTCATGGGCTCCTCGTGGCTCCCCTGACCGACTTCTTTCGCCTATATATGTCCATATACCCTAAAAACATCGAGGAGCAGAATAGATCGGGAGTTCCGCCGCCAGAAGCCTCCGTAGCCACCAAAAACCAATGTAGACCCGTTCCGGCACCCTGCCGGAGGGGGGAATCCCTCTCCGTTGGCCATCTTCATCATCCCGGCACTCTCCATGACGAGGAGGGAGTAGTTCACCCTAGGGGCTGAGGGTATGTACCAGTAGCTATGTGTTTGATCTCTCTCTCTCTCTCTCGTGTTCTTGAGGTGGTACGATCGTGATGTATCGCGAGCTTTGCTATTATAGTTGGATCTTATGATGTTTCTCCCCCTCTACTCTCTTGTAATGGATTGAGTTTTCCCTTTGAAGTTATCTTATCGGATTGAGTCTTTAAGGATTTGAGAACACATGATGTATGTCTTGCATGTGCTTATCTGTGGTGACAATGGGATATCACGTGATCCACTTGATGTATGTTTTGGTGATCAACTTGCGTGTTCCGTGACCTCGTGAACTTATGCATAGGGGTTGGCACATGTTTTTGTCTTGACTCTCCGGTAGAAACTTTGGGGCACTCTTTGAAGTTCTTTGTGTTGGTTGAATAGATGAATCTGAGATTGCGTGATGCATATCGTATAATCATACCCACGGATACTTGAGGTGACATTGGAGTATCTAGGTGACATTAGAGTTTTGGTTGATTTGTGTCTTAAGGTGTTATTCTAGTACGAACTCTTTAATAGATCGATTAGAAAGAATAACTTTGAGGTGGTTTCATACCCTTCCATAATCTCTTCGTTTGTTCTCCGCTATTAGTGACTCTTTGTTGCATGTTGAGGGATAGTTATATGATCCAATTATGTTATTATTGTTGAAGGAACTTGCACTAGTGAAAGTATGAACCCTAGGCCTTGTTTCAACGCATTGCAATACCGTTTGTGCTCATTTTTATCATTAGTTACCTTGCTTATTTTATATTTTCAGATTACAAAAACCATTATCTACTTTCCATATTGCACTTGTATCACCATTTCTTCGCCGAACTAGTGCACTTACACAATTTACCATTGTATTGGGTGTTTTGGGGACACAAGAGACTCTTTGTTATTTGGTTGCGGGGTTGCTTGAGAGAGACCATCTTCATCCTACACCTCCCACGGATTGATAAACCTTAGGTCATCCACTTGAGGGAAATTTGCTACTGTCCTACAAACCTCTGCACTTGGAGGCCCAACAACGTCTACAAGAAGAAGGTTGTGTAGTAGACATCAAGCTCTTTTCTGGCACCGTTGCCGGGGAGGTGAGTGCTTGAAGGTATATCTTTAGATCTTGCAATCGAATCTTTTAGTTTCTTGTTTTATCACTAGTTTAGTTTATAAAAGAAAATTACAAAAAAATGGAATTGAGTTTGCCTCATACGCTTCATCTTTTTAATATTTTTCGTGAGAATGAGGGAAAGGAAAATTGTGCTCAAGTTCTAGAAGAAGAAGTCTATAAAATGTTTGGCACTAAATCTTTGAATGATGAGCATGATTGCAATGTTGTTAGTATGAACTCTTTGAATATTCATAATACTAATGACGATTGCACTAGTCATGATGAAAATGTCTCTTATAAGAATGTCAACTTTTGTGGAATATATAGAGCCTGCAAGTACACACCAATTAGGGAAAATAGCTTTTGCAAGAGGCATATGTATTTGGAAACTAAATGGACATGGTCATTTAAATCTCAAATGCAAATTGTTTCATGATCGTATCGTGTCCAAAAATTGTGATGATTTGATTTCCCTTGCACATCATAATGAACTTAGTTTGCTTTTGGGTTATGAAGAAATGAAACGTATAACTAATCATATTCCAGAATATAACCTTGAGAAATTCCTCGATATTGATCTAGAAGAATTTTTTATGTATTGTGCGGTGAATTGCATTGAAAATCCTTATATTGCCAATTACATAAAGAAAAGAAAACAAATAGAAGATGAAGAGAATACTAACGAAAGGGAAGATACTTCCCAATATCCTCCTATTATTTCTTATGATGAATCAGGTAACGAGGAGGAGCCTCCTATTCAACCAATCTCATTAATAAGGAGCTCCAAAAAGAGGATAAAACCCACACATGATGTGAAGAAGAAAAAGAAAAGACAGAGAAGCAAAGGTAAAAATGTATCCCTCCCAAATAATGTTGCTCCTATTACTCATTGTGATGATGATAATTGTTATACTATTGGTGCTATACATACTATTAATGATGAGAGTGATTATGCTTATGATATGAAAAGGCCCAAGCTTGGGGATGCTATGTTTGATGAGAATGACATGTTTGAGAATGTATTTGCTGCAATTAATGTTTGTCCCAAGCTTGGGGATGCTATGTTTAATGAAGATGATATTTCTAGCCTCCCAAGTCTTGATATGCAAATTTGTTATGATGATAGCATGCCTCCTACTTATGATGATTACATTGATGAAAGTGGGTTTGGAAGAGTGTCAACTTTAGGAAGTAACGATCCCACTATTTTGGAGGATGTTGAATCTTATTGTGATAATTATGAAAGTGGATTTGGGGAGGTCATGACTTTATTTAGTAATGATTCCACTATCTTGGAAGAGGTTTCAATCGATTATGATGAGAACAAAGTTGCTACTTATGATGATTATTGTGATGATACTTATGCTATAAAAAGTAGTGATGATTATATTTATAAAACTTGTCATGATTATGATTACCCTTTTTCTGAACATTACTCCTTTAATGTGGAAACAATTTATAGTACTCGAGTTTCTTATGATACTCCCACTATTCCGAATGAGAAGAATTTTGCTTATGTGGAGAGTAATAAAATTTCTATGCTTGTAGATCATGAAAAGAATGCTTTATGTGATGGTTATATTGTTGAATTCATTCATTATGCTACTGAAAATTATTATGAGGGAGGAATATATGCTTGTAGGAATTGCAATAATATCAAGTTTCCTCTCTATGTGCTTAAAGTTTTAAAGTTATGCTTGTTTTGCCTTCCTATGCAAGTTAATTCTTGTTCCCACAAGTTGTTTGCTCACAAAATCCCTATGCATAGGAAGTGGGTTAGACTTAAATGTGCTAGTCATATTCTTCATGATGCTCTCTTTATGTTACAATTCTTATCTTTTATGTGAGCATCATTGAAATCATCATGCCTAGCTAGGGGCGTTAAACGTTAGCGCTTGTTGGGAGGCAACCCAAATTTATTTTTGTTCATTGCTTTTTGTTACTGTTTAGTAATAAATAATTCATCTAGCCTCTGTTATGACTGAGTTTTTATGCTTTTAATTAGTGTTTGTGCCAAGTAGAACCTTTGGGAAGACTTGGGGAAAGTCTTTGCGATCTTGCTGTAAAAAATAGAAACTTTAGCGCTCACGAGATTTGCTGCCATTTTTTAATGGAGAGTGCTATTTAGTTAATTATTTTTTAAGATTATTAATAGATAAATTCCTCACTTGAATTTATTTTAGAATTTTGGGTGTTCCAGAAGTATACGTTTGATCCAGATTACTACAGACTATTCTGTTTTTGACAGATTTTGTTTTCTATGTGTTGTCTGCTTATTTTGATGAATCTATGAGTAGTATCGGAGGGTATGAACCATAGATGAGTTGGAATATAATAGATATTACACCAATATGAATTTATAATGAGTTCACGACAGTATCTAAGTGGTGATTTATTTTCTTATACTAACGGAGCTTATGAGTTTTCTGTTAAGTTTTGTGTTGTGAAGTTTTCAAGTTTTGGGTAAAGATTCGATGGACTATGGGATAAGGAGTGGCAAGAGACTAAGATTGGGGATGCCCAAGGCACCCCAAGGTAATATTCAAGGACAACCAAGAGCCTAAGCTTCGGGATGCCCCGGAAGGCATCCCCTCTTTCGTCTTTGTTCATCGGTGACTTTACTTGGAGCTATATTTTTATTCACCACGTGACATGTGTTTTGCTTGGAGCGTCATTTTATTTTCTTTTGTTTTTCTTGCTGTTTGAATAAAATACCAAGATCTGAAATTATTAAATGTTAGAGAGTCTTCACATAGTTGCATAATTATTCGACTACTCATTGATCTTCACTTATATCTTTCGGAGTAGTTTGTCAATTGCTCTAGTGCTTCACTTATATCTTTTTAGAGCACGATGGTGGTTTTATTTTGAAGAAATAGATGGACTCTCATGTTTCACTTATATTATTTTGAGAGTCCTAAATAGGATGGTAATTTGCTTTGGTTATGAAACTAGTCCTAATATGATGGGCATCCAAGATGGGTATAATAAAAACTTTCATATAAAGTGCATTGAATACTATGAGAAGTTTGATACTTGATGATTGTTTTGAGATATGAAGATGGTGATATTAGAGTCATGCTAGTTGAGTGGTTGTAAATTTGAGAGATACTTGCGTTAAAGTTTGTGATTCCCATAGCATGCACGTATGGTGAACCGTTATGTGATGAAGTCGGAGCATGATTTATTTATTGAGTGTCTTCCTTATGAGTGGCGGTCGGGGACGAGCGATGGTCTTTTCCTACCAATCTATCCCCCTATGAGCATGCGCGTAGTACTTTGTTTCGATAACTAATAGATTTTTGCAATAAGTATGTGAGTTCTTTATGACTAATGTTGAGTCCATGGATTATACGCACTCTCACCCTTCCACCATTGATATCCTCTCTAGTACCGCGCAACTTTCGCCGGTACCATAAACCCACCATTTACCTTCCTCAAAACAGCCACCATACCTACCTATTATGGCATTTCCATAGCCATTCCGAGATATATTGCCACGCAACTTTCCACCGTACCGGTTATTATGGCACGCTCCATCATTGTCATATCGCTTTGCACGATCATGTAGTTGACATCGTATGTGTGGCAAAGCCACCGTTCATAATTCTTTCATACATGTCACTCTTGATTCATTGCATATCCTGGTACACCACCAGAGGCATTCACATAGAGTCATATTTTGTTTTAAGTATCAAGTTGTAATTCTTGAGTTGTAAGTAAATAAAAGTGTGATGATCATCATTATTAGAGCATTGTCCCAGTGAGGAAAGGATGATGGAGACTATGATTCCCCCACAATTCAGGATGAGACTCCGGATGAAAAATTAAAAAAATAGAAAAAGAGGCCATAAAAAAAGAGAAGGCCCAAAAAAACAAAAAAAAAACAAAAAATGAGAGAAAAAGAGAGAAGGGGCAATGCTACTATCCTTTTACCACACTTGTGCTTCAAAGTAGCACCATGATCTTCATGATAAAGAGTCTCCTGTGTTGTCACTTTCATATACTAGTGGTAATCATTCATTATAGAACTTGGCTTGTATATTCCAATGATGGGCTTCCTCAAAATGCCCTAGGTCTTCGTGAGCAAGTGAGTTGGATGCACACCCACTAGTTTCTTTTGTTGAGCTTGCATCCGTTGCATGGAAATCCCTACTCACTCATATTGATATCTATTGATCGACATCTCCATAGCCCGTTGATATGCCTAGTTGATGTGAGACTATCTTCCTCCTTTTTGTCTTCTCCACAACCACCATTCTATTCCACCTATAGTGCTATATCCATTGGTCACGCTCATGTATTGCGTAAAGATTGAAAAGGTTTGAGAACATCAAAAGTATGAAACAATTGCTTGGCTTGTCATCAGGGTTGTGCATGATTTAAATATTTTGTGTGATGAAGATAGAGCATAGCCAGACTATATGATTTTGTAGGGATAGCTTTCTTTGTCCATGTTATTTTGAGAAGACATGATTACTTTGTTAGTATGCTTGAAGTATTATTATTTTTATGTCAATATTAAACTTTTGTCTTGAATCTTATGGATCTCAATATTCTTTCCACAATAGAGAAGATTACATTGATAAATATGTTAGGTAGCATTCCACATCAAAAATTCTGTTTTTATCATTTACCTACTCGAGGACGAGCAGGAATTAAGCATGGGGATGCTGGTACGTCTCCAACGTATCTATAATTTTTTATTGTTCCATTCTATTACATTACCCATTTTGGATGTTTATGGGCTTTATTATACACTTTTATATTATTTTTGGGACTAACCTATTAACCGGAGGCCCAACCCAAAATGTTGTTTTATTGCCTATTTGAGTGTTTCGAAGAAAAGGAATATCAAATGGAGTCCAAACGGAATGAAACCTTCAGGAGAGTTATTTTTGGAATGGAAGCAACCCAGGAGACTTGGAGTAGACGTCAGGGAAGCTTCGAGGAAGCCACGAGGCAGGGAGGCGCGCCCCCCACCCTCGTGCCCCCCTCGTGGCTCCCCTGACCGACTTCTTTCGCCTATATATGTCCGTATACCCTAAAAACATCGAGGAGCAGAATAGATCGGGAGTTCCGCCGCCATAAGCCTCCGTAGCCACCGAAAACCAATCTAGACCCGTTCTGGCACCCTGCCGGAGGGGGGCAATCCCTCTCCGGTGTTCATCTTCATCATCCTGACGCTCTCCATGACGAGGAGGGAGTAGTTCACCCTCACGGCTGAGGGTATATACCAGTAGCTATGTGTTTGATCTCTCTCTCTCGTGTTCTTGAGGTGGTACGATCTTGATGTATCGCGAGCTTTGCTATTATAGTTGGATCTTATGATGTTTCTCCCCCTCTACTCTCTTGTAATGGATTGAGTTTTCCCTTTGAAGTTATCTTATTGGATTGAGTCTTTAAGGATTTGAGAACACTTGATGTATGTCTTGCATGTGCTTATGTGTGGTGACAATGGGATATCACGTGATCCACTTAATGTGTGTTTTGGCGATCAACTTGCGAGTCCCGTGACCTCGTGAACTTATGCATAGGGGTTGGCACACGTTTTCATCTTGACTCTTCGGTAGAAACTTTGGGGCACTCTTTGAAGTTCTTTGTGTTGGTTGAATAGATGAATCTGAGATTGTGTGATGCATATCGTATAATCATACCCACGGGTACTTGAGGTGACATTGGAGTATCTAGGTGACATTAGGGTTTTGGTTGATTATAGTACGAACTCTTTAATAGATCGATCAGAAAGAATAACTTTGAGGTGGTTTCGTACCCTACCATAATCTGTTCGTTTGTTCTCCGCTATTAGTGACTTTGGAGTGACTCTTTGTTGCATGTTGAGGGATAGTTATATGATCCAATTATGTTATTATTGTTGAGGGAACTTGCACTAGTGAAAGTATGAACCCTGGGCCTTGTTTCAACGCATTGCAATACTATTTGTGCTCACTTTTATCATTAGTTACCTTGCTGTTTTTATTATTTCAGATTACAAAAACTATTATCTACCATCCATATACCACTTGTATCACCATCTCTTCGCCGAAGTAGTGCACCTATACAATTTACCATTGTATTGGGTGTGTTTGGGACACAAGAGACTCTTTGTTATTTGGTTGCAGGGTTGCTTGAGAGAGACCATCTTCATCCTACGCCTCCCACGGATTGATAAACCTTAGGTCATCCACTTGAGGGAAATTTGCTACTGTCCTACAAACCTCTGCACTTGGAGGCCCAACAACATCTACAAGAAGAAGGTTGTGTAGTAGACATCAATGGGTGGTCTCAAATAATGAAGGCCCGTCCATCTTGGAGAATAGGACAGAAGATTATGTTCCTGCTTTTCCATGGCTCTAAAGTGAATATCCTATTTATTGACCACATTGCGAGATGCAGCCACTTTCAGAAGGTTGTGGATGCGCGGGGTGGTGCCTGGGCCTTGTCCTGGGGCTTGGCGGCCTCACCCTTGGTTAACTATAGGCAAAGTAGCACTGTTCGAGGCGTGCTTTTTACGGTTGAACATGTATAAGTACTCATACTGCTTTCAACTATGGTTGTTAAGTGCCCCTACTGGTTTCAGTTAAGGTTGTTAAGTACTCCTGATGCTTTTACAGTCTGTCGTGTTTCTTCAGTACTGTCTTCCTCCATCCGCCAAAACCAAACCAGCGCCGGCGGGGCCGCTTGCTTCCGCCTCCCATGGCTGACTGCGCCTCAGCGCATGCATCGCCGCCCCACCGTCTCCTAAATCATTACCGCCGACATCCTCCACACGCTTTTCTGTGCTTGCCGCGGCGCCGCCCTCTCGCGTTGTCAACATGGTCAACAAACAACAGGAATCAGTAGAAGTACGTGGAGAGGATGATAGTAGGGGCCCAGCATGTCAACGTATGGAAAAAGAAAATGCTTCCTCCTAGTGGTTTCCTAACATCTGGGACCCACGACATTGTCAGCGTATATAGTCAATAGACAAGAGAACAACACAAGATCAGCTGGCACCTGGGACGTAGTTGCTCGAGCAGTATTTTTTTTGTTATTGTTGAGACGGAGCAGGGTTTCAACTAGGCTGTGGCCCGTCTAGCCTAGGCTTATATTTTATGTTCACCATATGACCAGCCCAGCTATTATTTCTTTGTGAAAATGAGCCCAGTCTATTTTTTCTGAAAATGAGCCCAGCTACTTATTTTTCTACGCCCTGATGGGCTGCAACTATTTCAAGACACCTGCAAATCTTGAAAGTGATATGAAATGGGTTGTAAATATTAAAGCGGATGACAAATTGGCAATTACTTTATAATTTCTAAACTTTTTCACATTTTTAGATTCCTATTTCACTGGGCTTTAACCTAATTTAAATATATCTTCAGAGTACTTTAAATCTGGCTCGGCATTTTGGTATTAAAAATAGTTTGGAACCCACAGAAATAAGCAAACTTTCGTTTAAAGTTTTAGCCCTAGCCCTGGCTAACAAAAAATCGGACTGCAATAAATTGCATAAGAAGTTGAAATGAGCTATATATAAATTATTAAAAAAATAGGGAATGGTCTGACTTGTGGTCCTACTAAGTTGACGCGTACTTATTATATACGTCAACAAATGATTCTAGCAGACGTAACCCTTGGATGTCAATCCAACGGCCGTCGTGTTTCTTCAATCTCTGATCTTCTTGCTCTAGCTGCCAAATCCAGCACCGGCGGGGCTGCTTGCTCCCTCCTCCCATGGCCGGTTCTGTTGCCGCGCAGGCCTCACCGCCCCCTACTACTCCCAACGCTAGCTAGGCCATCCCTCTACTCACCAACATCCCTCCACTGTTGTGGCTTCGCCGCCTCCGGGTCATTCCCTTCCTGGGTCTCGCCGTCGTCCATCGCGCTGGTGTTCTCGGCACGGCGTGGTCAACGTTGTCAACAAACGACAACATCGGAAGAGGGATGTACATGGAGAGGCTGACAGTTTGGACCCACATGGTCCATGGCCACACGCAATCAAGTACCTCCTTATTATGCCAAAAAGAATGAATACTCCCGCTGACAGCTCAGACCCACCAGCTATATCTTCACACGCAAGGAAGTGCCTCCTTATTAAGCACAAAAAAATGAATACTCCCCTGCTAGCTGGGGCCCACCATAGTGGGAGGCTGACTTGTGGGCCTACTAAGTTGACGCAGATGGAGGGCTTTGTCAACTTAGTCAACAAACGATTCTATCACCAGTGACCATCAGATTGTTAACATCCAACGGTCGTCCTGCTTCTTCAATCTCTGATTTTCTTGCTCCAACTGTCCAAACCACCGCGTGCTCTTGCCTCCCATGGCAGGTTGTGCTGCCGTGGAGGCCTCACCGTCCCCTACTACTCTCACCACTGGCCAAGCCCTGCGGCGACAGCAGCCTCAAATAGCAGCCGAACCAGTGAACCCTCATACTCCTCTCCGTGTGGGCATCCACTGCCGCGTCTTCCCTAGCTCCGTGTCGCCCCCTTCCTAGGCCTTGCCGTTGTCCACCGCCCTGGTGCTCTCGGCGCGGCGTGGTCAACGTGGTCAAGGAACGACTTCCATCAGAAGACTATTGTACGTGGAGACGCTGATAGCTGGGTCCATGACCGTGCGTCCTTATTATGCGGAAGATAATGATTCCTCCACCTGACAGCAGGGACTCATCGGACGGGCCATCGTATTTCACGAAAATACGTTTCCTCCCTGACTACTGGGACCTACCAGCTACATCTTCGCACGCAAGGAAGTGCGTCCATATTATGGGCAAAAGAAATGATTCGCCCCCTGACTGCTGGGACCCACGAGCTACATCTTCACACACAAGGAAGTTCCTGATAGTCGGGACCCACATGGTCGAAGCGTACGTAGCGTTGTCTTTCTGGTCATGAACGTGTACGTACATACTGGTCGATCGGTCTGTCTGTAGGTTGCATGGATGAACCGTGGTCGTGTAAGGAAGGGCACATGTCGTAGTAGAGGAGCGCACGTGTCATAGTAGAGGCACGCACGTAGCATGTACATGTACATACAGTGGCCAGGGTGCAAGAAAGTAAATACGGCCATGTACGTACATACGAGCGGGGTCTCGAATGCCTACTCGCGCATACGCACGGCCAGGGCTCGTGTACATGGCTGGGTCGGAACGGAGAAACTGTGTCGTCGTCGTGTTCATGGGGAGGCAACGGAATGTGTTGTGTTCATCGGTAGGCAATGAAATACGTGGTGTTCATAGGGATCCAACCAGCTTAGATAGAACAGCCGATCGAAACGAGGCCTAGCGTACCGCAGAACGGAGGAAATGGCCTTGTGTTCGACCGGCCACGGTCGAAACAGGATCCTGTTCATCGGGAGGGGTCTGGCATACCGCAAAATGGAGGAAACGGACTTCTCTTGGACCTCCTACGGTCGAAACGGGGTCCTGTTGACCGGGAGGGGTGTGGCGTACTGCAAAACGAAGGAAACGGACTTGTGTTGGAGCGCTATGGTCGAAATAGGGGTCCTGTTCATCGGTGGGTGTGGCGTACCGCAAAACGGGACTCCACGGGATACTGTTCATCTCCACCGTCGACCTCCTCCAGCCTCCACGGGCTACTGTTCATCCACCGTCGACCTCCTCCAGCCTCCACCTGCGACTATTCATCCACCGGCTCTTGTTCATCCAGCCTCCATCGCTCCTCCACCGGCTACTGTTCAACCAGCCCTCTCCACGGGGTCCTATTCAATCACCCCTCCACAGGCTACTGTTCATCCAGCCCTCCACCGGCTACTGTTCAACCAGCCCTCCATGGGGTCCTCTTCATCCAGCCCTCCACGGGGTCCTATTTATCCACCCCCAACCGGTTCGATCGGGGTCCTATTCATCCAGAAGCAACGGCCTCTACTACCACGGGGTCCTGTTCATCGAACCCCCCATCGGGAACTGTTTGTCCAACCCCCCCCCCCCAACAACACTCACTATTCATCCAAAGGCAGCATTGATCGGCTTCAGTTAGCATCAGTAGCGAAGGAATCACTTGGGTTCAGTTAACAGCAAGGGATCGATCGCTCGGGTTCAGTTAGAGCCCAATGCCTCGCTTAGGTTCAGTTAGAGCGCAATGCCACGCACACATGCGCGTACGTACGAGAGAAACGCGCATCGCTCGACCACGGACCACCCACCGTAACGGGGAACTCCCCCGATATTTTCCTCGCCCTCGCTTCTACCACGGTTTTTTCCGTCATGGACGGCCCAAAGAATGTCATGCAGCTGCATCTCCGGCCCGCCCAGGACGAAAAGCCCATTTTCTGTCATGATTTTTTGTCAGAGAAGTAGGAGCCCACCATATCTATGATGATACCGGGTTTTGTCACAATTATCGTCATAAAAGTGTTATAAGCATGACAGGAAAAAAATCGTTCGGCCCAAAGTGTCACGGATATGTCTTTTTTGTAGTGGAAAGAGGGGAAGAGAGAAAGGAAGGGGAGGGATTCGGCCTCCCCCTTCCTTCTCCCCTCCCTCCTCCTTCCTTCCCCCTCCGGATGAATATGGAAGGGGGAGGCCGAATTGGGAGGCGCCCAAGTAGGAATCCTCCTACTTGGGGCGCCCCTTTGGCTGCCTCTCCTCCCCTCCAACCTATATATATGAGGGGAGGGCACCGCTAGAACATGCAACATTGGTTCCTAGCCGTGTGCGGTGCCCCCCTCCACAGTTTACGCCTCCGGTCATATTCACGTAGTGCTTAGGCGAAACCTTGCGCGGATCACTTCACCATCACCATCACCACGCCGTCGTGCTGACGGAACTCTCCCTCAACAATTTGCTGGATCAAGAGTTCGAGGGACGTCATTGAGCTGAACATGTGCAGAACTCGCTGGTGTCGTGCGTTCGGTGCTTGATCGGTCAAAACAAGAAGAAGTTTGACTACATAAACCGCATTGTCAAATGCTTTCGCTTTCGGTCTACGAGGGTACGTGGACACACTCTCCCCCTCTCGTTGCTATGCATCTCCTATATAGATCTTGCGTGAGCGTAGGAATTTTTTTGAAATTGCATGCTACGTTTCCCAATAATTAGTTCCTTTGGTTATCCGATAATGGATAGCAGAAAGATTCCCAACCTCTTTCCACAAGGAGTGACTTTGAGTTATTGAATCCAAGAGAGGGAGTGCACTTGTGACAAGGGTTTCTACCAAGCTTTGTGAGATAATTAAATTCTAGTTTTTAGACCAGATAGCAATCAAGTTGCAATAGAACACAATTATAATAAAAAGAGCCAGGGGTATGAGGACTTGATTCTTACAACCATATATTTGTGATCGGGATCATCATCATCTTAATTTGTGCTCCAAAAGACAAACGTTAAGATGTGCTTGCAACATATCAAAGTGGGGGGTGTGTCCAAATTATGTCTTGACCAGAATGCGCCCTACATCAAGAGTGAGTTGTCCAACCATAGGCCCTTCCCTTCTAGAATGGGAAGCTTCAAGGATGATCTCTTCATGATGCTCCACTTGAACTTGCACATGGCAATCTTGATGACAATCACCACTTGATGTCACCCTCCATGGGTTGTATGGCATCTTCCTATTGACGCAAACCCATGTAAACATACCTAACCCCACATAGAACTCTCACGTAGACCATGGGTTAGGACACAAAGCGTAATGGACAAAACTTACCATACCGTGGGATACATCTTCTATGCTTTGTGTGCTGATCAACTTGAATCACTCTCTGTACTTAGTCTTGATCAAGCTTGAATCTTTCCAACTCTCTTCATTTGGATGATGTCTTGAAGGTAAACATGAATGATCACACAATCTTCTTCTTCAAGACATGCTTGCAATAAGCCCAACTTTGACATGACCAATCATTGTTATACATCTCCTAGATAGATCTTGCGTGAGCATAGGAATTTTTTTGAAATTGCATGCCACGTTTCCGAATAGTGGCATCCGAGCCAGGTCTATGTGTAGATGATATGCACGAGTAGAACACAAAGAGTTGTGGGCGGTGATCGTCATACTGCTTACCACCAATGTCTTATTTTGATTCCGTGGTATTGTTGGATGAAGCGGCCCGAACCAACCTTACATGACCACGTTCATGAGACCGTTTCCACCGACAGACATGGAACTAGTTGGTAAATTTGACTGTTTCTCCAACTTTATTCGAATCAAATTTGACTGCGGCTGGTCCTTGTTGAAGGTTAAAACAACAAACTTGATAAATCACCTTGTTGTTTTTATGCGTAGGTAAGAACGGTTCTTGCTAGAAGCCCGTAGCGGCCACGTAAAACTTGCAACAACAAACTAGAGGACATCTAACTTGTTTTTGCAGGTCATGTTGTGATGTGATATGGTCAAGACAAGATGTGATATACGTTATTGTATGAGATGATCATGTTTGTAGAAGTTATCGGCAACTGGCAGGAGCCTTATGGTTTTCGCTTTATTGTATGAAATGCAAACGCCATGTAATTTCTTTACTTTATCACTATGTGTTAGCGATAGTTGTAGAAGCAATAGTTGGCGAGACGACCATGATGCTACAATGGAGATTAAGGTGTCAAGCCGATGATGATGGAGATCATGACGGTGCTTTGGAGAAGGAGATCAAAGGCACACGATGATGATGGCCATATCATATCACATATTTTGATTGCATGTGATGTTTATCTTTTATACATCTTATTTTGCTTAGTACGATAGTAGCATTATAAGATTATCCCTTACTAAAATTTCAAGGTATAAGTGTTCGCCCTCAGTATGCACCATTGCAATAGTTCATCGTGCTGAGACACCACGTGATGATCGAGTGTGATAAGCTCTATGTTCACATACAACGGGTGCAAGACAGTTTTGCACACGTGGAATACTCGGGTTAAACTTGACGAGCCTAGCATGTACAGACATGGCCTCAGAACACTGGAGACCGAAAGGTCGAACGTGAATAATATAGTAGATATGATCAACATAGAGATGTTCACCATTGAAGACTACTCCATCTCACGTGATGATCGGACATGGTTTAGTTGATATGGATCATGTAATCATTTAGATGACTCAAGGGATGTCTATCTAAGTGGGAGTTCTTAAGTAATATGATTAATTAAACTTAATTTATCATGAACTTAGTCCTGATAGTATTTGCATATCTATGTTGTAGATCAATAGCTCGCGTATAGCTCCCCTGTTTTATTATTGATATGTTCCTAGAGAAAACTAAGTTAAAAGATGATAGTAGCAATGATGCGGATTAGGTTCGTGATCTGAGGATTATCCTCACTGCTACACAGAAGAAGTATGTCCTTGATACACCACTAGGTGACGAACCTGTTGTAGGAGTAGATGCAGATGTTATGAACATTTTACAAGCTCAGTATGATGACTACTTGATAGTTTAGTGCACCATGCTTTACGGCTTAGAACCAGGACTTCAAAAATGTTTTGAATGCCATGGAGCATATGAGATGTTCCAAGAAGCTAAAAATGATATTTCAGACTCATGCCCGTGTTAAGAGGTATGAGACCTCTAACAAGTACTTTGCCTACAAGATGGAGGAGAATAGCTCAACTAGTGAGCATGTGCTTAGAATGTCTGGGTACTGCAATCGCTTGAATCAAGTGGGAGTCAATCTTCCAGATAAGATAGTGATTGACAGAGTTCTCTAGTCACTATCACCAAGTTACTAGAACTTCGTGATGATCTATAATATGCAAGGGATGATGAAAACGATTCCCAAAATCTTCACGATGTTGAAATCATCGAAGGTAGAAATCAAGAAATAGCATCAAGTGTGGATGGTTAACAAGACCACTAGTTTCAAGAAAAAGGGCAAGGGAAAGAAAAGGAAACTTACAAAATAATGGCAAGAAAGTTGCCACTCCCATGAAGAAACCCAAAGCTAGACCCAAGCCTGAAACTGAGTGCTTCTACTGCAAAGGAAATGTTCACTGGAAGTGGAACTTCCCTAGATACTTGGCGGATAAGAATGATGGCAAAGTGAACAAAGGTATATTTGATATACATGTTATTGATGTGTAGTTTACTAGTGTTTATAGCAACCCATCGGTATTTGATACTGGTTCAGTTGCTAAGAGTAGTAACTCGAAACAGGAGTTGCAAAATAAACAGAGACTAGTTAAGGACGAGGTGACGATGTGTGTTGGAAGTAATTCCAAGGTTGATACGATCACCATTGCACACTCCCTCTACCTTCGGGATTAGAATTGAACCTTAATAAATGTTATTTGGTGTTTGTGTTGAGCATTAATATGATTAGATCATGTTTATTGCAATACGGTTATTCATTTAAGTCAGAGAATAATTATTGTTCTGTTTATATGAGTAAAACCTTCTATGGTCATAAACCCAATGTGAATGGTTTGTTGAATCTCTATCATGGTGATACACATATTCATAATATTTATGCCAAAATATGCAAAGTTGATAATGATAGTGCAACATATTTGTGGCACTGCCGTTTAGGTCAAATTGGTGTAAAGCTCATGAAGAAACTCCATGAGGATGGACTTTTGGAATCACCTGATTATGAATCATTTGATGCTTGCGAACCATGCCTCATGGGCAAGATGACTAAAACTCCGTTCTTCGAAACAATGGAGCGAGCCACTGACTTATTGGAAATAATACATGCCGGTGTATGCGGTCCGATGAGTGTTGAGGCTCGCGGCGGGTATCGTTATTTTTGACCTTCACAGATGATGTGAGCAGATATGGGTATATATACTTAATGAAACACAAGTCTAACACATTTCAAAAGTTCAAAGAATTTGAGAGTGAAGTGGAGAATCACCGTAACAAGAAAATAAAGTTTCTATGATCTGATCGCGAGGCGAATATTTGAGTTACGCATTTGGCGTTCATTTAAAACACTGTGGAATAGTTTCACAACTCACGCCACCTGGAACACCACAGCGTAATGGTGTGTCCGAACGTCGTAACCGTACTTTATTAGATATGGTGCGAAATATGATGTCTCTTGCCGATTTACCACTATCATTTTGGGGTTATGCATTAGAGACAGCTGCATTCACGTTAAATAGGGCACCATCTAAATCCGTTGAGACGACACCGTATGAACTATGGTTTGGCAAGAAACCTAAGCTGTCGTTTCTTAAAGTTTGGGGTTGCGATGCTTATGTGAAAAAGCTTCAGCCTGATAAGCTCAAACCCAAATCGGAGAAGTGCGTCTTCATAGGATACTCAAAAGAAACTATCGGGCACACCTTCTATCATAGATCTGAAGGCAAGATCTTTGTTGCTAAGAATGCATCCTTTCTAGAGAAGGAGTTTCTCTCGAAAGAAGTGAGTGGGAGTAAAGTAGAACTTGATGAGGTAATTGTACCTTCTATCAAATTGGAAAGTAGCTCATCACAGAAAACCGATCCCGTGATGCCTACACCAACTAGAGAGGAAGCTAATGATAATGATTATGAAACTTCAGATCAAGTCACTACCAAACCTCGTAGGT
This sequence comes from Triticum urartu, assembly GCF_003073215.2. Taxonomy (NCBI): domain Eukaryota; kingdom Viridiplantae; phylum Streptophyta; class Magnoliopsida; order Poales; family Poaceae; genus Triticum; species Triticum urartu. The sequence goes on along the minus strand of NC_053023.1, from coordinate 605,338,247 downwards.
CAACCAGAGCACGTTCCCCACTAGAGTGGTACGGTAATCCTGTCCTGGAAGTCATGTTACTAGACCATGACGAACCTACGAACTATAAGGAAGTGATGATGAGCCTAGATTCCGATAAATGGCTTGAGGCCATGAAATCTGAGATAGGATCCATATATAAGAACAAAGTGTGGACTTCGGTGGACTTGCCCGATGATTGGCAAGCCATTGAGAATAAATGGATCTTCAAGAGGAAGAAGGACGCTAATAGTAGTGTTACTATCTACAAAGCTCGACTTGTCGAAAAAGGTTTTTGACAAGTTCAAGGTGTTGACTACGATGAGATTTTCTAACTTGTATCGATGCTTAAGGCTGTCCAAATCATGTTGGCAATTGCCACATTTTATGAAATTTGGCAAATGGATGTCAAAACTACATTCCTTAATGGATTTATTAAAGAAGAGTTGTATATGACGCAACCAGAAGGTTTTTTCAATCCTAAACGTGCTAACAAAATGTGCAAGCTCCAGCGATCCATCTATGGACTGGTGCAAGCATCTCGGAGTTGGAATATACACTTTGATGAGTTTATCAAAGCATATAGTTTTATACAGACTTGCGGTGAAGCCTGTGTTTACAAGAAAGTGAGTGGGAGCACTACATCCATTCTGATAAGTATATGTGAATGACATATTGTTGACCGGAAATGATGTAGAATTTTCTGGAAAGCATAAAGGAGTGTTTGAAAGGAGTTTTTCAAAGAAAGACCTCGGTGAAGCTACTTACATATTGGGCATTAAGATCTATAGAGATAGATCAAGATGTTTGATAAGATCTTTCAATGAGTACATACCTTGACAAGATTTTGAAGTAGTTCAAAATGGAACAGTCGAAGAAGGAGTTCTTTCTTGTATTGCAAGGTGTAAAGTTGAGTAAGACTCAAAACCCGACCACGACAGAAAATAGAAAGAGAATGAAAGTCATTCCCTATGCCTCAGCCATAGGTTCTATAAAGTATGCTATGATGTGTACCAAACCCATTGTGTACCTTGCCATGAGTTTGGCACGGGGGTACGATAGTGATCTAGGAGTGGATCACTGGACAGCGGTCAAAGTTATCCTTAGTTACCTAAGAGGACTAAGGAAATATTTCTCGGTTATGGAGGTAATAAAGAGTTCGTCGTAAAGAGTTACGTCGATGCAAGCTTTTACACCGATCCGGATGACTTTGAGTCTCAATCTGGATACATATTTATAGTGGGAGCAATTAGCTAGAGTAGCTCCATGCAGAGCATTGTAGACATAGAAATTTTGCAAAATACATACGGCTCTCAATGTGACAGTCTCGTTGACTAAACTTCTCTCACAAGCAAAGCATGATCACACCTTAGTACTCTTTGGGTGTTAATCACATAGCGATGTGAACTAGATTATTGACTCTAGTAAACCCTTTGGGTGTTAGTCACATGGCGATGTGAACTAATCACATAAAGATGTGAACTATTGGTATTAAATCACATGACGATGTGAACTAGATTATTGACTCTAGTGCAAGTGGGAGACTGAAGGAAATATGCCTTAGAGGCAATAATAAAGTTGTTATTTATATTTCCTTATATCATGATAAATGTTTATTATTCATGCTAGAATTGTATTAACCGGAAAATTGATACATGTATGGATACATAGATAAAACACAGTGTCCCTAGTAAGCCTCTACTAGACTAGCTCGTTAATCAAAGATGGTTAAGTTTCCTAACCATAGACATGTGTTGTCATTTGATGAACGAGATCACATCATTAGGAGAATGATGTGATGGACAAGACCCATCCGTTAGCTTAGCATAATGATCATTAAGTTTTATTGCTATTGCTTCCTTCATGGCATATACATATTCCTTTGACTATGAGATTATGCAACTCCCGGATATCAGAGGAATACCTCGTGTGATATCAAACGTCACAACGTAAATGGGTCATTATAAATATGCTCTACAGGTATCTCCGAAGGTGTTTGTTGGGTTGGCATAGATTGAGATTGGGATTTGTCACTCCGAGTATCGGAGAGGTATCTCTGGGCCCTCTTGGTAATACACATCATAAGAAGCATTGCAAGCAATGTGACTAATGAGTTAGTTGCGGGATGATGTATTACAGAATGAGTAAAGTGACTTGCCGGTAACGAGATTGAACTAGGTATGAAGATACCTAGGAGCGAATCTCGGGCAAGTGACATACCGATGACAAAGGGAATAACGTATGTTGTCATTACGATACGCCCGATATAGATCTTCGTAGAATATGTAGGAACTAATATGAACATCTAGGTTCCGCTGTTGGTTATTGACCAGAGAGGTGTCTCGGTCATGTCTACATAGTTCTCGAACCCGTAGGGTCCGCACGCTTAACATTCAATGACGATTTTGTATTATGTGAGTTATGTGATTTGGTGACCGAATATTGTTTGGAGTCTCGGATAAGATCAAGAACATGACGAGGAGTCTCGAAATGGTCGAGAGGTAAAGATTCATATATAGGATGATAATATTCGGACACCGGAAGTGTTCCGGGGGTACTGGGTACATATCGGGTCATAGAAGGGGTTCTGGGCATTCCCCCGGCAACTACATGGGCCTAATGGGCCAAGAAGGGGACAAACCAGCCCCTAGGGGGCAGGTCGCCCCATGTAGGCCAAAATAAGGAGGAAGGAAAGAGGGGAAGAGAGAAAGGAAGGGGAGGGATTCGGGCTCCCCCTTCCTTCTCTCCTCCCTCCTTCCCCCTCCGGATGAATATGGAAGGGGGGAGGCCGAATTGGGAGGCGCCCAAGTAAGATTCCTCCTACTTGGGGCGCCCCCTTGGCTGCCTATCCTCCCATCCAACCTATATATATGAGGGGAGGGCACCACTAGAACATACAACATTAATTCCTAGCCATGTGCGGCGCCCCCCTCCATAGTTTACGCCTCCGGTCATATTCACGCAGTGCTTAGGCGAAGCCCTGTGCGAATCACTTCACCATCACCGTCACCACGCCGTTGTGCTGACGGAACTCTCGCTCGACACTTTGCTGGATCAAGAGTTTGAGGGACGTCATCGATCTGAACATGTGCAGAACTCGGAGGTGTCGTATGTTCGGTGCTTGATCGGTCAGAACAAGAAGAAGTTCGACTACATCAACCACGCTGTCAAACGCTTCCGCTTTTGGTCTATGAGGGTATGTGGACACACTCTCTCCCTCTCGTTGCTATGCATCTCCTAGATAGATCTTGCGTGAGCGTAGGAATTTTTTTGAAATTGCATACTACGTTTCCCAACAATTAGTTCCTTCGGTTATCCGGTAATGGATAGCAGAAAGATTCCCAACCTCTTTCCGCAAGGAGTGACTTTGAGTTATCAAACCCAAGAGAGGGTGTGCACTTGTGACAAGGGTTTCTACCAAGCTTTGTGACAGAATTAAATTCCAGTTTTTAGACCAGATAGCAATCAAGTTGCAATAGAACACAATTATAATAAAAGAGCCATGGGTATGAGGACTTGATTCTTACAACCATATATTTGTGATCGGGATCATCATGATCTTAATTTGTGCTCCAAAAGACAAACATTAAGATGTGCTTGCAACATATCAAAGTGGGGGATGTGTCCAAATTACGTATTGACCAGAATGCGCCCTACATCAAGAGTGAGTTGTCCAATCATAGGCCCTTCCCTTCTAGAATGGCAAGCTTCAAGGATGATATCTTCGTGATGCTCCACTTGAACTTGCACACGGCAATCTTGATGACGATCACCACTTGATGTCACCCTCCATGGGTTGTATGGTATCTTCCTATTGACGCAAACCCATGGAAACATACCTAACCCCACATAGAACTCTCACGTAGACCGTGGGTTAGTACACAAAGCGTAATGGACAAAACTTACCAAACCGTGGGATCACATGATCCCACTCAGTACATCTTCTACGCTTTGTGTGTTGATCAACTTTAATCACTCTTTGTACTTAGTCTTGATCAAATTTGAATCTTTCCAACTCTCTTCATTTGGATGATGTCTTGAAGGTTAACATGAATGATCACACAATCTTCTTAAAGACATGCTTGCAATAAGCTCAACTCCGACATGACCAATCTTTGGATAATTCCTTGAAAAGCACCTTGGCCAACACATAAACTCCTTGAAACCAACAAATGGACTTCAAGAAAAGACTATGAACAAAACCTACGAATATAACTCAAGGCAACCATTACTCCATAGAGATTGTCATCAATTACCAAAACCAAACATGGGGGCACCGCATGTCCTTTCAAAAGTGCATCTTCATAGGATACCCTAAAGAGACCATTGGCTATACCTTCTATCAGTGATCCAACGGCAAGATCTTTGTTGCCAAGAATGGGTCCTTTGTAGAGAAGGAGTTTCTCTCGAAAGAAATGAGTGGGAGGAAAGTAGAACTTGATGAGCCAATTGTACCTTCTCCTGAATTGGAAAGTAGCACATCACAGAAAGTAGTTCCAATGATGCTACACTAGCAAGAGAGGAATATAATGATGATAATCATGAAACTTTGGATCAAGTTACTACTGAACTTCATAGGTCAACCATGACACGTTCCACACCAGAGTGGTACGGTAATACCGTCCCCGAAGTCATGTTATTAGATAACGACGAACCTACAAACTATGAAGAAGCAATGATGAGCCCGGATTCCGACAAATGGCTTGAGGCTATGAAATCCGAGATAGGATGCATGTATGAGAACAAAGTATGGACTTTGGTGGACTTGCCCAATGATCGACAAGGCCATTAAGAATAAATGGATCTTTAATAAGAAGACATATATTGATGGTAATGTCGCTGTCTATAAAGCTTGACTTGTCCCAAAAGGTTTTTGACAAATTCAAGGAGTTGACTACGATAAGGCTTTCTCACCCATAGTGATGCTTAAGTCTCTTAGAATTATGTTAGAAATTGTCGCATTTTATGATTAGGAAATCTGGCAGATGGATGTGAAAACCGGTTTCCTTGAGGAAGAGTTGTATATGATGCAGCCAAAGGTTTTGTGGATCCTATGGATGCTAAAAGGTAGGCAAGCTCCAGGGATCCATCTATCGACTGGTGCAAGCATCTCGGAGTTGGAATATACGCTTTGATGAGGTGATCAAAGTTTTTGGTTTTATACAAACTTACGGAGAAGCTTGTATTTACAAGAAAGTGAGTGGGAGTTCTATAGCTTTTCTGATAAGTATATGTGGATGACATATTGTTCATTGGAAATGATGTAGAATTTCTAGAAAGTGTAAAGGGTTATTTGTAAGTAGTTTTTCAAAGGAAGACCTGGGTAAAGTTGCTTACATATTGGGCTTCAAGATCTATAGAGATAGATCAAGACACGTGATAAGACTTTCACAAAGAGCATACCTAGACAATATTTTGAAGGAGTTCAAAATGGATCTGTCAGAGAAGGAGTTCTTGCCTGAGTTGTAAGGTGTGAGGTTGAGTAAGACTCAAAGCTTGACCAAGGCAGAAGAAGAAGAAAGGATGAAGGTCGTCCCCTATGCCTTAGCCATAGGCTCTATGGTGTGTGCCATGTTGTGTACCAGATCTTTTCAGCACCTTGCCATGCGTCTGGCAAGGGGGTACTAGAGTGATCCAGGAGTAGATCATTGGACAGGGGTCAAAATTATCCTTAACTACCTAAAGAGTACTAAGGAAATGTTTCTCGTTTATGGAGGTGATAAAGAGTTCGTCGTAAAGGGTTACGTCAATGCAAGCTTTGACACCGATCCGAATAACTATGAGTTGAAAACGGACACGTATAGTGGAGCAGCCTTTTCGAATAGCTCCAAGTGGAGCGTGGTAGCAACATCTGTATGACATAGAGACTTGCAAAGTACACACAAATCTAAATGTAGCAGACCCGTTGATTAAAACCTCTCTCACAAGCAAAACATGATCAAACCCATAACTCATTGGTGTAATCACATGGCGATGTGAAGTAGATTATTGACACCGGTGCAAGTGGGAGACTATTGGAAATATGCCCTAGAGGCAATAATAAAATGGTTATTATCATATTTTCCAGTCATGATAAATGTTTATTATTCATGCTAGAATTGTATTGACCGAAAACTTAAATACATGTGTGAATACATAAACTACACCGTGTCCCTAGTAAGCCTGTACTAGACTAGCTCGTTGATAAAAGATGGTTAAGGTTTCCCAATCATAGACATGAGTTGTCATTTGATAATGGTATCACGTCATTAGGAGAATGATGTGATGGACAGACCCAATCGTAAGCTTAATCAGATCGTTTAGTTATTTGCTACAACTTTCTTCATGTCAAGTATTTGTTCCTTCGACCATGAGATCATGCTACTCCCGGATACTGGAGGAATGCCTTGTGCGCTATAAAACGTCACTTCATAACTAGGTGATCATAAAGGTGCTCTACAAGTATCTCCGAAGGTGTCTATTGGGTTGCATGGATCGAGACTAGGATTTGTCACTTCATGTGACGGAGAGATAACTCTAGGCCCTCTCGGTAATACAACATCATAAGAAGCTTCATGTGACTAATGAGTTTAGTCACGTGATCTTGTATTACGGAACGAGTAAAGAGACTTGTCGGTGACGAGATTAAACTAGGTATGGAGATACCAAGGATCAAATCTCGAGCAAGTAACTTATCGCCGGACAAAGGGAATTGCATACGGGATTGACTGGATCCTTGACATCGTGGTTCAACCGATAAAGATCTTTGTTGAATATGTAGGAATCAATATGGGCATCCAGGTCCCGCTATTGGTTATTGATCGAAGAGGAGTCTCAATCATGCCTGCATGATTCTCGAACTCGTAGGGTCGAACACTTAACGTTTGGTAGTGCTAGGGTAGTATTGAGATATTAATAGTGGAAAGTCGGAAGATTGTTCGGAGCCCCAGATGGGATCCGGGGACATCATGAGGAGTTCCTAAATGGTCCGGAGATAAATATTTATATAAAAAAGTTGTTGTCGGCGTTCCAGGAAAAAGATCGGTTTTTTCAGTGTTGTGTCGGGAAGCCACCGGAAGGTTCCAGAGGGTTCCGGAGGGGTCCATAAGTCCTCGGAGGATTCCACCACGTCCCATATAGTAACATGGGATATAGGGGCACCCTAGCCTTAATAGGCCAGGGGCACCAGCCCCTACAAGGTCCATGCGCTTGGGGAGGGGAAACTCTAAGGGGGAGGGCCTCCACTTGGCTTGGAGGGCACTCCCCCCCCCCTGGCCGCTGCCCCCTGCCTTGGGAAGGGGGTTAGGGTAGCCACGCCCCTCCCTCAACCCTATATATGATGGCGAGGCGTAGGGGGCATCCAACCCTTCTACGCTTGCCCCGTCTCCCTCCCGTTACTCCTCTTCCAGGTTCCGTCAGTGCTTGGCGAAGACCTGCCGGAATTCCACTACCACCACCACCACGCCGTCGTGTTGGTTCAGATCTCATCTACCTCCTCTTCCTCGCTTGCTGGATCAAGAAGGAGAGGACGCCGCCGAGCCGTATGTGTGCTAAACTCGGAGGTGTCGTCCGTTCGGCACTAGATTGGATTGGATCGCGACGAGTACGAATACATCAACCACGTTACAACGCTAACGCTTTCGGTCTACAAAGGTATGTAGACACAGTCCCCCGTCGTTGCTATACATCTCCTAGATTGGATCTTGGGTGTTTCGTAGGAATTTTTTGGTTTTTCATGCTTCGTTCCCCATGAAGCGGTTGCGGGGTCAGGAATTGGGCGGAGGCGCGCTAGGAAACAACCATGGTTAGCTCCGAGCAGAGGAAGGCGACGAGGGTCGCCAAGGGCAGCAGGCCCGCGTCGACGGCTACCACCATCGTCGCTCAACATCCTTACGCCGCGGCAAGGGTCGGCACGGCAGCAGGCCCGCACCAGCGTCCACCACCACCACCGGCGCTATGGAGACTGGTGGCGCCATGCTCCACCGCGCCACCTCCACCCGCCCCTTGCATACGTCGAGCGTCGAGGGATTCTCCTTGCCGCGTTCCCCGGCGAGCCGCCGCAGCTCCTCCCCGCCACCCCGCCACCATTCCACTCCCTGCCACGGCTCCTCCCCACCGCATGTGCTCCTCCCCACCGCGCGCACTCCTCCTTTGCCGCGGCTCCTCTTCGCCGTTGCCGCTGCCGCCATTCATCTCTCCTCTGGATCCAGCAGTGAACGGTGAAAGCAATTCAGCTCAAAAGTTTTCGCTGTTGACCTTGTAAGATGATGCGCGCAGAGATTTGTGCTGCTGATCAGACGACTACAAGGACGTTCGGGCGTCCAGCCCAGGTACCTGACATGAGGTACTTATCATTTGGATTATTATATTTTGAGACTCCGAATAAACAAGCAACGAATTCCATCTAAAAAAGAACACAAGAATAATCCTACATACTTCGTTCCAAATTACTCGTTGAAGAAATAGATGTATCTAGAACTAAAATACATCTAGATACATCCATATATGTGTAAAGTAATTCGGAACGGAGGGAGTACCAAATAAACCCACTGATGGGCCACTTGGCCATATGCATCAATGTAGGTAGAGATTCCCTAATGCTAAAAGAAAGAAAATTGCGATAAAGTCGTTGCCTCGTCGGCGGGGTAGTACTACGACATTGGGACGGAAAAAGAAAGCAAGGTGCGGTATCGTGCAGCGAAGGGGATGCCACGTCGTGCTCCGCTGCTCGCGCTAAATATGGAGTATTGTCCAATCCCCACCTCACACAGCACACACGCACTGCGCGCCGGCGAGCCACGCAATGAAGCCCCCCGGCCGCCTCGCCACTGCCGCTGCAGCGGCATTGCTCGTCGCCACGTCGCTGCTGGTCGCCACCCTCCTCACCTCGCCGCTGCCGCTGCTGCCGTTGCTCCCGTGCCTGCCCGGCGTCCTAGCCCCCTCGGGCGTCGGGTACGAGCCTTCAGGCCTCGCCGCGCTCGCCGACGCCGCCGTGTACTACGCCAGCACGCGCACCGTCCCGCAGCAGTCGCGCGCCGAGATCTCCCTCTCTCTCGACGTGCTGCGCCGCCGCGCGCCGATCCGGCTGCTGGTGTTCGGCCTCGGCCACGACTCGCGGCTTTGGCACGCGCTCAACCCCGGCGGCGTCACGGTCTTCCTGGAGGAGGACCCGGAGTGGTACCGCATCGTGCGCGCTAAGTCGCCGTTCCTGCGCGCCCATCTGGTCACCTACCGCACGCGGATGGAGCACGCCGACCTCCTCTTCGACTCCTACAAGAACTTCTCCTCCTGCGTCCCGGGCGCCGGGGCCGAGGCCGCCGACGCCCCCGTGCAGGTCCGCGACAACGCGGCGTGCCCGCTGGCGCTGCACAACCTGCCGCCGGAGGTGTACGAGAACGAGTGGGACATGCTCATGCTGGACGCGCCCAAGGGGTACTTCGCGTCGGCGCCTGGCAGGATGGCGGCGATTTGGACGGCGGCGGCAATGGCGCGGGCGAGGCGCGGCGAGGGGGACACTGACGTGTTCCTGCACGACGTGGACCGCAAGGTGGAGAAGAAGTACGCCGAGGAGTTCCTCTGCGACATGTTCCGGGTGGGAAGGGCCGGCCGGCTCTGGCATTTCAGCATCCCGCCGGTGTCACGGCGGGGGAACACGACGGCGTCCGGCGGTGGCAAGAGGCCTTTTTGCTGACGATGCAAATTCCCGAGCGGTTTGAAAATGGCATTGTTGCTGTTCAGTCATGTTCGTCTTGTGTGTTGAGCACAGCACATGTCACATGTGTGCTTAGTTTTGCCTGTTGCGCAATAAGGAACCTCACACGTGCTTCGCTTGTGGGGAGGTGCGTCGCAGAAGTGGGCCGCATGGACAAGATCTTGTCGTGGGATGGCATGACAGATACAGATCGTGGCATAAATGGGTCATGTTAGTGGTTGTTTGGAAGCTAATGAGGATTTGTAGAAAAATGAGTTGATTTTTAGACAGACCGGTTTTATCAAATTTATTTAGTGATTTTTGTAAAAAAAAAGTGAAACAATCAGTTATATGGAAATTATGTTTGGGGTTAAAAAGCGCAAAACTAGTCCACCGAGTTCGATGTTTGGATTTTTTGACGTTGTAGCATGACGCTATCTCACACCCAGGACCGTCTGTCCGAACGATGACGCAAGATGGTAACTATTCGGTCAACTCCTGCTACGGGGCGCTGTTCTTCGGTTCCACCTTGGCACCGCACGGGCACCAGATCTGGAAAACATAAGGTGTCACTCTGGATCAAGTTCTTTGTGTGGCCGACGAACCTTGACTGGTGCTGGACTTCGATAAGATCGACTCATCATGGGTTGCCTCACGCCGACTCATGCGCCCTTCGCGGCCAGGAGCGGGAGACCACGCATCACCTCCTTATTGGGTGTCCCTTCTTTCGACAGGTTTAGCATGACCGTTCCTGCACTGATCGGAGATGTGGACTTTCTACTCTACCGGGCTTCCATTACTTCCACATCGCTTGTCGGCCATTAAAAGTGCCTAGCGTCATTGGTGATTCTCATGGCATGGTCCATGTGGTGCTTCCAGAACATGTGTTTGTTCGACAATGCGCGCCCCCTCGCCCTGCAACTCATGTTGGCGATCTAGGAAGAAGCGAAGGCTTGGGCTCTCGCAGGTGCCCACGGGTTATTGTTAATCACTTAGTGCCATCCTTGCGCAGGGTTGGGCAACACAGGTCTCTACTCTCATGCTCTAGGTTATGTCGTTCACGGGTACAATGATTGTGAGATGTTCCCATATGACCTTCACTTTCTATCCATCATTGAAATGATACTCAAGTCTTGCGTATTAGTGAAAAATGTTTGGATTTTCTGAACAGCAAAAAATGCTCCATGTTTGGATTCAGATTCAACCTATTCTGTTGTCTCGTCACCATCTCGACACTTTCCCCATTTTGTCAATTAATTGACACATCCCAAAGATGCAACATTCTACCCCTCATCGTCGATAGATCATGCAGCCACCCCAACTTCTCGGCAGATCACCCCCACTTGTCTACTATTCATTCGTCTTCACTGGTCCCCGCACAGGCTCTTGTCGACAAGCTCAGTCCAAAAGCCTGGAGCCCTTCAACACTGGCCATCAAGATGAACCTGGGATGACATGTGCCCAATACCGTGGACCAGGCTGTTCAAATATAGTTTTACACTCTGCAGGAGTTCTACACTTTCCCACGCCATGGACTTATCCAATGAATTCGTCTATCACACAATACCATTATCATGTCACTGACATACCCCCAAGAAGTGATATCATGGAGAACAAATTCTAGGCCTTAGGGCCTACCAAAGGCTTTACCACCAAGGTGGTCCCAAATATTCCACTTGGGATCATTTTATTTATAATGTGTGAACCATGTCGTTCCTAGGAGCTCGGAATTAGACCCGGTTATCGGGCCAGTGTTGCACACCCTTCTAATTCTTCCAACTATTGTGACACTAATAGGAGTGTGTGCATATACTAAGTTAAGGCCTTCCCAGATCAGGCAAATGTGGTTGCATGTGGAAAGTTCGACTCGGTGGCACCATGACTGGACCAAGATAATGAAGTATTTGGTTAATAAGTTCTTTGTGAAACATATGCTTAATCAAGTCATACTCAAATGAGTAAAGCTGCACAACTATCTTAAAGTACTAATATTCATGTTATTACTCAAATACTTATGTGGTACATTTTTATTAACATGAATGATATGATCATGCATCAATGCAATTGTCTAAGCAAGGTATTCATCATGGAAGGACAGAAACATATGCATGCACAATAGAAAAATATAACCATAATAATTTAATGAAACAAATGCAAATATGCTCTAAAATGCACATATGAACTATATCTTCAACAAGTTAGCAAGCAATGGTAGTGTGGCTTGCCTTGGTGAAGGTGCGGCGAAGATACTCTGGATCTTCACTGCCAAGCTCTTCTTCCTTTGTGAAAATATATTTGGAAGCCATTTGTGAATACCACATAAAGCCAAATTGTAATGGGCTTGGACCCAATCGTGCAACCAACATGGACATGCATTTTTTATGTACGAGGAACAATGAACAAAACAAACAAAGCTAAGGACTAGCGGTCCGGTTGTACACCCAGTTGGGTGAGCTGCATGGCCAGGAGGGCCTGTTCGGTAGCTGAGTGCCCAGTGGCTCCAAAACTGTTGCTATTTTTGTTGTACACCGGCATGGACAGGGGGCCTTGTTTGGTAGTAGCTAGGTGACCCTAGTGGATCCAAAACTGTTGTTGATGTTGTTGTACACCGACATGGCTAGGGGCCCCCTGTTTGGCAGTAGCTGGGGCCCACTAGCGGCTCCAAAACTGTTGTTGTTGCTGCTGTACATCAGCAGTACCCTGCCTACGAGGAGGGCCAGGGGAGCATACAGCCGGGTGAGCCCAGCCCTGCACTAGTGGCAGCAGCAGGGGATGCACACCGCACATCCACGACCAACTCCTTTTCCAGCCTAGTGTGTTGGAGGCCTTATCGGGGGTTGTTGCTTCAAGGCTTACGACTTATGTTGCCACGGATGACACTCTTGTTAGTAATGTGTTATTTAAATTCAGTACTACCAAGAATCATCCAAAGAGGAAGGGGAGGAAATATAGAAGGAAGGTATGATGGAGAGATTGGAGGATGCTCGCATGAAAATTTTAGGTAAAAAAGGAGACACCTATCCGATGTTCGCCCGATGGAAAGCGACTTAGAATTTTCTTTTGAGAAAACTATGGATAGTTATGAGCGCATGCTATACGGTGATGTCAGCATTTCTTCTAAGAGAGTATGTGCGGGTAGAGTGGAAGCAGTGAAGGATGCTGATGGTGCTATCACACATGTAGCAAAGGAGATGGAGGAGAGGGACAGGGATTATGTGTAGTAGTGAGGGGAGTCGATTGGAGAAGAAAAGGGAGATAATGGCGCAATGGCGGCCTCCAAGGAGGAGGTTCGCCAGGCCAAATGAAAATCCTAGGCTGGAACTACCGTGGTTTGCTCTCCCCCACGGCAGTTCGTGAGCTCCTGGAGCTCCAAGAATGGGTGTGTCCAGAGTTAGTTTTTTTAATCTCAGTTGCCTAAATAAAATAAAGGTTGACGAGCTACGTTGTGTAAGTTAGGGTTTAGTTGAATGTTTTTATCTGAGAGTGATGGTAAGGCCGGTGGACTTGTATTCTATTATCAGAAAGAGAATAGAGTTGAGTTGAATTATCTATCTCTGTATTTTATTGATGTGATGTTTATGAATGAGAATAATGTGGATTGGCAATTTACGGGGTTTCATGGTCATCTGGCTTGGAATGAAACACACTTATCTTGGACAAACCTCCGCAATCTACATGCTCGTGCTTCTTAAACTTGGGTTGTTATTGGAGATTTCAATGAAATTATGCACTCTCATGAAAAGGATGGAGGTAATCCAAAACCAAATGCAATGAGGCAAGAGTTTTGGAATTGTTTGGGAGACTGTAGCTTACAAGATTTGGTATATATTAGCGACATTTTCACCTTGAGGAGAGGGGATATTAGGGAAATACTTGATAGGGTTGTATGTAATGTGGAATGGTCAAATAAATTCCCCAAAGCGACCATTATCAATGAGGAATATATGCATTCAGACCATCGCCCCTTGATCCTTGACACAAAATATTTTGATGGGAATATTTTCAATTGCCCAAAAGGCCGTGTGAAGCAATTTGAAGTGAGATGGCTCAAAGAAGAGACTGTTGGGGAAATTGTGTGCACGGCATGGGAAAAGGCTAAATTAGCGGACATTGGTCCTTTTCTCGCTACACGTACATGAGCGGTGCAGGATGACCTACACACATGGGACTGTGAGATTCTAAAAGGACCAAAACAAAGAATTAATAGATTAAAAAGGGAATGAGAGAAATTGAGGCATGGACCTATGAATGCGGAGTCTCACTCCAGCCAGAAGGAAGTTCTTGTTGGAAATATGCCCTAGAGGCAATAATAAAATGGTTATTATTATATTTCTTTGTTCATGATAATTGTCTATTGTTCATGCTATAATTGTGTTATCCGGAAATCGTAATACATGTGTGAATACATAGACCACAACACGTCCCTAGTGAGCCTCTAGTTGACTAGCTCGTTGATCAAAAGATAGTCATGGTTTCCTGACTATGGACATTGGATGTCATTGATAACGGGATCACATCATTAGGAGAATGATGTGATGGACAAGACCCAATCCTAAGCATAGCTCAAAGATCGTGTAGTTTGTTTGCTATAGCTTTTCCGAATGTCAAGTATCATTTCCTTAGACCATGATATTGTGCAACTCCCGGATACCGTAGGAGTGCTTTGGGTGTGCCAAACGTCACAACGTAACTGGGTGACTATAAAGGTACACTACAGGTATCTCCGGAAGTGTCTGTTGGGTTGGCACGAATCGAGACTGGGATTTGTCACTCCGTATGACGGAGAGGTATCTCTGGGCCCACTCAGTAATGCATCATCATAATGAGCTCAATGTGACCAAGTGGTTGATCACGGGATCATGCATTACGGTACGAGTAAAGTGACTTGCCGGTAACGAGATTGAACGAGGTATTGGGATACCGACGATCGAGTCTCGGGCAAGTAACATACCGATTGACAAAGGGAATTGTATATGGATTGATTGAATCCTTGACATCGTGGTTCATCCGATGAGATCATCGAGGAGCATGTGGGAGCAAACATGGGTATTGTCGGTGTCAAAACTGGCGGATCTCGGGTAGGGGGTCCCGAACTGTGCGTCTAGGCCGGATGGTAATAGGAGGCAAGGGACACGAAGTTTTACCCAGGTTCAGGCCCTCTTGACGGAGGTAAAACCCTACGTCCTGCTTGATTAATATTGATGATATGGGTAGTACAAGAGTAGATCTACCATGAGATCAAAAGAGGCTAAACCCTAGAAGCTAGCCTATGGTATGATTGTTAATCTGTATGTTGTCCTACAGACTAAAATCCTCCGGTTTATATAGACACCGGAGAGGGTTAGGGTTACACAAAGTCGGTTACAATGGTAGGAGATCTACATATCCGTATCGCCAAGCTTGCCCTCCACGCCAAGGAAAGTCCCTTCCGGACATGGGACGAAGTCTTCAATCTTGTATCTTCATAGTCCAGGAGTCCGGCCGAAGGTATAGTCCGGCTATCCGGACACCCCCTAATCTAGGACTCCCTTAGTAGCCCCTGAACCAGCCTTCAATGACGATGAGTCCGGCGCGCAGATTGTCTTCGGCATTGCAAGGTGGGTTCCTCCTCCAAGTACTTCATAGAAGATTTTGAACACAAAGACAGTGTTCGGCTCTACAAAATAAGTTTCCACATATTGCCATAGAGATAATAATATTTACACAAATCTAATCTGCTGACGTATTCCGTAGTGTGACACCCCACGGCCAAGCCTTTATCCGAATTGTTTTATTATCCCACCTCAGCGCGTCATGCGAGGCGGTTTCCTTGGCATGTCTTGTTAAAGCAAAGATCGTGTCCCCTTATTCCAGGATTCTCATCAATACGGGCGTGGGTTACCCAACCGCTTCTAGGACTCCTAGATTATAGGCAAGTCCAAACGGACACGAAGAGGACGCTTGATATTCACCCTCTTTATAAAGGGACAAGGCTTTTATTTTTTTCCTCCCGTGCTCAATCGAATCCTTCCCCAACCTCAAGCTCAAACGCCCAAAGTTCAGGTCAGGTGCTCCGAACCTTCAGTCATGTCCGGATCTAGCCTTCAAGGCCGATGGGTGCCTTCCTCCGTCACGGAAGAAGACATCAAAAAGTTGAGGGAGGCCAGATATCTGACCACCGAGATTTTGCATCGGCTGCCTCCCCGAGGGCAGGCCGCCCCCTCCCCGAACCCAACGAGAACGTCGTGTTCGTCTCCCACTTCCTCCGAGGTCTAGGCCTTTCTCTGGATCCTTTTGTCGGGGGTTTGATGTTTTATTACGGGCTAGACTTCCATGATCTAGCTCCGGACTCCTTTCTTCATATCACGACATTTATTGTCGTGTGCGAGGCCTTCCTCCGGGTTACCCCTCACTTTGGCCTATGGCTCAAGACCTTTGAAGTAAAGCCGAAGGTGATCGAGGGGCAACATGCAGCGTGCGGAGGTGCCTCAATACGCAAGATGACGGGAGCTCCGTGGCCCAAAGGTTCCATCCCAGAGGTGTTTGAATTGTGGCAACAGGAGTGGTTCTACATCACGGCTCCTAGAAGTGCCAAGTGGGCGGCCGCCCCTGTTTTCCGCTTGGGCCCTCCACCACAACTGATGTCATGGATCAACAGAGGTCTGAGCTGGGGTCCAGCCAAGGACGTGCCTATACTGCAAAGCCGCATTCGGGATCTCTTCAATGGAGATTTTAGTTTGGTTGCGGTAATACAAGTTATGCTGGTTCGGCAAGTCCAGCCTTGCAAACGCCGGCCCCTTCGCTTGTGGGAGTTCAATCCCGAGGGACCGCGTGTCATGCAAAATTTCCTCGGCCTGACGCATGAGGAGATGTACAAGTCGTTCTTCGGACCTCAGGTAGAGTGTCCGGAAGTCACCAAGGACGTGGGCCTGAGTAGTAACCGCGCCGCCGAACAGGTATGGAATCTTCCGGCCAAACATACTATCTCTCATTTGTTACGAAGTTATTTCTGAGAGTTCGCTTTTTGACCAGGACTGGCTAACAAAGGCGAAGTTGATTCGGTGTTCGGCCCCCCTCCCTGAGGGTTTGGAAAATTCGGTATTGGAAAAGATGCTCCAGATCGCACCTTGCCCGGAGCCCTTGAAGGAAGATACTGCGGAGGATAATACGGGTGGACGCGGGCCCCCAACGCTGCCCATTCAAACCGAGGGAGCGAGCGTCTCCATGAAGGAAGACGACCAGAAGAGGAAAAGGACTGCGCCCGGGGATTCGGAAGCCGAAGCATCCAAACGGGAGAAGAAGTCTCCCACAGAGGGTCCTACCTTGGGGGGTGCTATTGCCGCACAAAGTCCGCGGGGGGATCAATTCTCCCGTGAGTCGTAAGTGACCCGAAATACTTTGATAGTACAAATATGCCATTTTTTTCTGAAAAAATAACCACCGCATATATCTTTACAGTTCGGGCCTTAGCCCCTCTCAAATGAGCTCGTCTTTGGGGGATCTTCTTCCAGAGATGATGGAGAGCGAAACGCCTCCTCCGGACTGCTCCGCTCCGGAAGCGGGCGACCCTGAAGTGTCGTCGCGGAGGGCCTCTCTGAGTCCGGTGAGGCCAGAAGATAATCCCATTGACCCCCGAAGCTCCCAGTGTCCGGCTCCTGAAGAGAGCAGACAAAAGAGTCCGGCACCGTCTAGTGTGCGATCGGATGTTCTGAGGGAGTTGGTGGGGCGAGCGGCCATCTCAGATGAACACCATGTGCTGATGAATACGGTGATGAAGAGAATCTCATCTACCGAAAGCGGATTGCATGAAGCTTTTATGAGTCTACTGACAGGCTTTGAGGTACGTAAAAGAATGTATGATAGTCCTGCACATGCTAGGTGTGCCCTGTGTAGATAGTAGCCCCTAAGACTCTGGTTGTCGTCGGAGACGACGACGAATAGAGGATCATATTCCCAGGTAATAACCATACTGCCTCTATGTGCAGGTGATGGAAGCTCCGGTGGCTAGCCGGACAAGCGAGTTTGCCCATTTAAAACGGCAGTTGGATGCGGCAGACGCTGACATCGAGCTTGTTAACAAAAGGCTTGACGAGGCACAGGGTAAGTGTCATTATCTGGTAAACGCCACATAGGAAGAGCAGCATGATGCCAGTATCTTTAATATGTTGTGACTACAGATGGAGCTGCCACTGTTGAAGCCTTGCGAGCATGATACAAGTCATTCTTTGGACCTCAGGTGGAGTGTCCGGAAATCACCGAGGACGTGTGCCTGAGTAGTAACCGCGCCGCCGAACAGGTAAGGCATCTTCCGGCCGAACATACTATCTCTCCTTTGTTACGAAGTTATTTCTGAGAGTTCGCTTTTTGACCAGGACTGGCTAACAAAGGCGAAGTTGATTCGGTGTTCGGCCCCCCTTCCTGAGGGTTTGGAAAATCCGGTATTGGAAAAGATGCTCCAAACCGCACCTTGCCCGGAGCCCTTGAAGGAATATACTTTGGAGGATAATATGGGCGGACGCGGGTCCCCAACGCTGCCCATTCTGACCGAGGGAGCGAGCGTCTCCGTGAAGGAAGACGACCAGAACAGGAAAAGGACTGCGCCCGGGGATTCGGAAGCCGAAGCTTCCAAACGGGAGAAGAAGTCTCCACAGAGGGTCCTACCTTGGGGGGCGCTGTTGCCGCACAAAGTCCACGGGGGGATCAATTCTCCCGCGAGTCGTAAGTGACCCGAAATACTTTAATAGTACAGATATGCTATCTTTTTCTTCTGAGAAAATAACCACCGCATATATCTTTGTAGTTCGGGCCTTAGCCCCTCTCAAATGAGCTCATCTTCGGGGGATCTTCTTCCAGAGATGATGGAGAGTGAAACGCCTCCTCCGGACTCCTCCGCTTCGGAAGCGGGCGACCCTGAAGTGTCGTTGCGGAGGGCCTCTCCGAGTCCGGTGAGGCCAGAAGATAATCCCATTGACCCCCGAAGCTCCTAGTGTCCGACTCTAGAAGGGAGCAGATAAAAGAGTCCGGCACCGTCTGGTGTGCGATCGGATGTTCTGAGGGAGTTGGTGGGGCAAGCGGCCATCTCAGATGAACACCGTGTGCTGATGAATACGGTGATGGAGAGGATATCGTCCACCGAAAGCGGATTGCATGAAGCTTTTATGAGTCTACTGACAGGCTTTGAGGTACGTCAAAGAATGTATGATAGTCCTGCACATGCTAGGTGTGCCCTGTGTAGATAGTAGTCCCTGAGACTCTGGTTGTCGTCGGAAACGACGACGAACAGAGGATCATATTCCCAGGTAATAACCATACTGCCTCTATGTGCAGGTGATGGAAGCTCCGGTGGCTAGCCGGACTAGCGAGTTTGCCCATTTAGAACGGCAGTTGGATGCGGCAGACACCGACATCGAGCTTGTTAACAAAAGGCTTGACGAGGCACAGGGTAAGTGTCATTATCTGGTAAACGCCACATAGGAAGAGCAGCATGATGCCAGTATCTTTAACATGTTGTGACTGCAGATGGAGCTGCCACTGTTGAAGCCTTGCGGGCAGAACTTGCCCGAGCCAAGGAACAAGCGAGGTTGGGTAATGCGGCTGCTTTGAAGGCGGCCGAAGAGTTGCAAGCCGAGAAGGCCGCGCATGGGGAGAGCCGAGACAAGATGGCCAAGATGGCCATAGAATTAAAAGCCGCCGCCGACCATTGCCGGCTTCTTGAAGAGGAAAACCAAGCGAAGGCATCGTACCTTGAGAAGGCTGCTGCGACGAAAAAGGACCTCCGCTCTGCTATGAGGGCAAAGAAGGAGGAACTGCGGGAAGCCGGGGATATTGTAGCTGGGAAATCCTTTATGTTGCGGAGGAAGTTCGGAGATCCACGGTATGCCCATCTGGATCGGCTGTGGAGTTCGGAGGATGTATATATGCATTTGGCGGCGAGCGCTGCCGATGCGGCCAAGTATTTCCAGGGTCAGACGGACCGTGAAGTAGGCCAGCTGTTTTGGAGACAATTCCATTCTCCCGAGCGTCCGCTTTCATTGACTGACCAATTAGCCGAATGGGCCGAACTAAATAGGTTGTCCAGACTCGCCATAAGGTCTGTTGTTGATCAGCTATGGCCGGAAAGGCCAAAACCGAACAACTATTTCAGCCTGGTGCAGGAGTTCCTTGACGTGGTGCCGCGCATTAGTGCAATGAAGAGGTTGGCGTGCATAGAGGGCGCACGGATGGCCTTTCCCCGTGTTAAAGCATACTGGGCGGAGATGGATGCTACCACTATTGCAGCGCGGGATTCGGCCATAGGTCGAATGGCTGCTGAGCACTACTTTGAAGAAGTTCTTGAGGGTGCTCGTTTGATAGAGACCTAGTGCTCAAAAAGTATTATGTTTGAGTGATATGTAATCTCATTGTAAGCGAAATGCTTTCATAAATTTTTATAAGGCTATTTTTATACTTTTGCCTGAAAGTAATATGATGCTTCCTGGGCGGCCGTTTATGTATACATGTGTATAACTTGAAAGATTGCAGCCGTCGGCTTCAACCCTCACGCATATAATGCGGAGGTGCTCGCAAAAAACACGCGTGCACACTTAACCCAACGTCTTGGTCCTATTAAGGAGGTGATAGCGGAGCGAGCGAGGCAACCGGACTATAATGCTTTAGCACTTTCACTTAGCCATAGGAGTTTGACAGTGGGGCTACTAGATAGCCCCTGGTGGCTCCGCACTCTCCCGATCCCGGGGTGCATACATGCCTGGCCGGAAAATGGCCCTTTGTTAAGGCGGGGGAATTCTAACATTCCAACAGGTCATCGAGTGGTTGACCAGTCTCACGCTATATCATGACAGTCAGTTTTCGGCTTTCTCTACTGAGGTGCTCGTCCGGATGAACCAGGGCACAATCGCAGTAGTTCTCCTGGTGCTACCTTAGCCGGTAAAGCGGAACGTAAGACACCAAAACACAGGAGCCGGACAAACCCAACATTTGACCAAAGACAATGATTCGGAGCTGATGCATATAAGGCCAAACTCGTGACGCCGAACACTCCCTAAGGTATTCGGTCTTTGTGGTATAAACCGGGCCTAAATAATGGCCTTTGTAAGAAGCCCCTTGTGTCCAGGTACGTGCATTGTTCTGACGTGGCCACATGCCAAGACGTCAGTATCCTTCTCAATGGTGGATATGTATCAACAAGAGACAGTAAAAAAGGTTTACGCAGGGTCTTAATCTAAAAAGAATCCTTGGAGCGGGTCCCTGCTGCACGTATGCGCCTGCGTCTCTGTTGTGCCGTATCCTGGACGGGTGTAGCACGATGATCGTCTATAAAAGAGAGGATTTTAGGTGACAAATCTGTCGTGCAAAAAGATAGTTTTTAAAGAAACCATGTATAATTCAAGATGAGAAGAAATTGCCACTTGTTTGCGCGCGTTGAGCCCCTTGTATGGACAAATAGGGGTGTAACCATTTATTCGGTATAAATAGCGGCGCCGGACTTGATTAGTTGTGTCTGAGGTCTTGACGACCTATTGGATGCTTTCACTGGTCCGGGCGCCTTTAGTGTGCGGCTGTCAAGGCAGCCGCACTCTCTTCGGTGCGCAGAGATCGCTTGATATTTCCGTTCACTGAAATGATGCCCTGTGGACCAGGCATCTTGAGTGTGAGGGAGGCGTAGTGTGGTATTGCATTAAAGCGAGTGAAAGCTTCACGTCCGAGCAGTGCTTGGTAGCCACTTTGGAACGAAGCGATGTGGAAGGTTAAATTCTTGCGACGGAAGTTATCGGGGGAGCCGAATATAACTTGTAGTAGGAGGGAGCCCGTACAATGAGCCCCTGGGCCTGGTGTTACTCCTTTAAAGGTAGTATTGCTATGGCGAATTTTTTTGGGTCTAACCCCATCCCGTGGATTGTATCCTGATATATTAGGTTTAGACTGCTGCCACCGTCCATCAAGACTCGTGTGAAGTGATATCCTCCAATTACTGGGTCTGATACCAGGGCAGCCCATCCTGCGCGTCGGATACTTACTAAGTAATCGCGATGGTCGAAAGTGATCGGTTGAGACGACCAGTGGCAGGACTTCGCGGTGACAGGCACTTTGGTATATTTTCCTGGGAGTGCCGCGTTATTTTTTCCCTTGATCACGTGTAACACGTTTACTGTTTTGCCTTTTGGTGGAAATTTCTTTTGTTCCCCAGTGTCTTGTTTGGGAGGCTCCTCCTCGTCTTCACTTGGTGTATCCTCCCCCTTGTGTACGGCGTTGAGCTTGCCGGACTGCTTGAAGACCCAACATTCTCTGTGGTATGATTAGCGGGTTTACCAGGGGTACTATGGATCTGACATACTTGGTCCAGGATTTTGTTGAGGCTGTACAGTTCATCCCTGGTGCCTTTAGAGGGTGGCTTTTGACCTGGCCGAGAGCTTTTGAATCCGGCGTTTACTGCCGTGTCCTTCGTGTCGTCTTCTTTATTCTGGCGTTTGTTATTGTTGTTGCGCCGTGATTTCCCGTTTCCATCTCTAACTTCAGATGTACCGGGGTCGCTGGTGCTGCATCTGGCTAGCCAGCTGTCCTCACCCGCGCAAAAGCGGGTCATGAGGCTTGTTAATGCGGCCATCGTTCTCGGCTTATTTTGGCCGAGGTGTCTGGCGAGCCATTCGTCACGGACGTTGTGCTTAAAAGCTGCCAAGGCTTCGGCCTCAGGACAGTCGACAATCTGGTTCTTTTTAGTAAGAAACCTGTTCCAAAGCTTTCGGGCTGACTCTCCGGGCTGTTGAGTTATATGACTCAAATCGTCCGCATCCGGAGGTCGGACATAAGTCCCTTGAAAATTTTCTCGAAAGGCGTCTTCGAGCTCTTCCCAACTTCCAATGAACTTTCGGGGAGGCCTTTAAGCCAGTGACGAGCTGGCCCTTTGAGCTTGAGGGGTAGGTACTTGATGGCGTGGAGTTCATCTCCTTGAGCCATATGGATATGAAGGATGTAGTCCTCAATCCAGACCCCAGGGTCTGTTGTTCTGTCGTATGTCTCTATGTTTACGGGTTTGAATCCCTCTAGAAATTCATGGTCCAGCACCTCATTGGTGAAACATAGAGGGTGTGCGGCACCCCTGTAGCCGGGTGTACCACATTGTTCGGATGTTTGTTGTGTTGCATTGTATGCTGGGACGCACTTGCGTGGTCCATAGATGGATCTTGTTGCGCCGTCCTTTGGGTACGAGCCCTCGCATGGGTCGCGTGTTGTATTGTGAGTGGCGTTGTATGCCGCTCTGTGTTGGTAGAGGGGTCGTTTATCCGGCCAGGTGGCTGCTTTGATATTTGGTTGTGGGGGGTCTGAGGCCTCCTCATCGAATTCAGGTAGCAGCTTCCGCTTTGGGTAGCTTTTGGAGGGGCGATTGTCGCCGTACCTCGCTGCTGTGTTGTGTATTTTACACCATCTGATTTGGAGTGTGTCTTGCGCAGCCTTGAGCCTTTGCTTCTGCTTTTTAAGACTCCTCGCGGTGGCAACAAGCCTTTTATGGGCATTCTGCTGCTCCGGGTGTCTGTCCGGCGTTATGTCGTCCGGACCATTATCCTTGATAGAATTTGTTTGTTCGGTTTGATTATCCGGATTGCCGTTGTCCGGCAGCGGTTCGCCCTGCTCCGGCGCTAGGTCTGTGTGATCGTTATTTCTGTCGAGGCGGGATTTGGGGCGGCGCTTGCGTCGCCGCTTTGACTGCTTTTCGAGGGAACAAGCCTTCGGTGCGTCCTTCCGCTCCTCGTCGTCATCTTTTGGTGCGTCCACCATGTATACGTCATATGACGAGGTGGCTTTCCAGGGCCTAGTAGGCGCTGGTTCTTCATCGTCTCTTTCATCGGCGTCCATACCGTCGATGTCTTCGGAGTCGAAGTCGAGCGTGTCGGTTAAATCGTCGACAGTGGCTACAAAGTGGGTGGTGGGTGGGCTTTGAATTTCTTCATCGTCCGTATCCCAACCTTGCTGACCGTAGTCCAGCATGGGCTCTCCTGATAAATAGAGAGAGACTTTAGTGTCTTCAGAATATCGTCGAAAGGCGAGTGCAGAAAGATGTCCGCGGCAGTAAACTCCATGATCGGCGCCCAATCGGATTCGATCGGCAGGGGCGCGGAGGGTTCGGAGTCCGGAGAGGAGTCCGACTCCTTGGAGTCACGAGTCCCACGGAGTGCGGGGCTGGTGTTCGGCTCGATCGTCATTGGGATCGTAGCCCCCGAGGCGGCGTCCAACCACCCATCCTCGGTCGGCGCTGTTGGCCCCGAATTGAGGGTCGAAGCCGATGCGGGTGCGGCCTCCAGGGCACTGTTCGGCGGCAGAGCTAGATCATGCTCGTCGTGACAGTGCGGCGCGCTCGGCAGTGGCTCACATCCGTCGAAGATCAAGTCCCCGCGGATGTCAACCATATAGTTTAAACTTCCAAATCTGACCTGACGGCCAGGGGCATAGCTTTCGATCTGCTCCAGATGGCCAAGTGAATTGGCCCACAGTGCGAAGCCGCCAAAGATGAAGATCTGTCCGGGAAGGAAGGTCTCACCCTGGACTGCATCGCTATTGATCATCGTAGGAGCCATCAAGCCTGACGGCGACGACACAGAGGAACTCTCAATGAAAGCACCAATGTCGGTGTCAAAACCGGCGAATCTCGGGTAGGGGGTCCTGAACTGTGCGTCTAGGCCGGATGGTAACAGGAGGCAAGGGACACAAAGTTTTACCCAGGTTCGGGCCCTCTTGACGGAGGTAAAACCCTACGTCCTGCTTGATTAATATTGATGATATGGGTAGTACAAGAGTAGATCTACCACGAGATCAGAGAGGCTAAACCCTAGAAGCTAGCCTATGGTATGATTGTTAATCTGTATGTTGTCCTATGGACTAAAACCCTCCGGTTTATATAGACACCGGAGAGGGTTAGGGTTACACAAAGTCGGTTACAATGGTAGGAGATCTACATATCCGTATCGCCAAGCTTGCCCTCCACGCCAAGGAAAGTCCCTTCCAGACATGGGACGAAGTCTTCAATCTTGTATCTTCATAGTCCAGGAGTCCGGCCGAAGGTATAGTCCGGCTATCCGGACGCCCCCTAATCCATGACTCCCTCAGGTATCCAGATCCCGCTGTTGGTTATTGACCGGAGAGTCGTCTCGGTCATGTCTGCGTGTCTCCCGAACCCGTAGGTTCTACACACTTAAGGTTCGGTGACGCTAGGGTTGTTGAGATATTAGTATACGGTAACCTGAAAGTTGTTCGGAGTCCCGGATGAGATCCCGGACGCCACGAGGAGTTCCGGAATGGTCCGGAGGTGAATATTTATATATAGGAAGTCAAGTTTCGGCCATCGAGAAAGTTTCGGGGGTAATTGGTATTGTACCGGGACCACCGGAAGGGTCCCAGGGGTCCACCGGGTGGGGCCACCTATCCCGGAGGGCCCCATGGGCTGAAGTGGGAGGGGAACCAGCCTCTAGTGGGCTGGTGCACCCCCCTTGGGCCTCCCCCTGCGCCTAGGGTTGGAAACCCTAGGGGTGGGGGGCGCCCCACTTGGCTTGGGGGCAAGCCACCCCTTGGCCGCCGCCCCCTAGGGACCCTATATATAGTGGGGGGGAGGGAGGGCAGCCGCACCCTAGCCCCTGGCGCCTCCCTCTCCCTCCCGTGACACGCCTCCCTCTCCCTGAGCTTGGCAAAGCCCTGCCGAGATCACCGTTGCTTCCACCACCACGCCATCGTGCTGCTGGATCTTCATCAACCTCTCCTTCCCCCTTGCTGGATCAAGTTGGAGGAGACGTCTTCCCAACCGTACGTGTGTTGAACGCGGAGGTGCCGTCCGTTCGGCACTAGGTCATCGGTGATTTGGATCACGACGAGTACGACTCCATCAACCCCGTTCTCTTGAACGCTTCCGCGCGCGATCTACAAGGGTATGTAGATGCACCCCCTCTCCCTCGTTGCCAGATGACTCCATAGATTGATCTTGGTGATGCGTAGAAAATTTTAAAAATTCTGCTACGTTCCCCAACAGTGGCATCATGAGCTAGGTCTATGCGTAGTTTCTATGCATGAGTAGAACACAAAGTAGTTTTGGGCGTCGATATTGTCAATTTGCTTGCCGTTACTAGTCTTATCTTGATTTGGCGGCATCGTGGGATGAAGCGTCCCGGACCGACCTTACACGTACGCTGATGTGAGACTGGTTCCACCGATTGACATGCACTAGTTGCATAAGGTGGCTGGCGGGTGTCTGTCTCTCCCACTTTAGTCGGATCGGATTCGATGAAAAGGGTCCTTATGAAGGGTAAATAGAAATTGGCATATCACGTTGTGGTTTTGGCGTAGGTAAGAAACGTTCTTGCTAGAAACTTATAGCAGCCACGTAAAAACTTGCAACAACAATTAGAGGACGTCTAACTTGTTTTTGCAGCATGTGCCGTGTGATGTGATATGGCCAAAAGGATGTGATGAATGATATATGTGATGTATGAGATTGATCATCTTCTTGTAATAGGAATCACGACTTGCATGTCGATGAGTATGACAACCGGCAGGAGCCATAGGAGTTGTCTTAATTTATTTATGACCTGCTTGTCAACATAAACGTCATGAAATTACTTTAATTTATTGCTAAAGCGTTAGCCGTAGTAGTAGAAGTAATAGATGATGAGCCAACTTCAAGAAGACACAATGATGGAGATCATGATGATGGAGATCATGGTGTCTTGCCGGTGACAACGATGATCATGAAGCCCCGAAGATGGAGATCAAAAGGAGCAAATGATATTGGCCATATCATGTCACTATTTGATTGCATGTGATGTTTATCATGTTTTACATCTTATTTGCTTAGAATGACGGTAGCTTAAATAAGATGATCCCTCGTAATAATTTCAAGAAAGTGTTCCCCCTAACTGTGCACCGTTGCGAAGGTTCGTTGTTTCGAAGCACCACGTGATGATCGGGTGTGATAGATTCTAACGTTCGAATACAATGGGTGTAAGCCAGATTTACACACGCAATACACTTAGGTTAACTTGACGAGCCTATCATGTACAGACATGGCCTCGGAACACGGAAGACCGAAAGGTCGAGCATGAGTCGTATAGAAGATACGATCAACATGAAGATGTTCACCAATGTTGACTAGTCCGTCTCACGTGATGATCGGACACGGCCTAGTTAACTCGGATCATGTTTCACTTAGATGACTGGAGGGATGTCTATCTGAGTGGGAGTTCATTGAATAATTTGATTATATGAACTTAATTATCATGAACTTTGTCTAAAATCTTTACAATATGTCTTGTAGATCAAATGGCCCACGCTAATGTTGCCCTCAACTTCAACGCGTTCCTAGAGAAAACCAAGCTGAAAGATGATGGCAACAACTATACGGACTGGGTCCGGAACCTGAGGATCATCCTCATAGCTGCCAAGAAAGATTATGTCCTAGAAGCACCGCTAGGTGACGCACCCATCCCAGAGAACCAAGACGTTATGAACGGTTGGCAGTCACATGCTGATGATTACTCCCTCGTTCAGTGCGGCATGCTTTACAACTTAGAACCGGGGCTCCAAAAGCATTTTGAGAGACACGGAGCATATGAGATGTTCGAAGAGCTAAAAATGGTTTTCCAAGCTCGTGCCCGGGTCGAGAGATATGAAGTATCCGACAAGTTCTTCAGTTGTAAGATGGAGGAAAATAGTTCTGCCAGTGAGCACATACTCAAAATGTCTGGGTTGCATAACCGCTTGACTCAGCTGGCAGTTAATCTCCCGGATGACACGGTCATTGATAGAATCCTTCAGTCGCTTCCACCGAGCTACAAGAGCTTTGTGATGAACTTCAATATGCAGGGGATGGAAAATACCATTCCTGAGGTATATTCAATGCTGAAATCAGCAGAGGTGGAAATCAAAAAGGAACATCAAGTGTTGATGGTGAATAAAACCTCTAAGTTCAAGAAAGGCAAGGGTAAAAAGAATTTCAAGAAGGACGGCAAGGGAGTTGCCGCGCCCGGTAAGAAAGCTGCCGGGAAGAAGCCAAAGAATGGACCCAAGCCCGAGACTGAGTGTTTTTATTGCAAGGGAAGTGGTCACTGGAAGCGGAACAGCCCCAAATACTTAGCGGACAAGAAGGCTGGCAACACTGAAGGTATATGTGATATACATGTAATTGACGTGTACCTTACCAGTACTCGTAGTAGCTCCTGGGTATTTGATACCGGTGCGGTTGCTCACATTTGTAACTCAAAGCAGGAGCTGCGGAATAAGCGGAGACTGGCGAAGGACGAGGTGACGATGCGCGTCGGGAATGGTTCCAAGGTCGATGTGATCGCCGTCGGCACGCTACCTCTACATTTACCTACGGGATTAGTTTTAAACCTCAATAATTGTTATTTATTGCCAGCTTTGTGCATGAACATTGTATCAGGATCTCGTTTAATTCGATATGGCTACTTATTTAAATCTGAGAATAATGGTTGTTCTATTTATATGAGAGATATGTTTTATGGTCATGCTCCGCTGGTGAATGGTTTATTCTTAATGAATCTCGAGCGTAATGTTACACATATTCATTGTGTGAATAGGAAAAGATGTAAGGTTGATAATGATAGTCCCACATACTTGTGGCACTGCCACCTTGGTCACATAGGTGTCAAACGCATGAAGAAGCTCCATGCCGATGAACTTTTGGAGTCTCTTGATTACGGATCATTTGACACGTGCGAACCATGCCTCATGGGTAAAATGACCAAGACTCCGTTCTCAGGAACAATGGAGCGAGCAACCAACTTATTGGAAATCATACATACTGATGTGTGCGGTCCAATGAGTGTTGAGGCTCGCGGTGGCTATCGTTATGTTCTCACCCTCACTGATGACTTGAGTAGATATGGGTATGTCTACTTAATAAACACAAGTCTGAGGCCTTTGAAAAGTTCAAGGAATTTCAGAGTGAGGTTGAGAATCAACGTGACAGGAAAATCAAGTTCTTGCGATCAGATCGTGGGGGAGAATACTTGAGTCATGAATTTGGCACGCACTTAAGGAAATGTGGAATAGCTTCACAACTCACACCGCCTGGAACACCTCAGCGTAATGGTGTGTCCGAACGTCGTAATCGCACTCTATTGGATATGGTGCGATCTATGATGTCTCTTACCGATCTACCGCTGTCATTTTGGGGCTATGCTTTAGAGACTGCCGCATTCACTTTAAATAGGGCTCCATCGAAATCCGTTGAGACGACACCGTATGAATTATGGTTTGGGAAGAAACCTAAGCTGTCGTTTCTAAAAGTTTGGGGATGCGATGCTTATGTCAAGAAACTTCAACCTGAAAAGCTCGAACCCAAATCGGAAAAATGCGTCTTCATAGGATACCCTAAAGAAACTATTGGGTATACCTTCTACCTCATATCCGAAGGCAAGATCTTTGTTGCCAAGAATGGGTCCTTTCTAGAGAAAGAGTTTCTCTCGAAAGAAATAAGTGGGAGGAAGGTAGAACTTGATGAAGTATTACCTCTTGAACTAGTAAGTGGCGCAGCTCAAGAAAATGTTCCTGAGCTGCCTGCACCGACTAGAGAGGAAGTTAATGATGATGATCATGAAACTTCAGATCAAGTTGCTACTGAACTTCGTAGGTCCATGAGGACACGTTCCGCACCAGAGTGGTACGGCAACCCTGTCTTGGAAATCATGTCGTTAGACAACGGTGAACCTTCGAATTATGAAGAAGCGATGGCGGGCCCGGATTCCGACAAATGGCTGGAAGCCATGAAATCCGAGATAGGATCCATGTATGAAAATGAAGTATGGACTTTGACTGACTTGCCCGATGATCGGCGAGCCATAGAAAATAAATGGATCTTTAAGAAGAAGACAGACGCGGATGGTAATGTAACCATCTATAAAGCTCGGCTTGTCGCTAAGGGTTATCGACAAGTTCAAGGGGTTGACTATGATGAGACTTTTTCACCCGTAGCGAAGCTGAAGTCCGTTCGAATCATGTTAGCAATTGCCGCATTCTATGCTTATGAGATATGGAAAATGGACGTCAAAACGGCATTCCTTAATGGTTTCCTTAAGGAAGAATTGTATATGATGCAGCCGGAAGGTTTTGTCAATCCTAAGAATGCTGACAAGGTGTGCAAGCTCCAACGCTCGATTTATGGGCTGGTGCAAGCATCTCGGAGTTGGAACATTCTTTTTGATGAGATGATCAAAGCGTTTGGGTTTACGCAGACTTATGGAGAAGCCTGCATTTACAAGAAAGTGAGTGGGAGCTCCGTAGCATTTCTCATATTATATGTGGATGACATACTGTTGATGGGAAATGATATAGAATTCTTGGAAAGCATAAAGGCCTACTTGAACAAGTGGTTTTCAATGAAGGACCTTTGAGAAGCTGCTTATATATTAGGCATCAAGATCTATAGAGATAGATCGAGACGCCTCATTGGTCTTTCACAGAGTACGTACCTTGACAAGATATTGAAGAAGTTCAAAATGGATCAGTCAAAGAAGGGGTTCTTTCCTGTGTTGCAAGGTACGAGATTGAGCACGGCTCAATGCCCGACCACGGCAGAAGATAGAGAAAAGATGAGTGTCGTCCCCTATGCCTCGGCCATAGGGTCTATCATGTATGCTATGCTGTGTACCAGACCTGATGTAAACCTTGCCGTAAGTTTGGTAGGAAGGTACCAAAGTAATCCCGGCATGGAACACTGGACAGCGGTCAAGAATATCCTGAAGTACCTGAAGAGGACTAAGGATATGTTTCTCATTTATGGAGGTGACGAAGAGCTCGTCATAAAGGGTTACGTTGATGCTAGCTTCGACACAGATCTGGATGACTCTAAGTCACAAACCAGATACGTGTATATTTTGAATGGTGGGGTAGTAAGCTGGTGCAGTTGCAAGCAAAGCATTGTGGTGGGATCTACATGTGAAGCGGAGTACATGGCAGCCTCGGAGGCAGCACAAGAGGCAATCTGGGTGAAGGAGTTCATTACCGACCTAGGAGTCATACCCAATGCATCGGGCCCGATGACTCTCTTCTGTGACAACACTGGAGCTATTGCCCTTGCCAAGGAGCCCACGTTTCACAGGAAGACCAGACATATCAAGCGTCGCTTCAACTCCATTCGTGAAAGTGTTCAAAATGGAGACATAGATATTTGTAAAGTACATACAGACCTGAATGTGGCAGATCCATTGACTAAACCTCTCCCTAGAGCAAAACATGATCAACACCAGAACTGCATGGGTGTTCGATTCATCACAATGTAACTAGACTATTGACTCTAGTGCAAGTGGGAGACTGTTGCAAATATGCCCTAGAGGCAATAATAAAATGGTTATTATTATATTTCTTTGTTCATGATAATTGTCTATTGTTCATGCTATAATTGTGTTATCCGGAAATTGTAATACATGTGTGAATACATAGACCACAACACGTCCCTAGTGAGCCTCTAGTTGACTAGCTCGTTGATCAAAAGATAGTCATGGTTTCCTGACTATGGACATTGGATGTCATTGATAACGGGATCACATCATTAGGAGAATGATGTGATGGACAAGACCCAATCCTAAGCATAGCTCAAAGATCGTGTAGTTTGTTTGCTATAGCTTTTCTGAATGTCAAGTATCATTTCCTTAGACCATGAGATTGTGCAACTCCCGGATACCGTAGGAGTGCTTTGGGTGTGCCAAACGTCACAACGTAACTGGGTGACTATAAAGGTACACTACAGGTATCTCCGAAAGTGTCTGTTGGGTGGCACGAATCGAGACTGGGATTTGTCACTCCGTATGACGGAGAGGTATCTCTGGGCCCACTCAGTAATGCATCATCATAATGAGCTCAATGTGACCAAGTGGTTGATCACGGGATCATGCATTACGGTACGAGTAAAGTGACTTGCCGGTAACGAGATTGAACGAGGTATTGGGATACCGACGATCGAGTCTCGGGAAAGTGACGTACCGATTGACAAAGGGAATTGTATACGGATTGATTGAATCCTCGACATCGTGGTTCATCCGATGAGATCATCGAGGAGCATGTGGGAGCCAACATGGGTATCCAGATCCCACTGTTGGTTATTGACCCGAGAGTCGTCTCGGTCATGTCTGCGTGTCTCCCGAACCCGCAGGGTCTACACACTTAAGGTTCGGTGCCGCTAGGGTTGTTGAGATATTAGTATACGGTAACTCGAAAGTTGTTCGGAGTCCTGGATGAGATCCCAGACATCACGAGGAGTTCCGGAATGGTCTGGAGGTGAAGATTTATATATAGGAAGTCAAGTTTCGGCCATCGGGAAAGTTTTGGGGGTAATCGGTATTGTAGCATGACCACCGGAAGGGTCCCGGGGGTCCACGAGGTGGGGCCACCTATCCTGGAGGGCCCCATGGGCTGAAGTGGGAGGGGAACCAGCCCCTAGTGGGCTGGTGCACCCCCCTTGGGCCTCCCCCTGCTTCTAGGGTTGGAAACCCTAGGGGTGGGGGGCGCCCCACTTGGCTTGGGGGGCAACCACCCCTTGGCCGCCGCCCCCCTTGGATATTGGATATCCTAGGGCCGGCGCCCCCCTTGGATATTGGATATCCTAGGACCGGCGCCCCCCTAGGGACCCTATATATAGTGGGGGGAGGGAGGGCAGCCGCACCCTAGCCCCTGGTGCCTCCCTCTCCCTCCCGTGACACTCCTCCCTCTCCCTGAGCTTGGCGAAGCCCTGCCGAGATCACCGTTGCTTCCACCACCACGACGTCGTGCTGCTGGATCTTCATCAACCTCTCCTTCCCCCTTGCTGGATCAAGTTGGAGGAGACGTCTTCCCAACCGTATGTGTGTTGAACGCGGAGGTGCCGTCCGTTCGGCGCTAGGTTATCGGTGATTTGGATCACGACGAGTACGACTCCATCAACCCCGTTCTCTTGAACACTTCTGCGCGCGATCTACAAGGGTATGTAGATGCACCCCCTCTCCCTCGTTGCTAGATGACTCCATAGATTGATCTTGGTGATGCGTAGAAAATTTTAAAAATTCTGCTACGTTCCCCAATAGTTCTTGTCCAGATTGACAATTTGTTAGATCAATAGGAGGTTTATTGGTTACAAATAGGAAGAGCAAATTGGTTCATGCATGTGGACCGTAATACATCTTTTTTTCATAATGCTGCAACGGCGAGGAAGAAAAGTAATAACATTAAAAAACATCTTGATGATACTAGTGTTTGGCAGCAAGGAACGGAGCTAAAGGATTATATCAAGGGCTATTTCTCAAACATGTTTACCTCTGAGATGTTGCAACCGAATATGGTATAGTTTTATCTCTTGTTAGGAGAAGACTGTCAAACGAGATGAATAATGTCCTCCTTGCGCCTTGTACGTCTAATGATGTTCGTAAAGCTCTTTTTGATATTGGAGAGTTAAAAGCTCCACACGCTAATGGACTCTATGCTATTTTTTGTAAATAATTTTGGCCTATGCTTGGGGACAATCTTGTTCAAGAAGTTTTGCAAGCGGTGAATACTTGTATTATTCCGATAGGATGGAATGGTACTACGATAGTGATGACCCCAAAGGTTAATTCACCAGATAAGGTAACCCAGTTCAGACAAATAGCCTTTGTAATGTTGTGTACATGATTATATAAAAAATAGTGTTCGCTCATTTGAAGTTTTTTTCCAGAAATAATCAGCCCGACCCACAGCCTTTTTGTGCCAGGAAGAATGATTACTGATAATGTTTTAGTGGCCTATGAATGCTTCCACAAAATAAACAATAAGAGGGAAGGAAAGGAAGGATTGTGTGTTATCAAACTTAACATGCATAAAGCTTATTGTCGGTGTCAAAACCGGCAGATCTTGGGTAGGGGGTCCCGAACTGTGCGTCTAGGCCGGATGGTAACAGGAGGCAAGGGACACGAAGTTTTACCCAGGTTCGGGCCCTCTCGATGGAGGTAAAACCCTACGTCCTGCTTGATTAATATTGATGATATGGGTAGTACAAGAGTAGATCTACCACGAGATCGGAGAGGCTAAGCCCTAAAAGCTAGCCTATGGTATGATTGTTGTTGTCTATGTTGTCCTACGGACTAAAACCCTCCAGTTTATATAGACACCGGAGAGGGTTAGGGTTACACAAAGTCGGTTACAATGGTAGGAGATCTGCATATCCGTATCGCCAAGCTTGCCTCCACACCAAGGAAAGTCCCTTCCGGACACGGGACAAAGTCTTCAATCTTGTATCTTCATAGTCTAGGAGTCCGGCTGAAGGTATAGTCCGGCTATCCGAACACCCCCTAATCTAGGACTCCCTCAGTAGCCCCTGAACCAGGCTTCAATGACGACGAGTTCGGCGCGCAGATTGTCTTCGGCATTGCAAGGCGGGTTCCTCCTCCAAGTACTTCATAGAAGATTT
Organism: Triticum urartu; assembly: GCF_003073215.2. Taxonomy (NCBI): domain Eukaryota; kingdom Viridiplantae; phylum Streptophyta; class Magnoliopsida; order Poales; family Poaceae; genus Triticum; species Triticum urartu. The sequence continues at coordinate 605,304,189 of NC_053023.1, read as the reverse complement.
TGAACACAAAGATAGTGTCCGGCTCTGCAAAATAAGTTTCCACATATTGCCATAGAGAGAATAACATTTACACAAATCTAATCTGCTGACGTATTCCGTAGTGTGACACACCACGGCCAAGCCTTTATCGAAGTCGTTTTATTACCCACCTCAGCGCGTAATGCGAGGCGATTTCCTTGGCACGTCTTGTTAAAGCAGAGATCGTGTCCCCTTATTCCGGGATTCTCATCAATACGGGCGTGGGTAACCCAACCGCTTCTAGGACTCGTAGATTATAGGAAAGTCCAAACGGACACGGAGAGGACGCTTGATATTCACCCTCTTTATAAAGGGACAAGGCTTTTATTTTTCCCTCCCGTGCTCAATCGAATCCTTCCCCCACTTCAAGCTCAAACGCCCAAAGTTCAGGTCAGGTGCCCCGAACCTTCAGTCATGTCTGGATCTAGCCTTCAAGGCCGATGGGTGCCTTCCTCCGTCACGGAAGAAGACATCAAAAAGTTGAGGGAGGCCAGATATCTGACCGCCGAGATATTGCATCGGCTACCTCCCTGAGGGCAGGCCGTTCCCACCCTCGAACCCAACGAGAACGTCGTGTTCGTCTCCCACTTCCTTCGAGGTCTAGGCCTTGCTCTGGATCCTTTCGTCAGGGGTTTGATGTTTTATTATGTGCTAGACTTCCATGATCTAGCTCCGGACTCCTTCATATCAAGACATTTATTGTCGTGTGCGAGGCCTTCCTCCGGGTTACCCCTCACTTTGGCCTATGGCTCAAGACCTTTGAAGTAAAGCCAAAGATGATTGAGGGGCAACATGCAGCGTGTGGAGGTGCCTCAATATGCAAGATGACGGGAGCTCCGTGGCCCAAAGGTTCCATCCCAGAGGTGTCTGAATTGTGGCAGCAGGAGTGGTTCTACATTACGGCTCCTAAAAGTGCCAAGTGGGCGGCCGCCCCTGTTTTCCGCCCGGGCCCTCCACCACAACTGATGTCATGGATCAGCAGAGGTCTGAGCTGGGGTCCAGCCAAGGACGTGCCTATATTGCAAAGCCGCATTCGAGATCTCTTCAATGGAGATTTCAGTTTGGTTGCGGTAATACAAGTTATGCTGGTTCGTCAAGTGCAGCCTTGCAAACGCCGGCCTCTTCGCCCGTGGGAGTTCAGTCCCGAGGGACCGCGTGTCATTCAAAATTTTCTGGGCCTGACGCATGAGGATATGTACAAGTCATTCTTTGGACCTCAGGTGGAGTGTCCGGAAATCACCGAGGACGTGGGCCTGAGTAGTAACCGTGCCGCCGAACAGGTAAGGCATCTTCCGGCAGAACATACTATCTCTCCTTTGTTACGAAGTTATTTCTGAGAGTTTGCTTTTTGACCAGCACTGGCTAACAAAGGCGAAGTTGATTCGGTGTTCGGCCCCCCTCCCTGAGGGTTTGGAAAATTCGGTATTGGAAAAGATGCTCCAAACCGCACCTTGCTCGGAGCCCTTGAAGGAAGATACTGTGGAGGATAATACGGGCGGACGTGGGTCCCCAACGCTGCCCATTCTGACCGAGGGAGCGAGCGTCTCCGTGAAGGAAGACGACCAGAGGAGGAAAAGGACAGCGCCCGGGGATTCGGAAGCCAAAGCTTCCAAACGGGAGAAGAAGTCTCCCACAGAGGGTCCTACCTTGGGGGGCGCTGTTGCCGCACAAAGTCCACGGGGGGATCAATTCTCCCGCGAGTCGTAAGTGACCCGAAATACTTTAATAGTACAGATATGCCATCTTTTTCTTCTGAGAAAATAACCACCGCATATATCTTTGCAGTTCGGGCCTTAGCCCCTCTCAAATGAGCTCATCTTCGGGGGATCTTCTTCCAGAGATGATGGAGAGTGAAACGCCTCCTCCGGACTCCTCCACTCCGGAAGCAGGCGACCCTGAAGTGTCGTCGCGGAGGGCCTCTCCGAGTCCGGTGAGGCCAGAAGATAATCCCATTGACCCCCGAAGCTCCCAGTGTCCGGCTCCATAAGGGAGCAGACAAAAGAGTCCGACACCGTCTAGTGTGCGATCGGATGTTCTGAGGGAGTTGGTGGGGCGAGCGGCCATCTCAGATGAACACCGTGTGCTGATGAATACGGTGATGGAGAGGATATTGTCTGCCGAAAGCAGATTGCATGAAGCTTTTATGAGTCTACTGACAGGCTTTGAGGTACGTAAAAGAATGTATGATAGTCCTACACATGCAAGGTGTGCCCTGTGTAGATAGTAGCCCCTGAGACTCTGGTTGTCGTCGGAAACGACGACCAACAGAGGATCATATTCCCAGGTAATAACCATACTGCCTCTATGTGCAGGTGATGGAAGCTCCGGTGGCTAGCCGGACTAGCGAGTTTGCCCATTTAGAACGGCAGTTGGATGCGGCAGACGCCGACATCGAGCTTGTTAACAAAAGGCTTGATGAGGCACAGGGTAAGTGTCATTATATGGTAAACTCCACATAGGAAGAGCAGCATGATGCCAGTATCTTTAACATGTTGTGACTGCAGATGGAGCTGCCACTTTTGAAGCCTTGCGGGCAGAACTTGCCCGAGCCAAGGAACAAGCGAGGTTGGGTAATGCGGCTGCTTTGAAGGCGACCGAAGAGTTGCAAGCCGAGAAGGCCGCGCATGGCGAGAGCCGAGACAAGATGGCCAAGATGGCCATAGAATTAAAAGCCGCCGCCGACCGTTGCCGGGTTCTTGAAGAGGAAAACCAAGCGAAGGCATCGTACCTTGAGAAGGCTGCTGCGATGAAAAAGGACCTCCACTCTGCTATGAGGGCAAAGAAGGAGGAACTGCGGGAAGCCGGGGATATTGTAGCTGGGAATTCCTTTATGTTGCGGACGAAGTTCGGAGATCCACGGTATGCCCATCTAGATCGGCTGTGGAGTTCGGAGGATGTATATATGCATTTGGCGGCAAGCGCTGCTGATGCGGCCAAGTATTTCCAGGGTCAGACGGACCGTGAAGGAGACCAGCTGTTTTGGAGACAATTCCATTCTCCCGAGCGTCCGCTTTCATTGACTGACCAAATAGCCGAATTGGCCGAACTAAATAGGTTGTCCGGACTCGCCATAAGGTCTGTTGTTGATCAGCTATGGCCGGAAAGGCCAAAACCGAACAACTATTTCAGCTTGGCGCAGGAGTTCCTTGACGTGGTGCCGCGCATTAATGCAATGAAGAGGTCGGCATGCATAGAGGACGCACGGATGGCCTTTCCCCGTGTTAAAGCATACTGGGCGGAGATGGATGCTACCACTGTTGCAGCGCGGGATTCGGCCATAGGTCGAATGGCTGCTGAGCACTACTTTGAAGAAGTTCTTGAGGGTGCTCGTTTGATAGAGACCCAATGCTCAAAAATTATTATGTTTGAGTGATATGTAATCTCATTGTAAGCGAAATGATTTTATAAATTTTTATAAGGCTATTTTTATACTTTTGCCTGAAAGTAATATGATGCTTCCTGGGCGGTCGTTTATGTATACATGTGTATAACTTGAAAGATTGCCGCCGTCGGCTTCAACCCTCACGCATATAATGCAGAGGTGCTCGCAAAAAACACGCGTGCACACTTAACCCAACGTCTTGGTCCTATTAAGGAGGTGATAGCGGAGCGAGCGAGGCAACCGGACTATAATGCTTTAGCACTTTCACTTAGCCATAGGAGTTTGACAGTGGGGCTACTAGATAGCCCCTGGTGGCTCCGCACTCTCCCGATCCCGGGGTGCATACATGCCTGGCCGGAAAATGGCCCTTCGTTAAGGCGGGGGAATTCTAAAATTCCAACAGGTCATCGAGTGGTTGACCAGTCTCACGCTATATCATGACAGTCAGTTTTCGGCTTTCTCTACTGAGGTGCTCATCCGGATGAACCAGGGCACAATCACAGTAGTTCTCCTGGTGCTACCTTAGCCGGTAAAGCGGAACGTAAGGCACCAAAACACAGGAGCCGAGCAAATACAACATTTGACCAAAGACAATGATTCGGAGCTGATGCATATAAGGCCAAACTCGCGACGCCGAACACTCCCTAAGGTATTCGGTCTTTGTGGTATAAACCGGGCCTAAATAATGGCCTTTGTAAGAAGCCCCTTGTGTCCAGGTACGTGCATTGTTCTGACGTGGCCACATGCCAAGACGTCAGCAACCTTCTCAACGGTGGATATGTATCAACAAGAGACAGTAAAAAAGGTTTACACAGGGTCTTAATCTAAAAAGAATCCTTGGAGCGGGTCCCTGCTGCACGTTTGCGCCTGTGTCTCCGTTGTGCCATATCCTGGACGGGTGTAGCACGATGATCGTCTGTAAAAGAGAGGAATTTAGGTGAAAAATTTGTCGTGCAAAAAGATAGTTTTTAAAGAAACCATGTATAATTCAAGATGAGAAGAAATTGCCACTTGTCTGCACGCGTTGAGCCCCTTGTATGGACAAATAGGGGTGTAACCATTTATTCGGTATAAATAGCGGCGCCGGACTTGATTAGTTGTGTATGAGGTCTTGACAACCTATTGGATGTTTTCACTGGTCCGGGCACCTTTAGTGTGCCGCTGCCAAGGCAGCCGCACTCTCTTTGGCGCGCAGAGATCGCTTGATATTTCCGTTCACTGAAATGATGCCCTGTGGACCGGGCATCTTGAGTGTGAGGGAGGCGTAGTGTGGTATTGCATTAAAGCGAGCAAAAGCTTCACGTCCGAGCAGTGCTTGGTAGCCACTTTGGAACGGAGTGATGTGGAAGGTTAAATGCTCGCGATGGAAGTTATCGGGGGAGCCGAATATAACTTGTAGCAGGAGGGAGCCCGTACAACGAGCCCCTGGGCCTGGTGTTACTCCTTTAAAGGTAGTATTGCTATGGAGAATTTTTGTTGGGTCTAACCCCATCCCGCGGATTGTATCCTGATATATTAGGTTTAGACTGCTGCCACCGTCCATCAAGACTCGTGTGAAGTGATATCCTCCAATTACTGGGTCTAATACCAGGGCAGCCCATCCTGCGCATCGGATACTTGCTGAGTAATCGCGATGGTCGAAAGTGATCGGTTGAGACGACCAGTGGCAGGACTTCGCGGTGACAGGCACTCGGGATGGGGTGTCCGGATATGAAGATACAAGATTAGGGGGTGTCCGGATAGCCGGACTATACCTTCGGCCGGACTCCTGGACTATGAAGATACAAGATTGAAGACTTCGTCCCGTGTCCGGAAGGGACTTTCCTTGGCGTGGAGGGCAAGCTTGGCGATACGGATATGTAGATCTCCTACCATTGTAACCGACTTTGTGTAATCCTAACCCTCTCCGGTGTCTATATAAACCGGAGGGTTTTAGTCCGAGGATAACATACAGATTAACAATCATACCATAGGCTAGCTTCTAGGGTTTAGCCTCTCTGATCTCGTGGTAGATCTATGCTTGTACTACCCATATCATCAATATTAATCAAGCAGGACGTAGGGTTTTACCTCCGTCAAGTGGGCCCGAACCTGGGTAAAACTTCGTGTCCCTTGCCTCCTGTTACCATCCGGCCTAGACGCATAGTTCGGGAACCCCTACCCGAGATCCGCCGGTTTTGACACTGACATTGGTGCTTTCATTGAGAGTTCCTCTGTGTCGTCGCCGTCAGGCTTGATGGCTCCTACGATCATCAATAGCGATGCAGTCCAGGGTGAGACCTTCCTTCCCGGACAGATCTTCGTCTTTGGCGGCTTCGCACTGCGGGCCAATTCACTTGGCCATCTGGAGCAGATCGAAAGCTATGCCCCTGGCCGTCAGGTCAGATTTGGAAGTTTAAACTATACTGCTGACATCTGCGAGGACTTGATCTTCGACGGATTCGAGCCACTGCCGAGCGCGCCGCACTGTCACGACGAGCATGATCTAGCTCTGCTGCCGAACAGTGCCCTGGAGGCCGCACCCGCATCGGCTTCGACCCTTAATTCGGGGACAACTGCGCCGATCGAGGATGGGTGGTTGGACGCCGCCTCGGGGGCTGCGATCCCAATGACGATCAAGCCGAACACAAGCCCTGCACTCCGCGGGACTCGTGACTCCAAGGAGCCGGACTCCTCTCCGGACTCCGAACCCTCCGCGCCCCTGCCGATCGAATCCGATTGGGCGCCGATCATGGAGTTCACTGCCGCGGACATCTTTCTGCACTTGCCTTTCGATGATATTCTGAAGACACTAAAGTCTCTCTCTTTATCAGGAGAGCCCTGGCCGGACTATGGCCAGCAAGGTTGGGATACGGACAATGAAGAAATTCAAAGCCCACCCACCACCCATTTTGTAGCCACTGTCGACGATTTAATCGACACGCTCGACTTCGACTCCGAAGACATCGACGGTATGGACGCCGATGAAAGAGACGATGAAGAACCAGCGCCTACTAGGCCCTGGAAAGCCACCTCGTCATATGACGTATACATGGTGGACGCACCAAAAGATGACGACGAGGAGCGGAAGGACGCACCGAAGGCTTGTTCCCTCGAAAAGCAGTCAAAGCGGCGCCGCAAGCGCCGCCCCAAATCCCGCCTCGACAGAAATAATGATCACACAGACCTAGCGCCGGAGCAGGGCGAACTGCTGCCGGACAACGGCAATCCGGATAATCAAACGAACAAACAAATTCTATCAAGGATAATGGTCCGGACGACATAACGCCGGACAGACACCCGGAGCAGCAGAATGCCCATAAAATGCTTGTTGCCACCGCGAGGAGTCTTAAAAAGCAGAAGCAAAGGCTCAAGGCTGCGCAAGACACACTCCAAATCAGATGGAGTAAAATACTCAAAACAGCAGCGAGGTACGGCGACAATCGCCCCTCCAAAAGCTACCCAAAGCGGAAGCTGCTACCTGAATTCGATGAGGAGGCCTCAGACCCCCCACAACCAAATATCAAAGCAGCCACCTGGCCGGATAGACGATGTCGGATTTTGGGTTCCGACAGACCCTTGAGGTTCGAAAACTATGGTGCACGCGGAGATTTCGCCTCCTACCTACCTTCACCCCTCCGCCATGCTAGGATCTAAACTATGGAAAGAACAACACAACAGACACAGGGTTTATACTGGTTCGGGGCACCGTTGTGGTGTAATACCCTACTCCAGTGTGTGGTGTGTGGATTGCCTCTTGGGCTGATGATGATGAACAATACAAGGAAGAACAACCTCGCGAGGGTCTGTTCTTGGCTGAGGCGATGAACTGCCGGGAGGAGTTCAGCCACCTTTCTCTCTCTCTCTGCCCTCCTTTGACCGACCCCCTTGGTCTGTGGGTGGCTGGTCCTATTTATAGAGGCCCTGGTCCTCTTCCCAAATATTGAGCGGGAAGGAAGCCAACAATGGCGGGCTAATTTGAAGGGGGACAACAAGTATGAGCTATCCTGACAAAAGTAGTCTTCGCCTGCGCAAAGCTCTGGTGATGACGCCGTCTTGGGCTCCACGGTGACCTCCGTCTCGTAGTCCTCCTGGTCTTGGTCTCGTTGCACCGAAATGGCAACCTTTGCCTGATGCCTGGGTACTCCGCGGCTGCGCTTGCCCCCTTTGCACCAAAGAGGAAAGGAGGACGCTGCGCGGGCTGGCACCCGCCTGGCGCCCTGAGTTGTCATGGCTTGCGTCATGGGCACCTCGTGAGGTACCCCGCCTTGATCTCTCCGCCTCCTCGTGAGCCAGCCTGTCACACCCTAGCTAGTTCAAGCATTAGAGTGTGCATCATGTTTAAATTTCTCTTAAATTTGAAATGCGGAAAGCAGAAACCCCCAACACCCCCTGGAAACAACTAGGGTTTACTAAAATTATTTTCAATGAACCTGAAATGCCCTTCTAAAAGGTTCACCCTCCTTGTCTTGGGTTAAAACCTCTGGCAAAATTGGTGCACAATTTTCTAGGTCAACAGAAGGTCATTGAATTAAATCATAAGTATTTGAATTTGGGCATTTAAATGCTATAAAATAATTTAAATGCTCAAATAATCCTGGAAATAAATGTTTGCATTTGGAAATAATCTAAACAGAGACCACAATTATTTTCAGGATTTTTGGAAACGTTTTAGTATTTTATTTAAAGCCCAACAGTTGCAGTTAATTAGAAAAACAGAAACAAATAAAAAGAGAGAGAGAGGGAAGCCCACCCGGGCCTTACCTGTGCTGGCCCAGCCACCTTTCTCGGCCCAGCCTACTGGCTCTGCCAGTCGTCGTCCTCCTCGCGCCAGAAGGACGCGGAGCGCGTGGCCAGTGCCCGCGGCCACACGCCGGCCACCTCTTGCTTCCGCTGACGCCTGGAGACGCCTAGGGGTGCCACGTGACCCCCACGCCCCCTCTCATCCTCGCTCACTCTCCCCTCGTCTCCCTCACCCTCTCCCGCACCATGGCCGACGAGCTTGTTGCCGTCTCACTGCCGTAGTCGCGCTCTCCGTCACCCCCTCGCCTCTCTGACCTGTCCAGAAGCTCCGCCGCAACGCCCTCGCTATCCCCACCGAGCCACGCATCGCCGGAGGCCCTGCATCGCCGCCATCGGATCGTCTTCAACCTCGGTACCCGCCGGCCGCCGTTCATCGATTCGCGTCGCTTCGGTCGCCCCCGAGCCCACTGAGCTGCTCATCGACCTCCCTGTGAGCTCCGCCGCCTTTCCCCTCTTCTTTCCCACGCGTTTGCACCCTCTAGGCCATAGTTCCACCATGGCCGAAGCTCGTCTCCGCTCGAGCTCGTCGCCGGCGTCGCTCCGGCGACCATTTGGTCCTCCCGTGCTATGCAACGTGCTTGCCGCATCGCGCAGTGCCTCGCTAGCGCTTCAGTTTCCGTGTTTGCACGCCGCAGCCCACTCCCGCACATGGCCGAACTCCGGCCGCCGCCTTGGAGCTCGCCGTCGTCGTCTCCGGCCACCGTAGGCCCGGCCTCCACCACCACTAGATGCGTGATTGCAAGAGCTCTCCAACGAGCCCAAGAACGGCCTCGCCCGTGCCCTGTGGGCATTTTCCGAGCTGCGCCACCGTCTCAGGCCTCGCCGGCGTCGAGTTGCTGGCGAGTTTGACCCAGTTTGACTCCTGGGTGGGCCCAGGTAGACCCCCCTGAGTCTATGACAGGTGGGGCCAGTCTGCTAACTAATTTATGATTAGTTTTAATTAATTTTAATTAAATCAGTCACTGCCATGTGGGCCCAGGCCCCACTGACAGCTAATTAGTGTTAATCTAATCCTGTTAATTAGCTGAGAGGCTGACAGAAGGGGCCCACCAGTCAGGTTTGACCTGGGCTGGCGCCTTTGACCTGCTGAGGTCAGCATGACGCAATGCTGACGCAGTAATGCATTTTCTGGATTTATTTTTATTCAGGAATTTCCAGAAAATAGTTAAAACTTCTAAAAATCATAGAAAATCAACCATAGCTCCAAATGCAAAGATTTATATATGAAAAATGATCAGAAAAATTCAATCTATCCATCTGTAATGGTTTCATGCATGACAAAACAAGTTTACCTTGCTTTTTAAGCAGAATAAGGAAATGCACTATTAAGGCCATGTTTAATGAGCTAATATTTGAATCTTTGATTCAAATGAGTTCATTCCTTTCTGTTATAGCTTGCATTAGGCCAAGACACATTCATATTGCCATGTCATAGCATGCATCATATTGTTGCATATCGTCATGTGTTGATTGTGTTCCGATGTGTTCTTCGTGGTAGGTTCTGCCTCCGAGGATATTCACGAGTATCCAACTGAAGGGCAGTATCCCACTACCACTCCATCAGGCAAGCAACCATTGATCATTCCGATACAAACCCATGTTCTCACTTCTGCTCTTGTTTACTGCATTAAGACAACGCGATTCAAATTGCTGTGTGCTACGGTAGTTGAACCCTTATCCTCTGCATGACCTGTCATTGCCACAGTAACTAGATGAAACCCACTAGCATGTGTAGGAGTTGATTGAGCCATGTATGTGATTCCTACCTTGCTATGCCTGCTATGCTTAGAGTTGTGTCAGGTCTGGTTCATCTGGGTGATGGGCCAGAGTGAAATTCTTATGCCGGTAATGTGAGGGATGTGTTGAACATGTTTTGGTAAAGGTATCGATGAGAGGCCATGTAGGAGTACATGGTGGGTTGTTTCATTGAGGCCGTCCCTAAGAACTGAGATCTGTATGTGTGATTTAAGATTCAGCTACTACCATGCATTGGGATCCTTAATTGACCCTCTCGGCTTCTTAACCACCCTAGTACTCTATCCAGGAGTTGCAAATAGTTTCTGGTGTTTGTAGGTTATGTGTTGGCGGCCGTGCGTAGCGCTGACCCTAGGGGTGGGCTATGTTGGCGGTAGATACACCGTGGCACGGTGTACCGAGTCACCCGTTTGGTGTCTCGGGAACCCTGTTCACATCGTTCGGGGCCGTATGTGGAAACCTCGGCCGGACTCCCTGCGGATGGAACCTGGATAGGCGATAAACCTGGACTAGAGACTTAAGTGTTTAGGTAGGCCGTGGCCGACACCCTCGCTGGGCTTCCGCTTGAAGGTTGCCGAGTACATGTCGTGTAAACGGCGGTAAGTGGTGAAAGCGTGTATGAAGAAGTACACCCCTGCAGGGTATAAAACTATTCGAATAGCCGCGTCCGCGGTAAAGGACTACTTGGTTGCCTATACAGTTCATAGACAAGTTAATGGGTACTAATAAAGACTCAAGATAAGTGTGAGTACCGAGGATGGCCCTCTCGTAGGATGACGAGGGAGGATCCCCGGTGGAGTATTGTGTTGGTGAGTAGTGGACTCGTGTGCGAAAACTATTTTACTGGTGAAGTTCCGTAGGATAGCTTAGCCAAGAGTCAAAGCTGGCTTGCTGCATTAACCCCACCACCTTCTTGAGAATAAGCATGTATAGTAGGTTCTGATGTAAGACTTGCTGAGTACCTTTGTACTCATGTTTGCTTAATTACTGTTTTCAGACGACAACACCGCCCCCTCCGATGGGTTCTACGTAGACCTTGACGTCGACGAGTGACTAGCCACCCAGGTGGTGATCCTGGCCATGGAGGGCCCTATGTAGATAGACAGGCTTCGAGAAGCCTTCTTTCTTTCTAGAGTCTGTACTCAGACTAGTTGCTTCCGCATGTGCTTGTATGTTTGTATGACTTGAGTGTCGGGTCATGTGACCCCTATCTGTATGAACATGTTATGTATGGCTCCCTGGAGCCTTTAAATAAAGTACTTGAGTTGTAGAGTTTTGTTGTGATGCCATGTTGTATGTACTCATATCGGGCATATTGTGTGTATGATTGAAATGCTTGGTATGAGTGGGATCCGACAATCTAGTTGTTTATCCTTGGCAGCCTTTCTTATGGGGAAATGTAGTCTAGTGTTCGCTCGAGCCATAGTAGTCCGCTACAGCCCGGTTCACCAGAGTCCTGCTAGACTAGCACTACTGTTCAGGACACTTGACTGGCCGGCATGTGTTTCACTTCGTTCCTATGTCTGTCCCTTCGGGGAAATGTCACGCTATGACTTCCGGAGTCCTGCCTAGCCTGCTACAGCCCGGGTTCCCCGGAGTCCTGTTAGCCCAGTGCTACAGCCCGGAATCAATCGCTGATGACCGACATGCTTGATGTGATTCATGTATGCCTGTCTCCATAGGTCTGTGCCGCTTTGGGTTCATGACTAGCCATGTCGGCCCGGATTCTCTGTCATATGGATGCTAGCGACACTATCATATACGTGAGCCAAAAGGCGCAAATGGTCCCGGGCCATGGTAAGGCGACACCCGTGGGATACCGTGCATGAGGCCGCAAAGTGATATGAGGTGTTACCGGCTAGATCGATGTGACTTGGAATCGGGGTCCTGACAGCGTTGGCATCAGAGCTGGACTGCCTGTAGGTTCGTTGAGCCAAACTAGTCGATGTCGAGTCTAGAAATGCTTTAGTTATATGTAGGGGAATTGATTGTGGGAAGGAACGTAAGGCTCTTTTACTCCTTTACCCTATGCCTCTGATCTGAGTCATTCTCTTCTCATTCAACATGGGTTAAGGACTAGGCTCTCTCCTTCTATCACGTTCACGTGTTACTAATCCGTAGTAGCTTATAGGATTGATGCTACAAGCCCCAGTTTAGTTTCTACTATTTTAGTATGTTGCTAATTGGATCAGAATCTTGATATGATGTTGTTGAGTGGTATTGCGAACTGTTGTGGATGTCTCAAATCTTTTTCTGAGCATTTACAGCTGTTATGCTGTCCAATTTTCCCTAGAAATTCTGATGTCTTTGCATTGTGGTTGTGCTTTCAGATGGCCAACCGTGTTCAAAACCAAGTGGTTCGCCTGACCCGGTGCCTCGACGTGCCCGGTCATACTGCTATGTTAGTCCGAGTAATGATCGAGATGGGCTACCGTTGGTATCCCGAATACACCGTCGAAGAGCAATTCCGCGACTTTAATCAAAGCCAATATCTCTGCACCGTCAGGATATTTCCTTCTTATCCTGGATCTACCGAGCCCCTTCACTGTTCCTATGGACTCGGGGTTACTGTTGAGATGGCTGTGCAGGATGCTGCCTATTCCATGATGACCATCTTGCGAGTCCGGACTGGCCTGCTTCGGAACACCGACTTCTGTTACATGCCAGCTTCACTTCCGGGAGCGCAAGGGTATCTTCAGGCTATCTATGCTGACTCCACTCAGGAGGACTCATTAACTCGTACCACTGCCGAGATGCTCGAAGATAAGGACCGAGAGAATCGGGCATTGAGGCTGGAGCTTTTCAATACCCGTGCTGATCATTGGGCCACATTGACTCGGTTTGCACCTGCGGTGCAAGCTGGATGTATGGATACAAGGGATCTGTATCCTGTGAGATCAGCTCTGCCAGACATGGTGGATTGGCGTGATGTGGGAGGCATCACCCCACCCCGTGGTCCCCGCAGGCCACCGTTTGTTGGTCCAAGACCTCATCCTAGCCCCTATAGTCCACAGGCTCCTCAGGACCGTCTGTTCCCGGATGGTCACGTTGAACTTCCAAGCTATGGAGGTGACTTCTATGAGGACTACTACGGAGCTGTCTGAGTTAGTAGTAGTACCACTAGTATTGTAGTAGTTGTATCTCCATTGTCCTGCGAGACTTGTGGAATATGACTTTGTGTGTAATCAAATCCGGAGGTGTAGACAAATATTGTGGTAACGTCTTTCATCATAGTTGTACTGTAGCCTGGGCTTGTACTAAACTATGTATGATGTGTATGACCGTTGGTATATATATGGCAGTTTTATATTACCATGACATACGGATGAACATCTCTGCATTCCGCGTTATCCATTACATTCTGCACTCCTTGCTAAGTTTGAGCCATCCTTATCTAAACCATTGTCTTGTTTTCTCCTAGGATGGTCAACACCCGCAGCAACCCTGCTGCCTCGGAGCAGGGGGAAGCCAGTGCAGCTAGAGGTGAAAATCTGCCTCACCCGCCTTCTGTGGCCGAAGTAATGCTGGAGGCGGAAAGAAACAAGCGTGAGACTAACCGCCTGCTAGAGCGGATTGAGCAGAACACTGCACGCCACCCATGAAATGACTTGGTGTCAATCAATGACTTTATCAAGCTGTACCCACCAAAGTTTAACCATTCCGTCGAACCCCTCAACGCGGATGACTGGCTTCGCAGCATCACTCACAAGCTACGTTCTGCCAACGTAGCTGAAGCCGACAAGGTTACCTATGCTGCCTATCACCTCGAAGGCCCTGCTAGCCTTTGGTAGGAAAACTTCGAAGCTATGCGCCCGGTCGGCCAAGTTACTACTTGGGCTGAGTTCAGTGAGGCTTTCCACGAGCATCACATTCCGGAAGGTCTCATGGATCGCAAGAGGGAGGAGTTCTGCAACTTCACCCAAGGAAGACTGACTGTGGATGCTTATAGTCATGAATTTGGAAATCTGGCACGCTATGCTCCCGAAGAGGTATCTACTGATGCTAAGAAGCAAGCAAGGTTCCGCAAGGGACTTAGCCCTGAGCTTCGCCGCGATCTTCGTCTGCACGAGTGCACCTCCTTTCAAAAGTTGGTCAATAAAGCCATCAGTGCTGAGACAGGCCAGACTAATTATGATGCTTCACGCAAGCACTCCCGTGACTTTGGCTCTTCATCCGGCTCTGGAGCTCAGAAGCGCCGGGTGTGGATCCCAAGCATGGCACTGCCACCCAGGTTCATCCCGAGGCCATCTTTTGAGGCGCCTCGTCCCAACCAGCAATTTGCACCGCCCAAGCCCTATGGTGGCCCCGCTGCTAATGCTGCTCCACGCCCCAATGTGGTGACATGCTTTAAGTGTGGAGAGCCGGGTCACTATAGCCGAGAGTGTCCCCAGAACAACAACCCCAATCAAACTGGAAAGTCCGTTGGCCGTGGTAAGCCCGCGGGAAAAACATTCTACGCCAAGCCGGCCACCACTGCACGTGGCCATGTCAACTATGTTTCAGCCGAGGAGGCTCATGAGGATCCCAACGTCGTCCTTGGTACGCTCCTTGTTAACTGCCATCCGGCATCTATTCTTTTCGATACTGGAGCATCTCATTCATTCATATCCGAGAGCTATGCTCGATTGCATAACATGACATTCTGTGACATGCCCACTTCCATGGTAATTCAAACTCCGGGTTCAGAATGGCAAACTTCTAGAGTAAGTCATGGGAACAAAATTCTTGTCGATAGACTTGTCTTCCTTGCATCCTTGATAGCTCTCAAGTCCACGGACATAAACATCATCTTGGGTATGGACTGGATGTCAGCTCATTACGCTAAGATTGATTGTGCCACTAGAACCGTTCAGCTTACTCACCCATCGGGCAAGACAGTCAATGTCTTAACTCGAGTGGCCAAGCGCCAGCTTTACTCCCGAAATGCCAACCCCCTTCCAGACCTTGAGGATGTTCCGATAGTCCGAGACTTTTCGGATGTCTTTCCAGAAGAACTGCCAGGTGTTCCACCTGACAGGGATGTCGAGTTTGTGATAGACCTTGTTCCAGGAACCGTGCCAATTTCTAGAAGACCCTACAAGATGGCACCCTTAGAACTAGCCGAGCTTAAGAACCAACTCGATGAGTCCTTGAAAAAGGGTTTCATCCGTCCTAGTTCCTCTCCTTGGGCTTTCCCCATCCTCTTCGTCAAGAAGAAGGATGGAACGGATCGAATGGTTGTGGACTACCGCCCTGTCAACCTGGTCACCATCAAGAACAAATACCCACTTCCCAGGATTAACGATCTGTATGATCAGCTCGCTGGATCCTCAGTTTTTTTCCAAGATGGATTTGAGGTTGGGCTACCATCAAATCAAAATCAGAAACGGGGACATTCCCAAAACGGCCTTTGTTACTCGTTATGGCCAATACGAGTACACCGTCATGTCCTTCGGTTTAACCAATGCCCCAGCTACCTTCTCTCGGTTAATGAACTCGGTTTTCATGGAGTACTTGGATAAATTCATCGTGGTATAACTCGATGACATACTCATCTACTCCAAGAATGAAGAGGAACATGCCGAACATCTAAGGCTGGTATTGATGAAACTTCGAGAGCATCGCCTTTATGCCAAATTCTCCAAGTGTGAATTTTGGTTGCCAGAAGTGACCTATCTAGGCCATGTAATCTCTGGCAAGGGTATTGCTATCAATCCCGAGCGAGTTCAAGCCGTCCTTGATTGGACTCCACCTGAGACGGTCAAGCAAGTTCGGAGTTTCCTTGGCTTAGCGAGCTATTGCCGCCGCTTCGTCGAGAATTTCTCCAAGGTTGCTAAACCTCTAACTGAACTCCTCAAGAAAGATAAAAAGTTCGAGTGGACTCCACAATGCGAGTTCAGCTTTCAGGAACTGAAAAGACGCCTGACATCTGCTCCCGTACTGGTACCACCAGATTTCTCCAAGGACTTTATTATCTATTGTGACGCCTCGCGACAAGGACTAGGTTGCATACTCATGCAGGATCGTCAGGTAATTGCCTATGCTTCACGACAATTACACCCACATGAGGAAAATTATCCCACACATGATCTAGAGCTTGCAGCTGTAGTCCATGCACTTAAAACCTGGCGACATTACCTCCTCGGTAATCGTTGCGAGATCTTCACCGATCACCAAAGTTTGAAATATATCTTCACCCAACCAGACTTGAATCTCAGGCAAAGACGTTGGGTTGAGTTGATCTCGGATTACGACTTAGGAATAACTTACACCCCGGGCAAAGCCAATGTCATGGCTGATGCACTAAGCCGTAAATCCTATTGTAACAACCTGATGTTACAACAGAGTCAACCACCTCTCCATGAGGAATTCCGTAAGCTTAACCTTCACATTGTTCCTCGAGGATTCCTATCCACCCTGGTGGCGAAACCTACCCTTATGGATCAAATCATAATCGCCCAGTGGTATGATAAGGGCATATCCCTGATTAAGGAAAACATCACTAGCGGAGTTGCTAAATGTTTCTCCATGGATGAGCGAGGTGCTGTCTTCTTCGAGAACCGTTTGGTGGTTCCCAAGAAACAACATCTGCGCCAGTTGAACCTTAAGGAAGCTCATGAATCCCCTCTCACCATTCATCCCGGTAGTACTAAAATGTATCAAGACCTACGCCAGAGGTTTTGGTGGACTAGGATGAAGAGAGAAATCGCTCAATACATTGCTAATTGCGACGTTTGTCGTCATGTTAAAGCAGAGCATCAACGGCCTGCTGGCACTCTTCAACCTTTGGCTATTCCTGAATGGAAATGGGATAAAATCAGTATGGATTTCATCACTGGGTTTCCCAAGACCAAGAGAGGGAATAATGCCATCTTCGTCGTGATCGACCGTCTTTCCAAAGTAGCCCACTTTCTACCTGTTCGTGAGAGTATCACCGCTAGCCAGCTAGCCGATTTATACATCTCCCAGATAGTGTCTCTTCATGGTGTTCCATTGGAAATTAACTCAGACCGTGGGAGTCTCTTCGCCTCTCTATTTTGGGAAAGTTTCCAAAATGCTATGGGAACTCGTCTCTCTTTTAGTACTGCCTTCCATCCTCAATCAAGTGGTCAAGTAGAGAGAGTCAATCAAATTCTGGAAGATATGCTCCGAGCTTCTGTCATCTCGTTCGGAATGAGTTGGGAGAAATGCCTTCCATTTGCGGAGTTTGCTTATAACAATAGTTATCAAGCCAGCTTGGGCAAGGCTCCTTTCGAAGTTCTCTATGGACGAAAATGTCGAACGCCTCTTAACTGGTCAGAAACCGGGGAAAGACAACTCTTTGGCCCGGATATGATTCAGGAAGCAGAAGAGCAGGTTCGCATTATTCGTGAGAAATTGAAAACAGCCCAATCTCATCAAAAGAGTCAATATGATCGTAAACATAAGCCTATGACTTATGAAGTCGACGAGAAGGCTTACCTTCGGGTTACTCCATTAAAGGGAACCCATCGTTTCGGTATCAAAGGCAAATTGGCCCCTCGTTACATTGGACCCTTTTGCATTCTTGACAAACGAGGAGAAGTTGCCTACCAATTGGAACTACCTTCGCATCTTTCCAGAGTTCACGATGTCTTCCACATTTCACAACTCAGGCGTTGCTTCGCGGATCCTATCCGTGGAGTGGACCACGAAACGCTTGATCTACAAGATAACCTCTCCTATCGGGAATATCCCGTTCGTATCCTTGATCAGGCCGAGCGTACCACTCGACGTAAGAATATCAAGTTTCTCAAGGTTCAATGGTCACACCATTCCGAGAAAGAAGCCACTTGGGAAAGGGAGGATCGTCTTCGACTTGAGTACCCCACCTTCTTCCCGGAGGATCCTAAATCTCGGGACGAGATTCTTTTGAGTGGGGGTGAGTTGTCACACCCTAGCTAGTTCAAGCATTAGAGTGTGCATCATGTTTAAATTTCTCTTAAATTTGAAATGGGGAAAGTAGAAACCCCCAACACCCCCTGGAAACAACTAGGGTTTACTAAAATTATTTTCAATGAACCTGAAATGCCCTTCTAAAAAGTTCACCCTCCTTGTCTTGGGTTAAAACCTCTGGCAAAATTGGTGCACAATTTTCTAGGTCAACAGAAGGTCATTGAATTAAATCATAAGTATTTGAATTTGGGCATTTAAATGCTATAAAATAATTTAAATGCTCAAATAATCCTGGAAATAAATGTTTGCTGTTGGAAATAATCTAAACAGAGACCACAATTATTTTCAGGATTTTTGGAAACGTT
Source organism: Triticum urartu (assembly GCF_003073215.2). Lineage (NCBI taxonomy): Eukaryota > Viridiplantae > Streptophyta > Magnoliopsida > Poales > Poaceae > Triticum > Triticum urartu. Next base: position 605,285,994 of record NC_053023.1, on the reverse strand, counting down.
TTAGTATTTTATTTAAAGCCCAACAGTTGAAGTTAATTAGAAAAACAGAAACAAATAAAGAGAGAGAGAGAGAGGGAAGCCCACCCGGGCCTTACCTGTGCTGGCCCAGCCACCTGGCTCGGCCCAGCCTACTGGCTTTGCCAGTCGTCGTCCTCCTCGCGCCAGAAGGACGCGGAGCGCGTGGCCGGCGCCCGCGGCCACACGCCGGCCACCTCCTGCTTCCGCCGACGCCTGGAGACGCCTAGGGGTGCCACGCGACCCCCACGTCCCCCTCTCATCCTCGCTCACTCTCCCCTCGTCTCCCTCACCCTCTCCCGCACCATGGCCGACGAGCTTGTCGCCGTCTCACTGCCGTAGTCGCGCTCTCCGTCACCCCCTCACCTCTCTGACCTGTCCAGAAGCTCCGCCATGACGCCCTCGCCCTCCCCACCGAGCCACGCATCACCGGAGGCCCTGCATCGCCGCCATCGGATCGTCTTCAACCTCGGTACCCGCCGGACGCCGTTCATCGATTCGCGTCGCTCTGGTCGCCCCCGATCCCACTGAGCTGCTCATCGATCTCCCTGTGAGCTCTGCCGCCTTTCCCCTCTTCTTTCCCACGCGTTTGCACCCTCTAGGCCATAGTTCCACCATGGCCGAAGCTCGTCTCCGCTCGAGCTCGTCGCCGGCGTTGCTCCGGCGACCATTTGGTCCTCCCGTGCTATGCAACGTGCTTGCCACATCGCGCAGTGCCTTGCTAGCGCTTCAGTTTCCGTGTTTGCACGCCCAGCCCACTCCCCGCACATGGCCGAACTCCGGCCGCCGCCTTGGAGCTCGCCGTTGTCGTCTTCGGCCATCGTAGGCCCGGCCTCCACCACCACTAGATGCACGATAGCAAGAGCTCTCCAACGAGCCCAAGAACGGCCTCGCCCGTGCCCTGTGGGCGTTTTCCGAGCTGCGCCACCATCTCGGGCCTCGCCGGCGTCGAGTCGCCGGCGAGTTTGACCCAGTTTGACTCCTGGGTGGGCCCAGGTAGACCCCCCTGAGTCTATGACAGGTGGGGCCAGTCTGCTAACTAATTTAGGATTAGTTTATTTAATTTTAATTAAATCAGTCACTGACATGTGGGCCCAGGCCCCACTGACAGCTAATTAGTGTTAATCTAATCCTGTTAATTAGCTGAGAGGCTGACAGAAGGGGCCCACCAGTCAGGTTTGACCTGGGCTGGCGCCTTTGACCTGCTGAGGTCAGCATGATGCAATGCTGACGCAGTAATGCATTTTCTGGATTTATTTTTATTCAGGAATTTCCAGAAAACAGTTAAAACTTCTAAAAATCATAGAAAATCAACCATAGCTCCAAATGCAAAGATTTATATATGAAAAATGATCAGAAAAATTTAATCTATCCATCTGTAATGGTTTCATGCATGACAAAACAAGTTTACCTTGCTTTTTAAGCAGAATAAGGAAATGCACTATTAAGGCCATGTTTAATGAGCTAATATTTGAATCTTTGATTCAAATGAGTTCATTCCTTTCTGTTATAGCTTGCATTAGGCCAAGACACATTCATATTGCCATGTCATAGCATGTATCATATTGTTGCATATCGTCATGTGTTGATTGTGTTCCGATGTGTTCTTCGTGGTAGGTTCTGCCTCCGAGGATATTCACGAGTATCCAACTGAAGGGCAGTATCCCACTACCACTCCATCAGGCAAGCAACCATTGATCATTCCGATACAAATCCATGTTCTCGCTTCTGCTCTTGTTTACTGCATTAAGACAACGCGATTCAAACTGCTGTGTGCTACGGTAGTTGAACCCTTATCCTCTGCATGACCTGTCATTGCCACCGTGACTAGATGAAACCCACTAGCATGTGTAGGAGTTGATTGAGCCATGTATGTGATTCCTACCTTGCTATGCCTGCTATGCTTAGAGTTGTGTCAGGTCTGGTTCATCTGGGTGATGGGCCAGAGTGAAATGCTTATGCCGGTAATGTGAGGGATGTGTTGAACATGTTTTGGTAAAGGTATCGATGAGAGGCCATGTAGGAGTACATGGTGGGTTGTTTCATTGAGGCCGTCCCTAAGAACTGAGATCTGTATGTGTGATTTAAGATTCAGCTACTACCATGCATTGGGATCCTTAATTGACCCTCTCGGCTTCTTAACCACCCTAGTACTCTATCCAGGAGTTGCAAATAGTTTCTGGTGTTTGTAGGTTATGTGTTGGCGGCCGTGCGTAGCGCTGACCCTAGGGGTGGGCTATGTTGCGGTAGATACACCGTGGCACGGTGTACCGAGTCACCCGTTTGGTGTCTCCGGATCCCTGTTCACTTTGTTCGGGGCCGTATGTGGAAACCTCGGCCGGACTCCCTGCGGATGGAACCTGGATAGGCGATAAACCTGGACTAGAGACTTAAGTGTTTAGGTAGGCCGTGGCCGACACCCTCGCTGGGCTTCCACTTGAAGGTTGCCGAGTACATGTCGTGTAAATGACGGTAAGTGGTGAAAGCGTGTATGAAGAAGTACACCCCTGCAGGGTATAAAACTATTTGAATAGCCGCGTCCGCGGTAAAGGACTACTTGGTTGCCTATACAGTTCATAGACAAGTTAATGGGTACTAATAAAAGACTCAAGATAAGTGTGAGTACCGAGGATGGCCCTCTCGTAGGATGACGAGGGAGGATCCCCGATGGATTATTGTGTTGGTGAGTAGCGGACTCGTGTGCGAAAACTATTTTACTGGTGAAGCTCCGTAGGATAGCTTAGCCAAGAGTCAAAGCTGGCTTGCTGCATTAACCCCATCACCTTCTTGAGAATAAGCATGTATAGTTGGTTCTTATGTAAGACTTGCTGAGTACCTTTGTACTCGTGTTTGCTTAATTACTGTTTTCAGACGACAACACCACCCCGTTCGATGGGTTCTACGTAGACCTTGACGTCGATGAGTGACTAGCCACCCAGGTGGTGATCCTGGCCATGGAGGGCCCTATGTAGATAGACAGGCTTCGAGAAGCCTTCTTTCTTTCTAGAGTCTGTACTCAGACTAGTTGCTTCCACATGTGCTTGTATGTTTGTATGACTTGAGTGTCGGGTCATGTGACCCCTATCTGTATGAACATGTTATGTATGGCTCCCTGGAGCCTTTAAATAAAGTACTTGAGTTGTAGAGTTTTGTTGTGATGCCATGTTGTATGTACTCATATCGGGCATATTGTGTGTATGATTGAAATGCTTGGTATGAGTGGGATCCGACAATCTAGTTGTTTATCCTTGGCAGCCTTTCTTATGGGGAAATGTAGTCTAGTGTTCGCTCGAGCCATAGTAGTCCGCTACAGCCCGGTTCACCAGAGTCCTGCTAGACTAGCACTACTGTTCAGGACACTTGACTGGCCGGCATGTGTTTCACTTCGTTCCTATGTCTGTCCCTTCGGGGAAATGTCACGCTATGACTTCCGGAGTCCTGCCTAGCCTGCTACAGCCCGGGTTCCCCGGAGTCCTGTTAGCCCAGTGCTACAGCCCGGAATCAATCGCTGATGACCGACATGCTCGATGTGATTCATGTATGCCTGTCTCCATAGGTCTGTGCCGCTTTGGGTTCATGACTAGCCATGTCGGCCCGGGTTCTCTGTCATATGGATGCTAGCAACACTATCATATACGTGAGCCAAAAGGCGCAAACGGTCCCGGGCCATGGTAAGGCGACACCCGTGGGATACCGTGCGTGAGGCCGCAAAGTGATATGAGGTGTTACCGGCTAGATCGACGTGACTTGGAATCGGGGTCCTGACACAGCCTGACGAGGCCGTGCCTGAGGAAGCTTCGCGTCGTCCGCCCCGCGAGGCTTGGCCCCTCGCGAGGGTCTTGGGTTTGTGTTGGTGAAGATGGGCCGTGCTGGGCCCCCCTTTGAGCCACGCCGCAGGCAGGCAAGTCTGGGGAACCCCGTTCCCAAAACGCCGACAGTAGCCCCCGGGCCCAAGGCGTGTCCGGACTTGGCCGTGCAGGGAGGCGGAAGGGCAAGAGCGAAGCGCCGCAGGCCCTAACAGCCTGCGGCCTTGGGCGCCGCGTGGCGGTTGATTGGACGTGGGCGCCTCGACTTCCCCATGGTGCCTCGGCAACTGCACTGACTGGACAAGTCGCTGCATGCAAAGCGGGTCATGATTACCTGCGATCGTGGAGGTCGGCGGTTGGCCTCCGCCGGCTATAAGTACGGGACGGCGTGCGCCCTTCCGGTTCATCTCCCCTTGCTTCTCCTTCTCCTTCATGGCCCCGTCGAGGAGGTTCCCGGCTGCGGAGAAGGGGAAGGCTTGCCAGGCAGAGCATGCCTCTCCCCTGCCCAAGCGTGGCCGAGGGCGCCCCCGCAAACATCCTATGGCCACCACGGCAGCTCCCCGCGGCCACGGAGATGCTTTCCAGCGCGGTGGAGGGCGGATTGCTGCGGCCGGGGGTGCGCTCCGGCTGCGCGTCCCCCTATGTCACGCTTTCGTGCTGCAGAGGTGCTGTCGGAGTTCGTCGTGTGGTCAGCGGAGCCGACTAGCACCCGGCTCCCACTTCCTCGCTTCCTCGTCGGTGAGCTCCCGGCCGGTGCCCCGGTCGGCCTCTGGCTTCAGGCCGACGGCTGCTGCAGCTGGGCCTCATGGGTTTCACTGGAGGTCTAGGCAGCCGGGAGCCTGGCCCTGGCCCGCGGTTGGCAGACGTTTGCCCGCGCGCGTGGCCTGGGCCGTCGGTGCACCCTATACTTCAGGTTCGACGGCGATGCCACCCTCTACGTGAGGGTGTTTGGGGAAGATGGTCGCCGCACAAGGTGTTGCCCTGAGGGCGACGACCGCGGCTGGGAACCCGGCTCCGGCGATGATGGAGAGGACGGCGCTCGCGGGGCTGGCGGCGCTCAGGGTTCCTCCAGCTTCTCCGGTTCTTCTTCAGGCGGCGACTCTTCTAGTGGTGGCCGCAGCCAGCCCCCACGCCATCGTATCTGCTTGGGGGGTGGTGGCGTGTCCGCCCACCGTCGCGCCCTGGCGAAGCGCGAGAGGGAGTCTGCCTGAGCTCCTGAGGCAGCTCGGGCTTCCCTGCGGGCCGGTGCAAGGCGAGCCGCACCAGATTTGTTCTTTCTCTTCCCTTTTCCTGCGTAAAAAGGACAGTAGTGTGGTGCCCCGCGGGGGCGTGTATGGGTTATTGCTGTTAATTATCGTGTTGCTTTCTTCATCGTACCTTCCGACTATGTGCCTGCGCGTGGATGGTTCTCGGCCCCAGCCGTGGGGGGCGACCGACCCAGGCCCTATGTTTATGTCGTGGTGCCAGAGGGGCACGGACTAGAGGGGTGCTCCTGCAAGGGGCCCAGGTCGCGAACCCTTTGAGTGACTAGGATAGGAACACTCGCAAGGGCGCTCGGCTCTCCCCCTCGCGAGGCCTTGCACAAGAGAAATCGAGGCAGGAGCGTGAAAAGCCGAAGAACCGCAAGCCAAAGATGGCAACAACTTCAATAAAACTTTGAATGAAGAAGAACAAGCCAACTGCAGAAAGCAAATGAAAAGCCGCATCCGGCACCTAGTCTAGTCTTTGACGTCTTCTCACCAGCGCGGAGCTAAGTGCTGCCACTGGGCATGGGAGGGAGCCCCAGGGCCTGAGGCCGGCGCTCCTGAGACTCCGGGGCGTGTACAACCCCAACTCATTATTACGTGAGAGTGTCACGGGCAGCGAGCTTCACAGGCGTTTGCCTTGCTTCACAGGCTCCGGGCCTTTTCCAAAACGGGATAGCTTCACAGGCATTCGCCTTGCTTCACAGGCTCCGGGCCTTTTCCAAAACGCGATAGCTTCACAGGCATTCTCCTTGCTTCACAGGCTCCGGGCCTTTTCCAAAACACGATAGCTTCACAGGCATTCACCTTGCTTCACAGGCTCCGGGCCTTTTCCAAAACGCGATAGCTTCACAGGCATTCGCCTTGCTTCACAGGCTCCAGGCCTTTTCCAAAACGCTATAGCTTCACAGGCATTTGCCTTGCTTCACAGGCTCCGGGCCTTTTTAGGGGTAGAACCTCCGAAGGTGCTGGATGTTCCATGCGTTCTGGACCGGCACTCCCTCCTGGGTCTCCAAGCGCGCTGAGTCGGGCCTGGAAACATGAACAACCTTGAACGGGCCCAACCACATGGGAGAGAGCTTGTGCAGCCCCTCCCTGGAGAGGACCCGCCTGAGCACGAGGTCTCCTACCTCGAGTGTCCTGGGGCGGATGTTGCGGCAGTGATATCGCCGCAGCGCTTGTTGGTACCTCGCCGCTCGTAGCGCGGCTTCTCGGCGACGTTCCTCCCCCAGCACTAGGTCCATCCCCCGAATGGCGTCCTGTTGCGCCCCGTTGAACGCCAGGACCTGCGCGGAGCGACGTCTGACCTTGTGAGGGAGGACTGCTTCGGCTCCGTAGACCAGGAAGAACGGGGTCTCCCCAGTCGGCTTGGTCGCTGTTGTGCGGATGGACCACAACACGGACCGAAGCTCATCGTACCAACCTCTGCCGCAGGCATCCAGCTTATTCTTGAACGTCCTGGTCTTGAGGCCCCTCAGGACCTCCGCATTGGCTCGCTTGGCCTGGCCGTTGCTTCGGGGGTGCGCCACTGAAGCGTAGCATATCTGCGTTCCAAGGTTAGCACAGTATGTTTTGAAGAGGTTACTGGTGAACTGCGAACCGTTGTCCGTGATGATGCGATTCGGCACCCCGAACCGGCTCACGATGCCCTTGATGAACTTGACCGCGGAACTCGCAGGAATGGTGCGGACAACCTCCACTTTAGCCCACTTGGTGAACTTGTGTACAGCAACGTAAAGGTAGCGGTAGCCCCCTGGCGCCCGAGGAAACGGACCCAAGATGTCGAGCCCCCAGACTGCGAATGGCCACGAAAGGGGGATAGTCTGCAAGCCCCCTACCGGCTGATGGATCTGCTTGGCGTGGAACTGGCAGGCCTCACTAGTTCAACAGTGTCATTGAGCGCGGTGGGCCAATAAAACCCACTGTGGAACGCCTTGCCGATGAGGCTCCATGACGATGAATGATGTCCGCAGTCCCCGCCGTGTATATCTTCCAGTAGTTCCTTCCCTTGCTCCCTGGAGATGCAGCACAGGGATACATCGTTTGGTCGCTTCTGGTAGAGCTCTCCATCTCTGATGCAGTATGCCGTGGCCTGGCGTGTCACTCGCTCTGCTTCCTCCTCCTTCTCCGGTAGGGTCCCTTGCGTCAAGTAGCTCCAGAGCTCCGTGATCCAACATCCCTCCTGAGGTTCCATCGTCAGGAGCAGGCGTGCTCCTGAGGCTGGGCCACAGGCCGGAGCTCCGGAGGCAGGTGGCAGGGGGAGCTCCTCCCGTGGCTGAGCCGTGTTTGATAGTGACGGCAAGGCTGAAGGCTTGAAGAGCCGTTCCTCGAAAACGCCAGGCTCCTGAGGTAACCGCCTGGACGCGCGTTTGGCGATGCCATCGGCCTCTTGATTGGTGCCACGGGGCACATGCTGCAACTCCAACCCCCAGAACTGCTTCTCCATCCTGCGGACCTCTACAAGGTAGGCCTCCATGTGCTCATCCTTCGGCTCGTACACCTTGTTGGAGAAATTGACAAGGAGCTGCGAATCGCCCTTGATGGTGAGGCGTTTCACCCCCAGGGCAGCTGTGGCCTTCAAGCCCGCTATTAAACCTCCATACTCCGCTATGTTGTTGGAGACCTTTTCGCCTTGCTGGAAACAAAGCTGCACGGCGTAATAGAGTTTGTCCTAGGTGGGCGATATAAGAACCGCCCCAGCCCTGCGCCGTGTCTGGAGAACGCCCCATCGAAGTACATGACCCAGCCTTCTGGCGCCTCGCTTCCCGGGGACAGGGACCGATCCTCGTCGGCCTTGAGGCCGGGCGCCTCCGTCCATTCTGCCACAAAATCCGCCAACGCTGCTCCCTTGATGACTCTGGTCGTGCTGAATTCGAGCTGAAACGCTTGCAGCTCTATGTTCCACTCAGCGACTCTCCCAGCTGAATTGGGGCTCCTGAGCACCCTCTCCAGGGGGTATGACGAGACGACCTTGATGGGGTGACCCTGAAAATAGTGCCGCAGCTTGCGCGAGGCCACCAGTAGCGCAAGGAGGAGCTTCTGGGGCCTAGGGTACCGCACCCTCGCATCCCGCAACACTGTGCTGACGAAGTACACTGGGTGCTCAATGAGGTGGAGTGCGTCAGTGCTGGCGGCTCCCTTTGGAGACCATGGCGCCTCTCGAGACAATGAGGCCTCCTGAGACTGGCCATCTGGGAGAGGGGCCTCTTCTGCCTCTGGTGCGCCCCTCTGCGGTGGCTGGTTCTCATCAGCCGCTGTGGCGGCTTCTGTGGGCCTTCCTTGTACCAGTTCCACCTTGTCCCGGGCTGCTGCCGCGGTTTTGATTCGACGCTCCTCTCTGACTGCCCCCAGGGCTGCGCTGGCGGAGTAGGGAGTGGCGGCGAGGTAAAGCACCAGGGGCTCTTGAGGGCGCGGAGCCACCATGACCGGTGTGCTGGTCAGGTATTTCTTGAGATCCTGGAATGCCTTGTCGGCCTCTTCAGTCCACTCGAAGGGCCCCTTTTTCTTCATTAGCTGGAAGAAGGGTAGCACTCGCTCCCCCAACTTGGAGATGAAGCGCCCTAGCGCGGTCACGCGCCCCGTGAGCTTCTGCATTTCTCTGAGGGTCTTTGGCGGGCTCATGTCTTCCACTACCTTGACCTTCTCCGGGTTAGCCTCGATGCCTCGGTGAGACACGAGGAAACCCAAGAGCATGCCCGAGGGGACTCCGAACACACATTTCTCTGGATTGAGCCATAGGTTCACTGCGTTGAGGCTTGCGAAGGTTTCCTCTAGGTCTTGTATCAAGGTCCTGGCCTCCCAAGATTTTACCACGATGTCATCGACGTAAGCTTCAACATTCTTCCCGAGCTGCGGGCCCAAGGTGATATGCATCAGCCGCTGAAAGGTCGCCCCTGCGTTACGCAGCCCGAATGGCATGCAGGTGTAGCAGTACACCCCACACGGGGTTAGGAAGGCTGTCTTCTCGACGTCTTCAACCGCCATCTTGATCTGGTGATACCCAGAGAAGGCATCCAGGAAGCATAGCAGGTCGCATTCCATAGTGGAATTGACGATCTGGTCGATGCGGGGGAGCGGGAACGGATCTTGCGGGCACGCTTTGTTGAGGTTGGTGAAGTCGACACACATGCGTTCCTTCCCTCCCTTCTTTGGCACAACGACAGGGTTGGCCAACCAATCTGGGTATCGGACCTCGCGAATGACCCCAGCGGCCTCTAATTTGCGGGTCTCTTGGACGATGAAGGCCTGCTTTTCTGTGGACTGCCGCCTGGCCTTCTGCTTCACAGGGCGCACGTTGGGGCACACGTTGAGGTGATGCTCGATTACACTCCTGGGGATCCCTGCCAACTGGTCTGGCTCCCAAGCGAATACCTTCTTGTTTGCGCGCAGGAACCCGACCAGGGCCTCCTCCTGCTCGGGTTCGAGGTGGGCGCCTATGGTGAAAGTGGCGTTGGTGGACCCATCCTCATCGACGGGTATCTGCTTGGTTTCTGCCTTGTCTTGGGTGAACAACTGTTTCTTCTTGGAGGGCGCAGCCCCCTTGGGCTCGGGGGCCTCCAAGGCGGCGGGCTGTGCCGACGCCGCTGTCTTGAAGACAAGCTTGAGCACCCGCAGAGCGTCCCCCGTGTCCCCGTGCACAGTGAGGACACCGCTACTCCCGGGCATCTTCACGAGGTTGTACGCCGGGTGTGTCGCGGCCATGAACTGGGCCAGCGCTGGGTAGCCGAGGATGGCGTTGTAGGGGAGGCCGATGGGGGCGATGTCGAAGTCGATCAGCTCCGTGCGGGAGTTGTCGTAGGTGCCGAAGGTCATTGGGAGCCGGATCTGTCCCAAGGAGCCGGACAACCTGCCCCCAACGCCTGAGAAGGGCCAGCTGGGCTGCAGCCGTTCCAGGGGTATGCAGAGGAGGTTGAAGGCCTCGACTGAGAGCACGCTGAGGCCTGCCCCGCCATCGATGAGAGTTCTGGTGACGGCCACCTGGCAGATGGTGGGGGTGCACAGCATGGGGAGCGCGCCCAAGCAGGCCGAGTTGGAGGGGTGGTCCTCCGAGCTGAAGCTCAGGCCGGTCTCAGGCGCCGCCCGATCCAGGGGAGCCCCCTGCCGCGTGGAAGCGGCGCTGACCCGGTGGAACAACGGCTTGACGTGGTAACTTGTAGGCGGCGCCTGCGAGCAGCCCAAGAGGGCCGTGACGACAGGGGGTGTCGGTGCAGCGCGATAGGAGGGGGAGAGGTTGTGGGGCTCCGTGGGCGCGCGGAGCGCGCGGGACGAAGAACCAGCTGGGGCGAGCGAGGGAGTTGCGGTGCGGCCGTCTTGGCGCAGGGATGGATGCTGAGACGATGCTTGCTGCTCATCCCCCGCCGGGCTGGTGGTGGCGTTGACGGCAGGTGACTGGGAACGGCGAGGACGCCCACCGATAGGGGCCGTCTGGGCGACGCAGGAAGCGAGGGCGGCCCGGCGCTTCGCGCGGGCCCGACGAGCGTCAGACATCAGCGCGATGGTCGGAGGAGAACGGGGTGACGGAAGATGAATTCCTGCGCACCCCTACCTGGCGCGCCAAATGTTGGATTTCGGGTTCCGGCAGACCCTTGAGGTTCCAACACTGGGGTGCGCGCGGAGATTTCACCTCCTACCTACCTTCACCCCTCCGCCATGCTAGGATCTAAACTAAGGAAAGAACAACACAAGAGACACAGGGTTTATACTGGTTCGGGCCACCGTTGTGGTGTAATACCCTACTCCAGTGTGTGGTGTGTGGATTGCCTCTTGGGCTGATGATGATGAACAATACAAGGAAGAACAGCCTCGCGAGGGTCTGTTCTTGGCTGAGGCGATGAACTGCTGGGAGGAGTTCAGCCACCTTTCTCTCTCTCTCTCTCTGCCCTCCTTTGACCGACCCCCTTGCTGTGTGGGTGGCTGGTCCTATTTATAGAGGCCCTGGTCCTCTTCCAAAATATCGAGCGGGAAGGAAGCCAACAATGGCGGGCTAATTTGAAGGGGGACAACAAGTATCAGCTATCCTGACAAAAGTAGTCTTTGCCTACGCAAAGCTCTGGTGATGACGCCGTCTTGGGCTCCACGGTGACCTCCGTCTCGTAGTCCTCCTGGTCTTGGTCTCGTTGCACCGAAATGGCAACCTTTGCCTGATGCCTCGGTACTCCGCGGCTGTGCTTGCCCCCTTTGCACCAAAGAGGAAAGGAGGACGCTGCGCGGGCTGGCACCCGCCTGGCACCCTGAGTTGTCACGGCTTGCGTCATGGGCACCTCGTGAGGTACCCCGCCTTGATATCTCCGCCTCCTCGTGAGCCAGCCTGACGAGGCCATGCCTGAGGAAGCTTTGCGTCATCCGCCCCGTGAGGCTTGGCCCCTCGCGAGGGTCTTGGGTTTGTGTTGGTGAAGATGGGCCGTGCTGGGCCCCCCTTTGAGCCACGCCGCAGGAAGCAGGCAGGCAAGTCTGGGGACCCCCGTTCCCAGAACACCGACAAACGACCCCTCTACCAACACAGAGTGTCATACAACGCCACTCACAATACAACACGCGACCCATGCGAGGGCTCGTACCCAAAGGACGGCAGAACAAGATCCATCTATGGCGTGGAGGGGTGTCTGTTGTTCCGTCAAGGATGTAGTCCTCAATCTAGACCGCAGGGTTTGTTGTTCCGTCGTATGCCTCTATGTTTACGGGCTTGAATCCCTCTGGAAATACATGGTCCGGCACCTCATCGGTGAAACATAGGGGGTGTGCGGCACCCCTGTAGCTGGGTGTACCGCATTGTTCGGATGTTTGTTGTGTTGCATTGTATGCTGGGGCGTGCTTGCGTGGTCCGTAGATGGATCTTGTTGCGCCGTCCTTTGGGTGCGAGCCCTCGCATGGGTCACGTCTTGTATTGTGAGCGGCGTTGTATGCCGCTCTGTGTTGGTAGAGGTCGTCTATCCGACCAGGTGGCTGCTTTGATATTTGGTTGTGGGGGGGTCTGAGGCCTCCTCGTCGGATTCGGGTAGCAGCTTCCGCTTTGGGAAGCTCTTGGAGGGGCGATTGTCGCCGTACCTTGCTGCAGTGTTGAGTAGTTTACTCCATCTGATTTGGAGTGTGTCTTGCGTAGCCTTGAGCCTTTGCTTCTGCTTTTTTAGGCTCCTCGCGGTAGCAACAAGCCTTTTACGCGCAGGCTACTGCTCCGGGTGTCTGTCCGGCGTTATTTCGTCCGGACCATTATCCTTGATAGGATTTGTTTGTTCGGTTTGATTATCCGGGTTTCCGTTGTCCGGCAGCGGTTCGCCCTGCTCCAGCGCTGGGTCCGTGTGATCGCTATTTCTGTCGAGGTGGGATTGGGGGCGGCGCTTGCGTCGCCGCTTTGACTGCTTTTCGAGGGAACAAGCCTTCGGTGCCTCCTTCCGCTCCTTGTCGTCATCTTTTGGTGCATCCACCATGTATACGTCATATGATGAGGTGGCGTTCCAGGGCCCAATAGGTGCTGGTTCTTCATCGTCTCCTTCATCGGCATCCATACCATCGATGTCTTCGGAGTCGAAGTCGAGCATGTCGGTTAAATCGTCGACAGTGGCTACAAAGTGGGTGGTGGGTGGGCATTGAATTTCTTCATCGTCCGCATCCCAATCTCGCTGACCGTAGTCTGGCCAGGGCTCTCCTGATAAAGATAGAGACTTTAGTGATTTTATAATATCGCCAAAGGGCGAGTGCTGAAAGATGTCCGCGGCAGTAAACTCCATGATCGGCGCCCGGTCGGATTCGGCCGGCAGAGGCGCGAATGGTTCGGAGTCCGGAGAGGAGTCCGGCTCCTTGGAATCATGAGTCTCGATCGCGGAGTGCGGGGCTGGTGTTTGGCTCGATCACCGTTAGGATCGCAGCCCCCGAGGCGGCGTCCAACCACCCATCCTTGATCGGCGCGGTTGGCTCCGAATTAAGGGTCGAAGCCGATGCGGGTGCGGCCTTCAGGGCACTGTTAGGCGGCAGAGCCAGATCATGCTCGTCGTGGCAGTACGGCGCGCTCGGCAGTGGCTCGAATCCGTCGAAGATCAAGTCCCCGCGGATGTCAGCCGTGTGGTTTAAACTTCTAGATCTGACCTGACGGCCAGGGGCATAGCTTTCGATCTGCTCCAGATGGCCAAGTGAATTGGCCCGCAGTGCAAAGCCGCCGAAGATAGAGATCTGTCCGGGGAGACAAGTTTCACCCTGGACCGCATCACTATCGATGATCGTAGGGGCCATCAAGCCTGACGGCGACGACACAGAGGAACTCTCAATGAAAGCACCAATGTCGGTGTCAAAACCAGCGGATCTCGGGTAGGGGGTCCCGAACTGTGCGTCTAGGCCGGATGGTAACAGGAGGCAAGGGACACGTAGTATTACCCAGGTTCGGGCCCTCTCGATGGAGGTAAAACCCTACGTCATGCTTGATTAATATTGATGATATGGGTAGTACAAGAGTAGATCTACCACGAGATCGGAGAGGCTAAACCCTAAAAGCTAGCCTATGGTATGATTGTTATTGTCTATGTTGTCCTACGGACTAAAACCCTCCGGTTTATATAGACACCGGAGAGGGTTAGTGTTACACAAAGTCGGTTACAATGGTAGGAGATCTGCATATCCGTATCGCCAAGCTTGCCTTCCACGCCAAGGAAAGTCCCTTACGGACACGGGACGAAGTCTTCAATCTTGTATCTTCATAGTCTAGGAGTCCGGCTGAAGGTATAGTCCGGCTATTCGAACACCCCCTAATCTAGGACTCCCTCACTTATGATAGGGTTGAGTGGGTTTTCCTGAAGGAGATTATGTTTAAATTGGGCTTCCAAGAGAGTCGGGTCAAATTTATTATGCAACATGTTTCCATGGTTGAATACCGGGTTCAGTTTAATATGGAAGAAACCGAGAGTTTTAAGCCATCTAGAGGATTAAGACGAGGAGACCTGCTATCTACTTACTTATTTTTTCTATGTACTGAGGGACTGGTCGCTTTCTTGTCTCATGCTGAAGAGAGTGGAAATATTAAAGGTGTGAAGGTATGTAGAGAGGCTCCATCTCTTACGAATCTTCTATCTATGGATGACTCATTGATCCTTATGGAAGCAACATGCACAATGTTGAGGCTCTGAAACCCATTTGGATTCGTATTGTACCACCTCTGGGAAAGTGGTGAGTGTTGATAAATCAAGCATATTTTCCAACCCCAATACGAGAGTGGATATCAGGAGCAACTTTGCACCACTCTTAGTATTATGACTAAAGATCTGAATGATAAATATTTGGGGCCAACGACTAATGTGGGTATGGATAAGTCTGACTGTTTTTAATATTTGATTTATCATGTTATCATGAAGACAGAAGTGTATGTAAAGAAAAACTATTATCCATGGGAGGGAAGAAAATCATCCCTAAATTTGTTGCACAAGCAATCCCCACCTATGTGATGGCCATCTTTAAAATTCCTAAAACAATTGCAAGGGAATCACCGATGCGGTTTCACATTTTTGGTGGGGTGATAAGGACAATTAGAAGAGGTTGCATTGGATGGCTTGGTGGAAATGTGTGTACCAAAAAATTAACGGGGTGGGCTTCCTGGATATTCATTATTTCAACCTAGCAATGTTGACAAAACAAGCTTGGCGTCTCCTTGGGAATCCAGAGTCCTTATCAGTGACCATGCTGAGAGCTGAGAATTTTCCTGATGGAGAATTATTGAATACAAAGTTAAAGAATGGTTCCTCTTTTACTTGGCAAAGTATTTTTTGGGGGTTAATTGTGAAAATCATGATTATATATGGCATGTTAGAAATGGTCATAATATTGATATTTGGGAAGATGCTTGGATCCCGAATTGTGCAAATAGAAAACTAACCACCCCTAGAGGGAGTAATTTTATCTCAAGGGTCTTTGATTTAATTGACCATGTTGCTAATAATTGGGATGAAAATATGGTTACACAAACATTGTGGCCAGTTAACGCACAATGGGTCCCTGTAATTCCTCTTCCTCAGTATGACATGTTGGATTTTGTCACTTGGACCTATTAAAAATGGAATATTTTCTGCTCAATCAGCCTATGCTATGGAATGGGAACACCAACATGTGAGAAAACTTAGAAGAACTAACAATATGGGAGAACTAACTATTAATCCTATTTGGAGTGAGATTTGGAAGTTATCTTGGCTAGCGAAGGTAATTATTTTTATGTGGCACACTTTGCATGGAACTCTCCCGTGTCGAGTTACCTTGGCGAATAGACACATAAAATTTTCTTCCACTTATCCTTCTTGTTGTTGGGGAACGTAGTAATTCAAAAAAATTCCTACGATCACACAAGATCTAACTAGGAGATGCATAGCAACGAGAGGGGAGAGTGTGTCCATGTACCATCGTAGACCGAAAGTGGAAGCGTTTAATAACGTGGTTGATGTAGTCGAACGTCCTCACGATCCAACCGATCCAAGTACCGAACGTAAGGCACCTCCGTGTTCAGCACATGTTCAGCACGATGACGTCCCTCGAGCTCTTGATCCAGTAGAGGATGAGGGAGAGTTACGTCAGCACGACGACGTGGCTACGGTGATGATGAAGTTACCAGCGCAGGGCTTTACCTAAGCACTACGATGATATGACCGAGGTGTTGAACTGTGGAGGGGGACACCTCACACTGCTAAGAGATTGTCTGTTGTGCCTTTGGGGTGCCCCCCCCGCCTCCGTATATAAAGGGGGAGGAGGAGGTGGCCGGCCAAAGGAGGCGCACCATGGGGGGTTCCGGTGGCCTTTGGGAAAGAGGGGGGCGCGCGCCTCCCCAAGTGGCCTTCCTCCTCTCCTCCAATATGGCCCAATAGGCCCAATACTTCCCCCGGGGGGTTCCGGTAACCCCTCGGTGCTCCGGTAAAATATCTGAATCACTCAGAACTATTCTGATATCCGAATATAACCTTCCAATATATGAATCTTTACCTCTCGACCATTTCGAGACTCCTCGTCATGTTCGTGATCTCATCCGGGACTCCTAACAAACTTCGGTCATCAAATCACATAACTCATAATGCAAATCGTCATCGAATGTTAAGCGTGCAGACCCTATGGGTTCGAGAACTATGTAGACATGACCGAGACACATCTCCGGTCAATAACCAATAGCGGAACCTGGATGCTCATATTGTCTCCTACATATTATACGAAGATCTTTATCGGTCAAACCGCATAACAACATACATCATTCCCTTTGTCATCGGTATGTTACTTGCCCGGGATTCGATCGTCGGTATCATCATACCTAGTTCAATCTCGTTACCGGCATGTCTCTTTACTCATTCCATAATTCATCATCCCTTAGCTAACTCATTTATTTACATTGCTTGCAAGGCTTATAGTGATGTGCATTACCGAGAGGGCCCAGAGATACCTCTCCGATACTCGGAGTGACAAATCCTAATCTTGATCTATGCTAACTCAGCAAAGACCACTGGAGACACCTGTAGAGCATATTTATAATCACCCAGTTACGTTGTGCGTTTGATATCACACAAGGTGTTCCTCCGGTATCCAGGAGTTGCATAATCTCATAATTAGAGGAATATGTATAAGTCATGAAGAAAGCAATAGCAATAAGACTAGATGATCATAATGCTAAGCTAACAGATGGGTGTTGTCCATCACATCATTCTCTAATGATGTGATCCCGTTCATCAAATGACAACACATGTCTATGGTCAGGAAACTTAACCATCTTTGATTAACGAGCTAGTCAAGTAGAGGCATACCAGGGACACTCTGTTTGTCTATGTATTCACACATGCACTAAGTTTCCGGTTAATACAATCTATCATGAATAATAAACATTTATCATGATATAAGGAAATATAAATAACAACTTTATTATTGCCTCTAGGGCATATTTCCTTCTGTTTCCCACTTGCACTAGAGTCAATAATCTAATTCACATCGCCATCTGATTTAACACCAATAGTTCATATCACCACCAACACCCAAAGGGTTTACTAGAGTCAATAATCTAGTTCACATCGCCATGTGATTAACACCCAAAGAGTACTAAGCTGTGATCATGTTTTGCTTGTGAAAGAAGTTTACTCAACGGGTGTGCCACATTCAGATCCGTATGTATTTTGCAAATTTCTATGTCTATAATGCTCTGCTTGGAGCTACTCTAGCTAAATGCTTCCACTTTCAATATGTATCCAGATTGAGACTTAGAGTCAACCAGATGAGTGTCAAAGCTTGCAACGACGCAACCCTTTACGACGAACTTTTTCTCACCTCCATTACCGAGAAACATATCCTTATTCCACTAAGGATAATTTTGACCGTTGTCCAGTGATCCACTCCTGGATCACTATTGTACCCTCTTTCCAAATACATGGTGAGGTACACAATAGGTCTGGTACATAGTATAGCATACTTTGTAGAACCTATGACTGAGGCATAGGGAATGACTCTTCATTCTCTTTCTATTTTCTGTCGTGGTCGGGTTTTGAGTCTATACTCAACTTCACACCGTGCAACGCAGGCAAGAACTCCTTCTTTGAGTGTTCCATTTTTAATTACTTCAAAATCTTGTCAAGGTATGCACTCATTGAAAAAACTTATCAATATTCTTGATCTATCTATATAGATCTTGATGCTCAATATGTAAGCAGCTTCACCAAGGTCTTTCTTTGAAAAACTCCTCTCAAACACTCCTTTATGCTTTCCAGAAAGTTCTACATCATTTCCGATCAACAATATGGCATTCACATATACCTATCAGAAAGGTTGTAGTGCTCTCACTCACTTTCTTGTAAATACAGGCTTCACCGCAAGTCTGTATAAAACTATATGCTTTGATCAACTCATCAAAGCGTATATTCCAACTCCGAGATGCTTGCACCAGTCCATAGATGGATCGCTGGAGCTTGCACACTTTGTTAGCACTTTTAGGATTGAGAAAACCTTCTGGTTGCATCATATACAACTCTTCTTTAATAAATCCATTAAGGAATACAATTTTGACGTCCATTTTCCAGATTTCCTAAAATGCGGCAATTGCTAACATGATTCAGACAGACTCTAAGCATTGATACGAGTGAAAAAATATCATCGTAGTCAACACCTTGAACATGTCAAAAACCTTTTGTGACAATTCGAGCTTTGTAGATAGTAACACTACTATCAGCACCCGTCTTCCTCTTGAAGATCCATTTATTTTCAATGGCTCACCGATCATCGGGCAAGTCAATCAAAGTCCATACTTTGTTCTCATACATGGATCCCATCTCAAATTTCATGGCCTCCGGCTATTTCACGAAATCTGGGCTCATCATCGCTTCCTCATAGTTCGTAGGTTTGTCATGGTCTAGTAACATGACTTCCAGAACAAGATTACCGTACCACTCTCGTGCGGACCATACTATGGTTGACCTATGAGGTTTGGTAGTAGCTTGATCTGAAGTTCCATGATCATCATCATTAGCTTCCTCACTAACTGGTGTGATGAACTACTTTACAATTCGGGAGAAGGTACAATTACCTCATCAAGTTCTAATTTCCTCCCACTCACTTCTTTCCAGAGAAACTCCTTCTCTAGAAAGGATCCATTCTTAGCAACAAATATCTTGCCTTCGGATCTGTGATAGAAGGTGTACCCAGCAGTTTCTTTTGGGTATCCTACGAAGACGCACTTCTCCGATTTCGGTTCGAGCTTATCAGTTTGAAACTTTTTCGTATAAGCATTGCAACCCCAAACTTTAAGAAATGACAGCTTAGGTTTATTGCCAAACGATAGTTCATATGGTGTTGTCTCAACGGATTTTAGATGGTGCCCTATTCAACGTGAATGCAGTTGTCTCTAATGCATAACCCCCAAATCGATAGCGGTAAATCGGTAAGAGACATCATAGATCACACCATATCTAATAAAGTACGGTTACAACGTTCGGACACATCATTACACTGTGGTGTTCCAGGTGGCATAAGTTGTGAAACTATTCCACATTATTTTCAATGAAGGCCAAAACTCGTAACTCAAATATTCGCCTCTGCGATGAGATCGCAGAAACTTTATTTTCTTGTTACGATGATTCTCCACTTCACTCTGGAATTCTTTGAAATTTTCAAAATGTTTCAGACTTGTGTTTCATTAAGTAGATATACCTATATCTTCTCAAATCAACTGTGAAGGTTAGAAAATAATGATACCCGCCACGAGCCTCAACACTCATCGGAACGCATACATTGGTATGTATTATTTCTAGTAAGTCAGTAGCTCGCTCCATTATTCCGGAGAACAAAGTTTAAGCATCTTGCCCATGAGGCATGGTTCGCAAGCATCAAATGATTCATAATCAAGTGATTCCAAAAGTCCATCCGCATGGAGTTTCTTTATGCGCTTTACACCAATATGACCTAAACGGCAGTGCCACAAATATGTTGCACTATCATTATCAACTTTGTATCTTTTGGCGTCAATATTATGAATATGTGTATAACCACGATTGAGATTCAACAAGCCATTCACATTGGGTGTATGACCATTGAAGGTTTTATTCATGTAAACAGAACAATAATTTTTCTTTGACTTAAATGAATAACTGTATTGCAATAAACTTGACCCAATCATATTCATGCTCAATGCAAACACCAAATAAATTTATTTAGGTTCAACACTAATCCCGAAGGTAGAGGGAGTATGCGATGGTGATCTTATCAAACTTGGAATCACTTCCAACACACATTGTTTCCTTGCCCTCAACTAGTCTCTGTTCATTTTGTAACTCCTGTTTTGAGTTACTAATCATAGCAACTGATGTTGGAGATATGCCCTAGAGGCAATCATGTATGATGATATTTCCTGTGTGTTTATGAATAAAGATAGTCCTTGGACATTATCTATGATGTGTATCAGCAAGTACGTGACTTGTTTGTGGGACTATGCATTGTATGATGACTGTCCTAAAAGGTCCCTAGTCGAAAGGGCTGTGTGGACGCGCAGCCAACTAGACTAGCATATGGCACGGTCGATGGCTTGGTTTCACTAGCCATGGAGCATTGGATGCTAACCAGATAATATGGACTTGGAAGGATCTGGTCGGATTTGACGTAGTCCGATCCGAGTCAAGATAAGGTCCGAGTCGGACAGACCCAACTATGAGACGCAGCGATATGTCATCTGTGAGTCTATAGTACAACATATGTTCTATGTCCTAAGACCTGAGCTGACGCATGTACTCAGGATGGTGACATACTTTCTTTGGGCCGACCAAATGCTACTCCGTAACTGGGTAGTTATAAAGGTAGGTTTCGAGTTTGTCCAAAACCATGCTGCGAGACATGGTCGACCAAGATGGGATTTGCCCCTCCGATCAGGAGAGATATACTCTGGGCCCCTCGTGTGATCCGACCAGGATAAGCATGGCCATGAGACAAGGATTATGAGACAATCCGGTTTGTGGTCAGCATCACTGGAACGAGAAAGAGGTCGGGCTAGCACAAGGATGACAGACTCGCCATGAGCTCGACAACATATATCGTGTGGCAAAAGGAATGGAAGTGTGATGTACAGGTTCGCTAACCAGCTTCATAGTCTGCTTGGTGTTCAGCATGCCTTGCTAGAGGCCGCTACCAACCGTGCAGTTCGGAGGTGATCCGAACTATGACCAAGCCAACTTGAACTTAAGGGGTCGCGCGCTTAAGGGAAGGAACCTACGAGGTCGGATCCGAGGACACTGGTTGGATGTGATCCGAACTGTATTCGGATTGTGGCCGAGTAGACTTATGGGCTTTAGGGTCCGTGCAAGGCCCAAGTGTTGAGCCCGTCACGGACGCCTATATATATAGTGGAGGTGTGGCACACTCATGAGGCTGATCGCTTCGGCGATGTCACTAGGGTTTGCATGTGTTGCGAATAGACACCTCCACTCGCCGCCGGTTGTGTGATCGGACCTAGCAGTCCGCCGCATGATGTTCCTCCTGCATGCGTGGATACCGTTAGTGGCGGTGCACTTGCGCCACTCTGGTGAACCTGTATGTGGGAACCAACCACCGGTTTTATGAGGGAGATCGGACAAGGAGGAGACGATCCATGCGGACGCGCTGCCCCAACTCTTCTTCCGCTGCACGGCACTGCGCGTCTGGTGGTAACGAACTGTGATCCATCTCTCGGAGCATGTTCTTGGTTGTTTTGCGCGTAGGAAATTTTAATTTGCAGTCGACGCACCCTACCGTAGATCCCAACAATGGTATCAGAGCCTCTGCTATAGGATTTGGATTCAGATCATATGCATATTAGATATGTGGAGGCAATAGATGAGATCTATTATCATTGATAAGATTGGTTGTGTGCACGGTTGATGAGATCAACTACACATGGGGATCCATGTGGCTATGTTTTCTGTTGATTGGGATCGTGAGGTCGTGACACAATCTACCCCTACCAGTCAGTTATCCGCCATCGGGGTTAACAGTGAAACATAAATCCGAATCGGATTCGCGATGATCGATGAGATCGGTCAGATCAAAGAATTCGGCGTGATCAGAGTTCGGATGTGATCTGTAATTTCTGAAAATGCCGGGCGCTTGTATTTCGTACATGATCACTCAAACCGGTAGAATGCGATTCTATGCATAACTTTATTTTGTAGGGTTTGATGTGAATAGTATGGCTCATGTGTATGTGATTCATGTGTGTAAATTATACATGACCTGCGTGTCATGTTTGTCAGCCGACAGGAGCCAAAGTGCTATCATTATATTGTATAACGACCTGCGTGTCGACTTGTGACTCTATGTAAAATTCATTACTAGATGTAGTAGTTGGATAATAGAGATCAGGTTGGTGGCTTGGCGTCCCGGCGTGACAAATAAGACGGAGTTCCTAGATGGTCATCGGAGTCGGAGCCAACCTAGAAGAACATCCATGAAGGAGCCATACTATTTCACAATATGTGTTTATTTGTGATTGTTATGCTTCCTTGTTTTCTATGCATGTTAGAATGGTAGAAAGATCCCTCATGAATATCAAGCGAATTGCCATCGCCGATGTTGCACCTTCGCACGTCAAGTATGTCTAGTAGTGGGCTCATAAAATTGGGGTGCTTCTAGGTGTCCTTGAACTGAAGGGTTCGTGTCGGACACGGACATGCACTGCATTAGGTTGACTTGACAAGGCTATCAAAACGGTTTTGGGCCTTGTGGAAAACGAGGTCAGGAGCCGGGGTATGAGATACCTGCCCGACCGACAGGAGTCATATAGAGATACGATTAGCAAGGAGTTGCTTACCGGATAGGCATGTTGGCTAGCAGTGATGCTAAAGCTCACTAGTCGCATGTGCTAGTCGGATCCCGAATCACTGAGAGTTTGCGGAGGGATGCTGACTTCAGTGGGAGTATTTCTGTTTAAGGCTAGAATTACTCTACATAAACACATTGCTTAGTGATTGCATATTTTTCTGTTGTAGATCAATGGCACCACCTACTCAACCCAACTTTGCATTGAAATCAATTCTGGAAAAGGATAAACTAAATGGAACAAACTTTACTACCTGGTATAGAAATTTGAGAATTGTTCTCAAGCATGATAAAAAGGAACATGTTCTAGAGGATCCGCTTCCAGAGGAACCTGCCGATAATGCTAGTACCACAACCAAGAAAGCCTACCAGAAACTCGTTGATGAATCAAACAAGATCAGTTGCCTCATGCTGGCTTGTATGGAGCCCGATTTACAGCAGCATTTCAAAGACGTTGGGGCTTTCAATATGATCGAGAGTCTCAAGAGCATGTTTCAGGTGCAGGCTAGGACCAAAAGGTTCAACGTCTGGCGATCCTTGATGGATTGTAAGCTGAAGGAAGGTGATCCACTAAGCCCGCATGTGATCAAGATGATCGGATATGTGCAAGCTTTGGGTCGGTCGGGCTTCCTGCTCTTGGATGAGCTGGCTACTGATGCAGTTCTGGGCTCTCTTCTGCCCAGCTATGGGATGTTCATCTCAAACTATCATATGCATGGCATGGATAAGAAGCTCACTGAATTGCATGGGATGCTCAAAGTGGCAGAGCAGGACATTAAGAAAGGCATGCATCAAGTGTTGATGGTGCAGAAATCGGCTAAGTTCAAGAAAAGTTGGTCTAAGAAGAAGGCTAAGGCAAAGGGCACGGAGATGGTAACCTCCGCCGCTGCGCCAAAGTCTGGACTGGACTCAAAGACCATTTGCTATCATTGCAAGGAAACTGGTCACTAGAAGAGGAACTGTAGCAAGTGGCTTGCAGAGCATGGCAAGAAGGCCGGGAATGCTGCTTCACGCAAAGGTACACTTGTTGCATATGTTATAGACATTTACCTTGCTGACATATCTAGTAGCTCTTGGGTATTTGATACCAGATTGGTTGTTCATATTTGCAACTCGATGCAGGGGCTGGTAAGAACTAGGCATGTGACACAAGGGGAGATTGACATCAGGGTCGGCAACAAAGCAAGAGTTGATGCATTGGAGGTCGGCACGATGCAGCTCCAGCTTCCTTCTGGATTTATTTTGGAATTGAATAATTGTTATTACATTCCTGCACTTAGTTGGAACATTATTTCTGCCTCATGCTTGATGAGTCAGGGTTATGAATTCAATTTAAAGGACAATGGTTGTTAGCTTTATTTGAATGGTATGTTCCACGACTATGCATCCATTGTTGATGGGTTATTTATATTGAAACTAGAACAGGAACCGGTCTATAACATGAATGTCAAGAGGCATAAGCCCAATGAGATAAATCCGACATACTTCTGGCATTGCCGGCTTGGTCACATTAGTCTGAAACGCTTGAAGAAGCTCCATGACGGTGGACTCCTAACTTCGACCAACTTTGGGTCATTCGAGACATGCAAATCATGCTTGCTCGGCAAGATGACTAAGTCTCCTTTCGCAAAGAGTTGCGAGATGGCATCCGAGATGTTGGAACTGATACACAGTGATGTCTGTGGACCAATGAGCACAACTGCCAGAGGTGGCTATCAGTACTTCGTGACTTTTACCGACGACTTGAGTAGATATGGATATATTTATTTGATGAGGCACAAGTCAGAGACTTTTGAAAAGTTCAAAGAGTTTCAAAACCAGGTGGAGAATCAGCTCGGCAAGACTATAAAACTTCTGCGATCTGATCGTGGAGGTGAGTACATGAGCCAGGAGTTTGATGATCATCTGAAAAGCAGAGGTATAGTACCTCAACTCACACCTCCGGGTACGCCACAGAGAAATGGTGTATCAGAACGAAGGAATCACACCTTGTTGGACATGGTTTGATCTATGATGAGCAAGTCGGATTTACCCTTGTCATTCTAGGGATACGCTCTAGAAACTGCAGCTTTCACACTTAACAGGGTACCATCAAAATCCGTAGACAAGACACCACATGAGATGTGGACCGGGAAGAGTCCCACTTTGTCTTTTCTAAAGATTTGGGGTTGTGAAGCATTTGTCAAGAAACTTATGTCAGAAAAGCTTACACCCAAGTCGGATAAATGCATATTCGTGGGATATCCAAGGGAATCCTTGGGATATAACTTCTAAAACCGGGAAGAGAACAAAGTGTTTGTTGCTCGGAAAGGGGTTTTCCTTGAGAAAGAGTTTCTCAGTCGGGAGGCCAGTGGGAGGACGGTCCGACTCGAAGAAATTCGAGGACCACTCGGGGACGGCTCGGCTGGTGATGAGATCATACCGAGTCAGTCAGGGAACCCGTAGAGGAAGCGGCACCGGAACCATGGAGGTCGGAAAGATTACGCAGAGTGCGCGATGTATTGTTGCTGGAAAGCGACGAGCCGTCCACATATGCGGAAGCGATGGTGAGCCCAGATTCCGAGGCATGGCTGGAGGCCATGAGATCCGAGTTAAAGTCCATGGATGAGAATCAAGTTTGGGACTTGGTTGATCCGCCGCCTGGCGTAATGGCCATTGGTTGCAAATGGGTCTTTAAGAAGAAAACCGATGTGGATGGAAATGTTCAGATCCACAAAGCTTGGCTTGTCGCTAAGGGTTATGGACAAGTTCAAGGAATTGACTACGACGAGACTTACTCGCCGGTAGCGATGCTGAAGTCGATGAGGATCGTACTAGCTATAGCTGCATATTTCAATTACGAGATATGGCAGATGGATGTCAAGACGGCTTTCCTTCATGGAAATTTAACCGAGGACGTGTATATGATATAGCCCGAGGGTTTTGTCCATCCGACTAGCACTAGTAAGGTATGAAAGCTCAAGAGATCCATTTATGGGTTGAGGCAAGCATCTCGGAGCTGGAACATTCGTTTTGATGAGGTCGTCACTGGTTTCGGCTTCATCAAAAGCGAAGAGGACTCTTTTTTATACAAGAAGTTAAGTGGGAGATCGATAATGTTTTTGATCTTGTATGTAGATGGCATACTACTGATCGGAAATGATATTTCGATGCTGAACTCGGTCAAGGAGTCATTGGATGGCAAGTTTTCGATGAAGGACCTTGGTGAGGCAATGTACATTTTAGGCATTAAGATCTATAGAGATAGATCAAGGAGGCTGCTCGGCTTAAGCCAGAGCACGTACATAGATAAAGTGTTGAAGCGGTTCAACATGAGTGAGGCAAAGAAAGGGTTCTTGCCACTCTCACATGGTATAAGGCTAAGCGAGACTCAGAGTCCTTTGACATCTGATAAGCGAAGCAGGATGAGTAGGATTCCATATGCCTCGGCAATTGGATCCATCATGTATGCCACGATATGTACGCGGCCTGATGTTGCTTTTGCAATAAGCCTAACAAGTAGATACCAGGCCAACCCAGGTGAGAGTCACTGGGCAGCGGTAAAGACTATTTTGAAGTACCTGAAAAGGACTAAAGAGATGTTCCTAGTTTATGGAGGTGAGGAAGAGCTCATCATAAGGGGTTACGCCGATGCTAGTTTCCAAACCGACAGAGATGATTGTCGATCACAGTCCGGATTTGTGTACGTCATGAATGGAGGAGCAGTGAGCTGGATGAGTTCCTAGAAAGATACGGTGGCTGATTCTACTACAGAAGTCGAATACATTGCGGCTTGTGAAGCTGCAAAGGAAGGTGTTTGGATCCGGAACTTTCTGGATGATCTTGGTATTTTCCCAGTGTCGGTAAAACCGTTGGACCTTTATTGTGATAATTCTGGTGCCATCGCACAAGCCAAGGAGCCGAGGAATCACCACAAGGTCAGACACATAGATCGGAAATATCACTTGATACGAACGATCATAAAGAGTGGTGATGTAGAGTTATGAAAAATTCACACAGATGCAAATGTTGCTGATCCATTGACTAAGCCGCTTCCACAACCCAAGCATGAGGGGCACGTTAGAGGTATGGGAATTCGATGTCTATTTGATTGACTCTAGTTCAAGTGGCAGACTGTTGGAGATATTCCCTAGAGGCAATCATGTATGATGATATTTCCTATGTGTTTATGAATAAAGATAGTCCTTGGACATTATCAATGATGTGTATCAGCAAGTACGTGACTTATTTATGGGACTATGCATTGTATGATGACTGTCCTAAAAGGTCCCTAGTCGAAAGGGCTGTGTGGACGCGCAGCCAACTAGACTAGCATATGACACGGTCGATGGATTGGTCTCACTAGCCATGGAGCATTGGATGCTAACCGGATAATATGGACTTGGAAGGATCTGGTCCGATTCGACGTAGTCGGATCCGAGTCGAGATAAGGTCCGAGTTGGACAGACCCAACTATGAGACGCAACGATATGTCATCTGTGAGTCTCTAGTACAACATATGTTCTATGTCCTAAGACCTGAGGTGACGCATGTACTCGGGATGGTGACAGACTTGCTTTGGGCCGACCAAACGCTACTCCGTAACTGGGTAGTTATAAAGGTAGGTTTCGGGTTTGTCCAGAACCATGCTGCGAGACGTGGTCGAGCAAGATGGGATTTGCCCCTCCGATCAAGAGAGATATACTATGGGCCCCTCATGTGATCCAACCAGGATAAGCATGGCCATGCGACAAGGATTATTAGATAATCCGGTTTGTGGTTGGCATCACTGGAACAAGAAAGAGGTCGGGCTAGCACAAGGATGAGAGACTCGCCTTGAGCTCGACAACATATATCGTGTGGCAAAAGGAATGGAAGTGTGATGTACAGGTTCGCTAACCAGCTTCATAGTCTGCTTGGTGTTCGGCATGCCTTGCTAGAGGCCGCTACCAACCGTGCAGTTCGGAGGTGATCCGAACTGCGACCAAGCCGACTTGAACCTAAGGGGTCGCGCGCTTAAGGGAAGGAACCTACGAGGTCGGATCCGAGGACACTGGACAGGATGTGATCCGAACTGTATTCGGATTGTGGCCAAGTAGACTTATGAGCTTTAGGGTCCGTGTGAGGCCCAAGTGTTGAGCCCTTGACGGACGCCTATCTTATATCTTATATATATTTACTAATTGGAGGCACCTTTCTAGCTTTTACATTAATCCACATCATCAAGATTAATTTAACCATTAGATTAAAAATTTAATGGCTAAGATCTTTTAATAGAGCCTGCACGTATATAAAAGATAGACACAACCTTATAATATAGAAAAGGGAATCACGCTTTCCAAAAGAGAAAAAATAGAGAAGGGAATCACGTAAACAAGAGTCCTCATGCTACAAGAAAAGACCATAGTACAGAGTCATATAAAAAAGAGTTCTCATGCTACAAGAAAATACCATAGTACAGAATCATATAAAAAAGAGTCCTCATGCTACAAGAAAAAGAGCCATCATGACTTTATAACAAAAGGCCATTATGACACACGACCAAGTTTTCCTTTGACAATATCTGCCTTCTCCCATTGCAAAAGAAATATACTCTTCTGTTTTTTATAAAATGTAAAAAAGATACATAAGAATACTCACGTTCGGTCTTCTGAACAAAAGAAAATGCATAAGTACAAAATTTAATGGTCAAGATTTTTCAGAAGTCTCGGCTTATAAATGTACACCACTACTTGCAGAATTGTACCAACATGTATAATGAGAGGACACGGCTTTATCTAATATAAGAGAAAAATAACCGGTACAAAAAAAAGGACCCCTCATGCTATAGAGAAGGAGATATCACAGTTTTAAAAAATGTCATCATCTCACACGTGCAAGTTCTAAAATATTTGTGTTATCTGTTTTTAAGACAAAGAAAAGATGATACGTACAAATAATCACAAGCCTTCTTCCAAAAAAAGAAAAAAAACTAAATCAAAAATATGTACGAATAAATAATCTTCTCCTCCCGTGAAAAAAGCACACATCCCACTTCGCGCCAAAATAAAACTACTTGCATCCTTCTCTTGAAACATGACAAAAGGATCTTAAAATATAGGAGTCGACTAGCCGCATGTTAGAAGTAAAGTCTATGCCTGATTGAAAAAGAAACTTCAATCTTACCACATGCAAAAATAAGACCAATTCAGATATCACTGTCAAGGTCATTTATGTGCGAAATTGCTTAATTTATACACATAAAAATATATCATACTCCCTCCATCCCAAAATAAGTGTCTCAATAGTTTACTAACTTTAGCCGTCAGAAAATAATACATGTGATTATTGTTTGTTACAATTGTTTCAAATAACTTATAATTTGTTCAGTATTATGATATCTAAAATTTAACCTCCTATCTTATACATGTTAATATAATTTTGTTAACAATTGTCTCCAAATAATAGCTAGACCGTGTAGGTGCACGGGATGATGACTAGTATATATAGTGAAGGTGCGGCACACTCATGAGGCTGATCGCTTCGGCGCTGTCACTAGGGTTTGCATGTGTTGCGAATAGACACCTCCACTCGCCGCCGGTTGTGTGATCGGACCTAGCAGTCCGCCGCACGACGTTCCTCCTGCACGCGCGGATACCGTTAGAGGCGGTGCACTTGCGCCGCTCTGGCGAACCTGTACGTGGGAACCGAGCACCGGTTTTACGAGGGAGATCGGACGAGGAGGAGACGATCCACGCGGACGCGCTGCCCCAACTCTTCTTCCGCCGCATGGCACTGCGTGTCTAGTGGTAACGAACTGTGATCAATCTCCCGTAGCATGTTCTTGGTTGTTTTGCGCGTAGGAAATTTTAATTTGGAGTCAACGCACCCTACCGTAGATCCCAACAACTGAACCGGTATCAAATACCCTGGGGTTACTATGAACACTAGTAAAGTACACATCAATAACATGTATATCAAATATACCTTTCACTTTGCCATCCTTCTTATCCGCCAAATACATGGGGCAGTTCCGCTTGTAGTGACTAGTCCCTTTGTAGTAGAAGCACTCAGTCTCAGCCTTAGGTCCAGACTTGGGCTTCTTCCCTTGAGCAGCAACTGGCTTGTTGTTATTTTTGAAGTTCCCCTTCTTCCCTTTACCCTTTTTCTTGAAACTAGTGGTCTTATTGACCATCAACACTTGATGCTCCTTCTTGATTTCTACCTCCGCAGCCTTTAGCATCGCGAAGAGCTCGGGAATTGTCATTTCCATCCCTTGCATATTATAGTTCATCACGAAGCCTTTATAGCTTGGTGGCAGTGATTGAAGAACTCTGTCAATGACACTATCATCAGGAATATTAACTCCCAGCTGAGTCAAGTGGTTGTGGTACCCAGACATTCTGAGTATGTGTTCACTGACAAAACTATTCTCCTCCATTTTGCAACTATAGAACTTGTTCGATACTTCATATCTCTCAACTCGGGCATTTGCTTGAAATATTAACTTCAACTCCTCAAACATCTCATATGCTCCATGACGTTCAAAATGTCTACGAAATCCCGATTCTAAGCCGTAAAGCATGGCACAGTAAACTATCAAGTAGTCATCATACCGAGCTTGCCAAACGTACATAACGTCTGCATCTGCTCCTGCAAAAGGTCCTTCACCTAGCGGTGTATCAAGGACATAATTCTTCTGTGTAGCAATGAGGATAATCCTCAGATCACAGATCCAGTCCGCATCATTGCTACTATCATCTTTCAACTTATTTTTCTCTAGGAACATATCAGAAATAAACGGGGAGCTATAATGTGAGCTATTGATCTACAACATAATTTGCAAATACTATCAGGACTAAGTTCATGATAAATTAAAGTTCAATTAATCATATTACTTAAGAACTCCCACTTAGATAGACATCCCTCTAGTCATCTAAATGATCACGTGATCCATATCAACTAAACCATGCCCTATCATCACGTGAGATGGAGTAGTTTTCAATGGTGAACATCTCTATGTTGATCATATCTACTATATGATTCATGTTCGACCTTTCAGTCTCAGTGTTCCGAGGCCATATCTGCATATGCTAGGCTCATCAAGTTTAACCCGAGTATTCTGCACGTGCAAAATTGGCTTGCACCCATTGTATGTGAACGTAGAGCCTATCACACCCGATCATCACGTGGTGTCTCGGCACGACGAAGTATAGCAATGGTGAATACTCAGGGAGAACACGTATACCTTTAAATTTAGTGAGAGGTCATCTTATAATGCTACCGCCGTACTAAGCAAAATAAGATGCATAAAGGATAAACATCACATGCAATCAAAATATGTGACATGATATTGCCATCATCATCTTGTGCCTTTGATCTCCATCTCCAAAGCACCATCATGATCTCCATCGTCACTGGCTTGACACCTTGATCTCCATCGTAGCATCATTGTCGTCTCGCCAACTATTGCTTCTACGACTATCACTACCGCTTAGTGATAAAGTAAAGCAATTACATGGCGATTGCATTTCATATAATAAAGCGACAGCCATAAGGCTCTTGCCAGTTGCCGATAACTTTTAAAAAACATGATGATCTCATACAACAATTTATATCTCATCACGCCTTGACCATATCACATCACAACATGCCCTGCAAAAACAAGTTAGATGTCCTCTACTTTGTTGTTGCAAGTTTTACGTGGCTGCTACGGGCTTCTAGCAAGAACCATTCTTACCTACGCATCAAAAGCACAACGATTATTCGTCAAGTGTGTTGTTTTAAACTTCAACAAGGACCGGCCGTTATTAAACTTGATTCAACTAAAGTTAGAGAAACAGACACCCGCCATCCAACTACGTGCGAAGCACGTCGGTAGAACCAGTCTCATGAACGCGGTCATGTAATGTCGGTCCGGGCCGCTTCATCCAATAATACCGCCGAATCAAAGTAAGATGTTGGTGGTAAGCAGTATGACTATTATCGCCCACAAATCTTTGTATTCTACTCGTGCATATATCATCAACGCATAGACCTGGCTTGGATGACACTGTTGGGGAACGTAGTAATTCAAAAAAATTCCTACGATCACTCAAGATCTAACTAGGAGATGCATAGCAAAGAGAGGGGAGAATGTGTCCACGTACCCTCGTAGACCAAATGCGAAAGAGTTTAATAATGCGGTTGATGTAGTTGAACGTTTTCACGATCCAACCGATCCAAGTACCGAACGTACGGCACATCCGTGTTCAGCACACGTTCAACACGATGACGTCCCTCGAGCTCTTGATCCAGTTGAGGACGAGGGAGAGTTCCGTCAGCACGACGGTGTGGCGACGGTGATGATGAAGTTATCGGCGCAGGGCTTTACCTAAGCACTACAACGATATGACTGAGGTGTTGAACTGTGGAGGGGGCACCACACACGGATAAGAGATTGTCTGTTGTGCCTTTGGGGTCCCCCCCGCCTCCGTATATAATGGGGGGAGGAGGAGGTGGCCAGCCAAAGGGGGCGCGCCATGGGGGGAGTCCTACTTGGACTCCTAGTCCAAGTAGGATTCGTCCCCCGCTCCTTCCTTCCATCGGAGAGGAAAAGGGGAAGGGAGAGAGAGGGAGAAGGAAAGAGGGGGGCCGCCCCTGTTACGTCTCCAACGTATCTATAATTTTTTGATTGTTCCATGCTATTATATTATCTTTTTTGGATGTTTATGGGCTTTATTATACACTTTTATATTATTTTTGGGACTAACATATTAACCGGAGGCCCATCCCAAATTGTTGTTTTCTTGCCTATTTCAGTGTTTCGAAGAAAAGGAATATCAAACGGAATCCAAACGGAATGAAACCTCCAGGAGAGTTATTTTTGGAATGGAAGCAATCCAGGAGACTTGGAGTAGACGTCAGGGAAGCTTCAAGGAAGCCACGAGGTAGGGAGGCACACCCTACCCCTTGGGCGCGCCCCCACCCTCGTTGGTCCCTCGTGGCTCCCCTGACCGACTTCTTTCGCCTATATATATATACCCTAAAAACATCAGGGAGCATAATAGATCGGGAGTTCCGCCGCCAGAAGCCTCTGTAGCCACCGAAAACCAATCTAGACCCGTTCCGGCACCCTGCCGGAGGGGGAGGGAATCCCTCTCCGGTGGCCATCTTCATCATCCCAGTGCTCTCCATGACGAGGAGGGAGTAGTTCACCCTCGGGGCTGAGGGTATGTACCAATAGCTATGTGTTTGATCTCTCTCTCTCTCTCTCTCGTGTTCTTGAGGTGGTACTATCTTGATGTATCGCGAGCTTTGCTATTATAGTTGGATCTTATGATGATTCTCCCCTCTATCTCCTTGTGATGAATTGAGTTTTCCCTTTGAAGTTGTCTTATCGGATTGAGTCTTTAAGGATTTGAGAACACTTGATCTAAGTCTTGCATGTGCTTATCTGTGGTGACAATGGGATATCATGTGATTCACTTGATGTATGTTTTGGTGATCAATTTGCGAGTTCCATGACCTCGTGAACTTATGCATAGGGGTTGGCACATGTTTTTGTCTTGACTCTTCGGTAGAAACTTTGGGGTACTTTTTGAAGTTCTTTGTGTTGGTTGAATAGATGAATCTGAGATTGTGTGATGCATATCGTATAATCATACCCACGGATACTTGAGGTGAAATTGGAGTATCTAGGTGACATTAGGGTTTTGGTTGATTTGTGTCTTAAGGTGTTATTCTAGTACGAACTCTATGATAGATTGAAAAGATAGAATAGCTTCATGTCATTTTACTACGGACTCTTGAATAGATCGATCAGAAAGGATAACTTTGAGGTGGTTTCGTACCCTACCATAATCTCTTTGTTTGTTCTTCGCTATTAGTGACATATACAATTTACTATTGTATTGGGTGTGTTGGGGACACAAGAGACTCTTTGTTATTTGGTTGCAGGGTTGTTTGAGAGAGACCATTTTCATCCTACTCCTCCCACGGATTGATAAACCTTAGGTCATCCACGTGAGGGAAATTTGCTACTGTCCTACAAACCTCTGCACTTGGAGGCCAAACAACATCTACAAGAAGAAGGTTGCATAGTAGACATCAAGATCTTTTCTGGCGCCGTTTCTGGGGAGGTTAGTGCTTGAAGGTATATCTTTAGATCTTGCAATCGAATCTTTTTGTTTCTTGTTTTAGCACTAGTTTAGTTTATAAAAGAAAACTACAAAAAAATGGAACCGAGTTTGCCTCATACGCTTCATCTTTTTAATATCTTTCGTGAGAATGATGGAAAGGAAAATTGTGCTCAAGTGCTAGAAGAAGAAGTCTATAAAATGTTTGGCACTAAATCTTTGAATGATGAGCATGATTGCAATGTTGTTAGTATGAACTCCTTGAATATCCATAGTACTAATGATGATTGCACTAGTCATGATAAAAATGTATCTTATAAGCATGTCAATTTTTGTGGAGTGCATAGAGCTTGCAAGTACACACCAATTAGGGAAAATAGATTTTGCAAGAGGCATAAGTATTTGGAAACTAAATGGTTGCAAGAAAGGATAGATGTTTGTGCTGAAAATTTAAAATTTCTTCACCATACTTGTGAACTTTGCAATGAACATGGTCATTTAAATCTCAAATGCAAATTTTTTCATTATCATATCGTGTCCAAAAATTGTGATCATTTGATTTCCCTTGCACATCATAATGGACTTAGTTTGCTTTTGGGTTATGAAGAAATGAAACGTATAACAAAGCATATTCCAGAATATTAACCTTGAGAAATTCCTCGATATTGATCTAGAAGAAATTTTTATGTATTGTGCGGTGAATTGCATTGAAAATCCTTATATTGCCAATTACATAAAGAAAAGAAAAGAAAATAAATAGAGGATGAAGAGAATACTAATGAAAGGGAAGAGGCTTCCCAATATCCTCCTATTATTTCTTATGATGAATTAGGTAACGAGGAGGTGCCTTCTATTCAAGCAATCTCATCAATAAGGATCTCCGAAAAGAGGATTAAACCCACACATGATGTGAAGAAGAAAAAGAAAAGACAGAGAAGCAAAGGTAAAAATGTATCACTCCCAAATGATGTTGCTCCTATTACTCATTGTGATGATGATAATTGTTATATTATTGGTGCTATCCATACTATTAATGATGAGAGTGATTATGATTATGATATGAAAAGTCCCAAGCTTGGGGATGCTATGTTTAATGAAGATGATATTTGTAGTCTCCCATGTTTTGATATTCAAATTTACTATGATGATAGCATGCCTCCTGCTTATGCTGATTCTATTGATGATAGTGGGTTTGGAAGAGTGTCAACTTTAGGAAGTAATGATCCCACTATTTTGGAGGATGTTGAATCTTATTGTGATAATTATGAAAGTGGATTTGGAGAGGTCATGACTTTATTTAGTAATGATTCCACTATCTTGGAAGAGGTTTCAATCGATTATGATGAGAACAAAGTTGCTACTTATGATAATTATTGTGATGATACTTATGCTATAAAAAGTAGTGATTATTATATTTATAAAACTTTTCATCATTATGATTACCCCTTTTCTGAACATTACTCTTTTAATATGGAAACAATTTATAGTATTCGAGTTTCTTATGATACTCCCACTATTCCGAATGAGAAGAATTTTGCTTATGTGGAGAGTAATAAAATTTCTATGCTTGTAGATCATGAAAAGAATGCTTTATGTGATAGTTACATTGTTTAATTCATTCATGATGCTACTGAAAATTATTATTAGGGAGGAATATATGCTTGTAGGAATTGCAATAATATCAAGTTTCCTCTCTATGTGTTGAAAATCTTGAAGTTATGCTTGTTTTGCCTTCCTATGCTAGTTGATTATTGTTCCTATAAGTTGGTTGCTCACAAAATCCCTATGCATAGAAAGTGGGTAGACTTAAATATGCTAGTCATATTCTTCATGATGCTCTCTTTTTATTTCAATTCTTATCTTTTATGTGAGCATCATTGAAATCATCATGCCTAGCTAGGGGCGTTAAACGATAGCGCTTGTTGGGAGGCAACCCAATTTTATTTTTGTTCCTTGATTTTTGTTCCTGTTTAGTAATAAATAAATCATATAGCCTCTGGTTAGATGTGTTTTTGTGTTTTAATTAGTGTTTGTGCCAAGTAGAACCTTTGGGAAGACTTGGTGAAAGTCTTTGTGATCTTGCTGTAAAAAACAGAAACTTTAGCGCTCACGAGAATTGCTGCCATTTTTTATTGAAGAGTGATATTTAGTTAATTATTTTTGAAGATGATTAATAGATAAATTCCTCACGTCCAGCAATTTATTTTAGAATTTTTGGGGTTCCATAAGTATTCGAAACCTACAGATTACTACAGACTGTTCTGTTTTTGACAGATTCTGTTTTTCGTGTGTTGTTTGCTTATTTTGATGAATCTATGGCTAGTAATAGAGTTTATGAACCATAGAAAAGTTGGAATACAGTAGGTTTAACACAAATGTAAATAAATAATGAGTTCATTACAGTACCTTGAAGTGGTGGTTTGTTTTCTTTTACTAACGGAGCTCACGAAGATTTTCTTTTAAGTTTTGTGTTGTGAAGTTTTCATGTTTTGGGTAAGGATTTGATGGATTATGGAACAAGGAGTGGCAAGAGCCTAATCTTGGGGATTCCCAAGGCACCCCAAGGTAAAATCCAAGGACAGTAGAAAGCCTAAGCTTGGCGATGCCCCGGAAGGCATCCCCTCTTTCGTCTTCGTCTATCGGTAACTTTACTTGGAGCTATATTTTTATTCGCCACATGATATGTGTTTTGCTTGGAGCGTCTTGTATGATTTGAGTCTTTGCTTTCTAGTTTACCACAATCATCCTTGCTGTACACACCTTTTGGGAGAGACACACATGAATTCGAATTTATTAGAATACTCTATGTGCTTCACTTATATCTTTTGAGCTATATAGTTTTTGCTCTAGTGCTTCGCTTATATCTTTTAGAGCACGACGGTGGTTCTACTTTATAAAAATAATTGATCTCACATGCTTCACTTATATAATTTTGAGAGTCCTTTAGAACAGCATGGTAATTCACTTTGGTTATAAATTTTAAATGCTAAGAGAAGTTGGATGCTTGATAGATGGTATTGAGATATAAAGGTGGTAATATTAGAAGTGTGCTAGTTGAGTAATTGTGAAATTGATGAATTCTTGTGTTGAAGTTGGCAAGTCCCGTAGCATGCATGTAGGGTGAACGTTATGTGACAAATTTGAAGCATGGGGTGTTCTTTGATTGCTTTCCTTATGAGTGGCGGTCGGGGACGAGCGATGGTCTTTTCCTACCAATCTACCCCCCTAGGAGCATGCGCGTAATACTTGGTTTTTGATGACTTGTAGATTTTTGCAATAAGTATGTGAGTTCTTTATGACTAATGTTGAGTCCATGGATTATACGCACTCTCACCCTTCCATCATTGCTAGCCTCTTTGGTACCGTGCATTGCCCTTTCTCACCTTGAGAGTTGGTGCAAACTTCGCCAGTGCATCCAAACCCCGTGATACGATACGCTCTATCACACATAAACCTCCTTATATCTTCCTCAAAACAGCCACCATACCTACCTATTATGGCATTTCCATAGCCATTCAGAGATATATTGCCATTCAACTTTCCACCGTTCCGTTTATTATGACACGCATCATCATTGTCATATTGCCTTGCATGATCATGTAGTTGACATCGTATTTGTGGAAAAGCCACCATTCGTAATTCTTTCATACATGTCACTCATGAGTAATTGCACATCCCGGTACACCGCTGGAGGCATTCATATAGAGTCATATCTTGTTCTAGTATCGAGTTATAATCATTGAGTTGTAAATAAACAGAAGTGTGATGATCATCGGTAATAGAGCATTGTCAAATAAAAAAAGAAAAAGGAAAGAATGGACAAATAATAATAAAAGAAGGCCTAAAAAATATTTAAAAAATATAAAAAAGGGGGCAATGCTACTATCCTTTTTTCCACACTTGTGCTTCAAAGTAGCACCATGATCTTTATGATAGAGAGTCTCTTGTTTTGTCATTTTCATATACTAGTGGGAATTTTTCATTATAGAACTTGACTTGTACATTCCAACAATGGGCCTCCTCAAGTGCCCTAGGTCTTCATGAGCAAGCAATTTGGATGCACACCCACTTAGTTTATTTTGTTGAGCTTTCATACATTTATAGCTCTGGTGCATCCGTTGCATGGCAATCCCTACTCCTTGCATTGACATCAATTGATGGGCATCTCCCTAGCCCATTGATTAGCCGCGTCGATGTGAGACTTTCTCCTTTTTTGTCTTCTCCACATAACCCCCTTCATTATATTTTATTCCACCCGTAGTGCTATATCCATGGCTCACCTCATGTATTGCATGAAAGTTGAAAAAAGTTTGAGATTACTAAAGTATGAAACAATTGATTGGCTTGTCATCGGGGTTGTGCATGATAAGAGCATTCTTGTGTGAAGAAAATGGAGCATGACCAAACTATATGATTGTGTAGGGATGAACTTTCTTTGGCCATGTTATTTTGAGAAGACATGATTGCTTAGTCAGTATGCTTGAAGTATTATTATTTTCATGTCAACAATAAATTTTTATCTTGAATATTTTGGATCTGAACATTCATGCCACAATAGAGAAAAATACATTGAAGAATATTCTAGAAAGCATTCCACATCAAAAATTCCGTTTTTATCATTTACCTACTCAAGGACGAGCAGGAATTAAGCTTGGGGATGCTGATACGTCTCCAACGTATCTATAATTTTTGATTGTTCCATGCTATTATATTATTTGTTTTGGATGTTTATGGGCTTTATTATACACTTTTATATTATTTTGGGACTAACCTATTAACCGAAGGCCCAGCCCAAATTGTTGTTTTCTTGCCTATTTCAGTGTTTCGAAGAAAAGCAATATCAAACGGAGTCCAAACGGAATGAAACCTGCGGGAGAGTTATTTTTGGAACGGAAGCAATCCAGGAGACTTGGGGTAGACGTCAGGGAAGCTTCGAGGAAGCCACGAGGCAGGGACGCGTGCCCTACCCCCTGGGTGCGCCCCCCACTCTCGTGGGCCCCTCGTGGCTCCCCTGACCCACTTCTTTCGCCTATATATATCAATATACCCTAAAAACATCAGGGAGCAGAATAGATCGGGAGTTCCGCCGCCAGAAGCCTCTGTAGCCACCGAAAAGTAATCTAGACCCGTTTCGGCACCCTGCCGGAGGGGGGGGTCCCTCCCCGGTGGCCATCTTCATCATCCCGGTGCTCTCCATGACAAGGAGGGAGTAGTTCACCCTCGGGGCTGAGGGTATGTACTAGTAGATATGTGTTTGATCTCTCTCTCTCTCTCGTGTTCTCGAGGTGGTACGATCTTGATGTATCGCGAGCTTTGCTATTATAGTTGGATCTTATGATGTTTCTCCCCCTCTATCTCCTTGTGATGAATTGAGTTTTCCCTTTAAAGTTATCTTATCAGATTGAGTCTTTAAGGATTTGAGAACACTTGATGTATGTCTTGCACGTGCTTATCTGTGGTGACAATGGGATATCATGTGATCCACTTGATGTATGTTTTGGTGATCAACTTGCAAGTTCTGTGACCTCGTGAACTTATGCATAGGGGTTGGCACATGTTTTTGTCTTGACTCTTCGGTAGAAACTTTGGGGCACTTTTTGAAGTTCTTTGTGTTGGTTGAATAGATGAATCTGAGATTGTGTGATGCATATCGTATAATCATACCCATGGATACTTGAGGTGACAATGGAGTATCTAGGTGACATTAGGGTTTTGGTTGATTTGTGTCTTAAGGTGTTATTCTAGTATGAACTCTATGATAGATTGAATAGATAGAATAGCTTCATGTTATTTTACTACGGACTCTTGAATAGATCAATCAGAAAGGATAACTTTGAGGTGGTTTAATACCCTACCATAATCTCTTCGTTTGTTCTCCGCTATTAGTGACTTTGGAGTGACTCTTTGTTGCATGTTGAGGGATAGTTATATGATCCAATTATGTTATTATTGTTGAGAGAACTTGCACTAGTGAAAGTATGAACCCTAGGCCTTGTTTCCTAGCATTGCAATACTGTTTGTGCTCACTTTTACCACTTGCTACCTTGCTGTTTTTATATTTTCATATTACAAAAACCTATTTCTATCATCCATATTGCACTTGTATCACCATCTCTTCGCCAAACTAGTGTACCTATACAATTTACCATTGTATTGGGTGTGTTGGGGACACAAGAGACTATTTGTTATTTGGTTGCAGGGTTGTTTGAGAGAGACCATCTTCATCCTACGCCTCCCACGGATTGATAAACCTTAGGTCATCCACTTGAGGGAAATTTGCTACTGTCCTACAAACCTCTGCACTTGGAGGCCCAACAACGTTTACAAGAAGAAGGTTGCGTAGTAGATATCAGCCCCCTCCCCTAGTCCAATTCGGTTTGGGCAAGAGGGGGGAACGCGCCTCCCCAAGTGGCCTTCCTCCTGTCCTCCAAT
Organism: Triticum urartu; assembly: GCF_003073215.2. Lineage (NCBI taxonomy): Eukaryota > Viridiplantae > Streptophyta > Magnoliopsida > Poales > Poaceae > Triticum > Triticum urartu. Next base: position 605,246,154 of record NC_053023.1, on the reverse strand, counting down.
ATGGCCCAATAGGCCCAATACTTCCTGAGGGAGTCCTGGATTAGGGGGTGCTCGGACAGGCGGACTATATACTTTGGCCGGACTGTTGGACTATGAAGATACAAGATTGAAGACTCCGTCCCATGTCCGGGTGGGACTCTCCTTTGCGTGGAAGGCAAGCTTGGAAATTCGGATATGTCTCCTCCCTTGTAACCGACTCTGTGTAACCCTAGACCCCTCTGGTGTCTATATAAACCGGAGGGTTTAGTCCGTAGGACAACAACAATCATAATCATAGGCTAGCTTCTAGGGTTTAGCCTCTACGATCTCATGGTAGATCAACTCTTGTAATACTCATATCATCAAGATCAATCAAGAAGGAAGTAGGGTATTACCTCCATCGAGAGGGCCCGAACTTCGGTAAACATTGTGTCCCCCGCCTCCTGTTACCATCAGCCTTAGACGCACAGTTCGGGACCCCCTACCCGAGATCTGCCGGTTTGGACATCGACATTGGTGCTTTTATTGAGAGTTCCACTGTGCCATCACGATAAGGCTTGATGGATCGTCTTGTTGTCAAGGACAACATTACCTCTGGGGGAGCCCTGGCTGTAGGCCAAACTCTCCGACTAGGCGGGTTCGTCATGACCGCCCGTTCGACCATCGCATCGACGATGACTTCTCGGGTCATCAAAAACAGCCTCCACGTTGGCTCGGGATTCACCGAGCAGATGGATCCAATGGAGCTCTCTTCCTTGAACGAGCTCTTGGATCGCATCACGGCTTTGGGAGTCGCTACGGACTATGATCGGATCGGGCTTAAACCCGACCAAAGGGAGATTAACTCTTCGCCGGTCACCCATCAGATAGCGGTGGTGGAGGAGCAATGCAGCGATTCTTCCTCTATTTTGAGGACAAACTATGTCTGGATTCCCTAGCTTTCTGAGCCGGATACCCGTCTGCGGGAGGACATGGCCCAAGCTTTGAACCTAGAATTGAATAGCGGGCCAGTACTATTGGGCAATGTCCCGGAGCCCGAACTACCAAGCTCGGAAACTCCTCTGCCCCTGGGTCTTAGATCGGGTCAGGGTTTGGACTTAAATATACCCACCCACCCTCACATAAGTGATCTTTCCCACATTAGACAAGAGCCCCTTGAGACAGTACATCACTATTGGGCCAGATTCCTCCTTGTAATAAGCAAGGTCAAGGACTGTCACGAGGAAGACGCAATTTCATTCTTTTGCAAAAATTGCACGGACAAGGGAATCCTCAACGCCATAAGTCATCATGACATAGCACACTTCGCTGACTTGGCGGCCATAGTACAGAAGTACTGTGCGATGGAAAGCACCTGGAAAACCCAAACAAAATTCTGGGATCCTCCGGCTCTCACTAAACCCTCCGTCCGAACTAAAAGGGTGTACTCTCGTAAGTCACCCGACCGGATTACAAAGAAACCAAAGCCCACTACAGGGCATGGAACCGTATTAGAGGGATGGCTCAATGGGCCATGCAAAATTCACAGTACACCGGATACCATGCCAACACATAGCCTTAGAGCATGTTGGATACTCCGGCAGGTGGCCAAGAGCGGCGAGGATCTCCTCATCAACAATACCATAGAGAACCATCTCATGGAAAATAACAATACAGTACTGACAGTCTTTGAGACTTTCGCCTCAAATAATAGGCGCAAGCGAGCACTCCGCAGCCTCGCCGAAGTCTGCCATGTTGCAACAATAAATCCATGGAACGATATGGCTATAACCTTCAATGCCAGTGACGAACCTCAATTCTGAATAGCCCGAACACCAGCCACTTTGGTCCTTAGTCCAATTGTGGACGGCTTTCGGCTTAATAAAGTGCTCATGGACGGTGGCAGCGGATTAAACCTCATCTACGAGGAGACTCTTAGGCAAAATGGAAATAGACAAGAGCCGCATTGAGCAAAGCAGCACGACCTTTAGAGGAATCATCCCTAGTCGGGAGGCACGATGTGCGGGAAAAATCACACTTGATGTGGTATTCGGCACGCCGGAGAATTATAGGTCCGAAGAAATCACATTCCAAGTGGCCCTGTTTAGTAGCGGATACCATGCCCTTTTAGGGAGGGAGGCATTCACAATCTTCCAAGCTATACCCCATTACGGGTACATGAAGCTCAAGATGCCCGGGCCCAATGGAATCATCACTCTAGCTAGTGATCCGGACATAGCACACCACGCCGAAAATAAAACTGCCGCACTAGCCCTCGAGGCGTTTCCAGAAGCCCTCCCGGCAGAAGAACTAACTGCGATGCGCTCCACAGTGGACAAGGATGACGTGATACTTGACAAAAGACCCAAGTCCACCTCTTTTAAACCAGCGGACAAAATAGTCACATTCCAGGTCCACCCTATGGACCCTACAAAAACAGCATCCATCGGGGCACAGCTGAACCCCACAATAGACGCCGCACTGCGGGAGTTCTTGCGCGAGAATTGGGACATCTTCACCTGGCATCCTTCAGACATGCCAGGTATCCCACGCAGGCTGACCGAGCATAGCCTAAACATTCTAAAGGGATTCAAGCTGGTCAAGCAGACTCTTCGGCGTTTCTCAGAGCCTAAGCGACAAGCCATGGGAGAAGAGCTAGCCAAGTTACTCGAGGCCGGTTTCATTAGAGAAATAAAACATTTGGACTGGCTAGCAAACCTGGTGATGGTACCAAAGAAGGACAAATCATGGCGCCTATGTGTCGATTTCAAGGACCTTAACAAGGCTTTCCCCAAGGATCCCTTTCCCTTCCCCCACAGCAATCAAATTATCGACGCTGTCGGAAGACACGACACATTGTGTTTCCTCGACGCATACTCCGGATACCATCAAATCAAGATGAAGGAGTCCGATTAAGCCGCAACGGCATTCATCACTCCATACGACCCCTTCTGTTTTAACACCATGCCTTTCAGGCTCAAAAACGCCGGTGCAACCTATCAACGCATGATTCAGACATGCCTGGAAACACAAATCGGCAAAACAGTGGAGGCATACGTAGACGATGTGGTCATTAAAACCAGACATGTCGAATCTTTAATAGACGACTTGAGGCTTATGTTCGACAATCTCTGAACATATGACATCAAGCTCAATCCGGAAAACTGCATTTTCGGCGTGCCCGCCGGAAAGCTCTTGGGCTTCATCGTTTCTAATAGAGGAATTGAAGAAAATCCAGCTAAAATTCGAGCTCTGTCACAGTTGGCTATCCCAAAAGACCTCAAGCAAATCCAGAAATTAACCGGATGCGTGGCTGCCTTAAGCCGCTTTATCTCCCGATTGGGAGAAAAGGCATTACCTCTTTATCGCCGTCTTCGATGCACCGAACACTTCGAGTGGACGGATGTCGGTGTCAAAACCGGCGGATCTCGGGTAGGGGGTCCCGAACTGTGCGTCTAAGGCGGATGGTAATAGGAGGCAGGGGACACGATGTTTACCCAGGTTTGGGCCCTCTCAATGGAGGTAATACCCTACTTCTTGCTTGATTGATCTTGATGATATGAGTATTACAAGAGTTGATCTACCACGAGATCGTAGAGGCTAAACCCTAGAAGCTAGCCTATGATTATGATTGTTGTTGTCCTACGGACTAAACCCTCCGGTTTATATAGACACCAGAGGGGGCTAGGGTTACACAGAGTCGGTTACAAGGAAGGAGATCTACATATCTGAATTGCCAAGCTTGCCTTCCATGCAAAAGAGAGTCCCACCCGGACACGGGACGAAGTCTTCAATCTTGTATCTTCATAATCCAACAGTCCGGCCGAAGGATATAGTCCAGCTGTCCGAGGACCCCCTAATCCAGGACTCCCTCAGTAGCCCCTGAACCAGGCTTCAGTGATGATGAGTCTGGCGTGCAGATTGTCTTCGGCATTGCAAGGCGGGTTCCTTCTCCGAATACTCCATAGAAGATTTTGAACACAAGGATCGTGTCCGGCTCTGCAAAACAAATTCCACATACCACCGTAGAGGGTATAATATTCCCACAAATCTAATCTGCTGACAACTTTTCATAACGTGACATCACACCATGGCCCGGTCATTATTCGAACCTTTTTTTCTCAACCAGCTACTACACATATTGCGAGGCTGTTTTCTTGGCACGTCTTGTCAAAGCAGAGATCATTTCCCTTATCATGGGATTCTCATTAATACGGGTGTGGGTAACCCAACCGCGCGTGCTGGTATGAGTCCTCGATTTTAGGCAAGTTCCGAACGGCCACGCAGAGGATGCTTGATATTCATCCTCTTTATAAAGGGGCCAAGGCCTGTCCTTTTCTTTTCTTTTCGATCCTTCACTCCCCCCACCTTGAGTTCCAACGCCCAAGGCTCAGGCTAAGCGCTTAGGACCTTCAACCATGTCCGGATCCAACCTTCAAGGCCGGAGGATGGCCTCTTCTGTCACAGAGGAGGACATCAAGAAGCTAAGAGAAGCCAGGTATCTGACCGCTGAAATCTCGCACACACTGCCTGTTCACGGACATGTCATCCCCACTCTCGAACCCAACGAGAGTGTCGTATTTGTTTCCCACTTCCTCCGAGGGCTAGGCTTTAGTCTTGATCCCTTTGTTAGAGGGCTTATGTTCTATTATGGGCTCGATTTTCACGATCTAGCCCTAGATCCCATCCTTCACATCTCGTCGTTTATCGCCGTGTGTGAGGCCTTCCTCCGCATCACCCCACACTTCGGCTTATGGCTCAAGACCTTCAATGTGAAGCCGAAGATGATCGATGGGCGACACTCAGAATGCGGAGGTGCCATTATAAGCAAAGGCATCGATGCCCCATGGCCAAAGGGTTCCTTCCCGGAGGTGTCCAACTTATGGCAGTGGGAGTGGTTTTACATCACAGCTCCCCGAAGTACTAAGTGGGTAGCTTCCCCCGCCTTCCGTTCGGGCCCCCCGCCACAAATGGCATCGTGGGTCAACAAGGGGCTGGACTGGGGGCCAGTTAATGACGTGCCGACATTGCAAAGTCGCATCCGAGATCTCCTCAAGAGGGATGTCAGTCTCGTCAAGGTAACGCAAGTTATGCTAGTTCGTCGGGTCCTGCCATGCCAACGTCGATCTCTCCGTATGTGGGAGTTCAACCCGGAAGGACCGCGAACTATTCAGCAATTCTTCGGCATGACGCTCGGAGGGATGTATGGATTGTTCTTCGGATCACGAATAAAGTGTCCGGACACCACCGAGGATGCGGGTCTAAACTGCAATCGTCCAGATACCCATGTAAGTAATTCCGCGGCCGAACACGTCGTCTTTCCATTTGTCATAACATCATTCTAAAAAAATTGCTCTTGGCCATGACTAGATAAGAAAGGCGAAGATGATCAGGTGTTCGGCCCCCCTTCCTGAAGGCTCACCGGATCCTGTACTAGCCAGGATGCACGAGCACGCACTTTATCAAGTGCCATCAGGGGAAGATAAAGGGAGGGATAAAGAAGCCAAAAGCGGGCCTCACGCATTACTCATCCAAACCAGGGGAATTAGTGTCTCCGTGAAGGAGGATAACCAGGGAGAAGAATCTAGAATCCCCTCTCCCCAAGGAAGAAAAAGGACTGCCTCTGACGACTCAGAAACGGAAGTTTCCAAACGAGGGAAGAAACCTTCGCCAGGGGGCCCTGCCCCAGAGGGCGTCCTTACCACACAGTTCCCGCAAGGGGGCCAGCCCTCCACCGAGCTGTAAGTGAATCAAGAGTACTTTTGGTAAATATATCCTACTTTATCTCCGAGGACAATAATCGAGACATATATCTTGCAGTCCGGCTCATAGCCCTTCTCAACAGAGTTCGTCTTCGGGGGATCTTTTTCCGGAGATGATGGAGAGCGAAACGCCTCCCCCTGTCTCCCCACCTCCTGGGCGGACGACCCTGAGGTGTCATCATGGAGGATTTCTCCTGATCTGCCGAGGCCACAAGGTAACCCTTCAGCCACCCGAAGTCCAGAGCATTCATCTCCTAAGGTGAGCAACAGAAAGAGTCCGGGACTGTCCGGTGCACAACCGGACGCACTGATGGGTCTTTTGGAGCAAGCAGCTATCTCAGAGGCGCATCGTACTTTAATGGGTACGGTGGTTGAGAGGATTTCATCCGCCAAAAGTGGGTTGCATGAAGCTTTTATGAGTCTGCTAAGAGGCTTTGAGGTACGCAAAGTAATATATAAGTTTTTAACGGTACCGCACACGCTAGGTGTGCTCTATACAAATAGTAGCTCCTGAGACTCTGGTTGCTGTCCCAAGGCGGCAAACAGAGGATCATAGTCCCAGGTACTGATCGCACTGCTTCTATGTGCAGGCGGCTGACGGTCCGGTGGCTGGCCGGACTGCTGCATTTGCCGGACTGAGGCGACAACTTGATACGGCAGATGCCGACATCGTGCTTGTGGACAAGCGGGTTGATGAGGCACAGGGCATGTATTCACCGGTGGTTAACATATATTAATAGGAGCATGATGCTAGTATCTATAACATGATGTGACTGCAGATGGAGCTGCCGCCGTGGAGACCCTTCGGGCGGAGCTTGCCTGAGCCAAGGAACAAGCCAGGAGAAGTGATGCGGCCACCCTAAAGGTGGCCGAAGAATTAAGAGCTGAACGGGCTGCTCATCGCCAGAGCGAAGACAAAGTAGCCAAGATGGCTATTGAGCTGAAGGATGCCGCCGACCGGTATGAGCTTCTTTGAAAAGGAAAGCCAAGCGAAAGCGGCGGACCTAAAGAAAGCCATGGTAGCAGCCAAGGAAACCTGCTCTGAAATTAGAGCGGCGAAGGAGGAGCTCCGTCAAGCTAGAGATATCATGGCTGGGAAGCCCTTTTTGTTGCGGATGAAGTTCGGAGATCCAAAGTATGCCCCTCTGGATCAATTATGGAGTGCTGCAGACGCGTATTCGGACCTGGCAATGAGTGCTGCTGATGCGACTGAGTTTTCCAAAGATCAAAAAGATCACGAAGTGGAAAAGTTGTTCTGGTCGTAGTTCAGTGCTCCAACGCGTCCGCTGCTGTTAAATGAGCAATTGGCCAAGTGGGCTGAGCTCCATAGGTTGTCCGGGCTTGCCATGAGGTCTGTCGTGGATCATCTTTGGCCGGAAGGACCAAGGCCGAATAGTTATTTTGGTTTAGTGCAATGATTCCTTGGTGTTGTGCCACATATTGACGCTGTAAAGAGGTCTGCATGCATAGAGGGTGCGCGGATGGCTCTTGCCCGTGTTAAGACGTACTGGGCAAAGATGGATGCCACCGCTATTGCAACCAGGGGTCCGGCCGTAGGCCAGGTCTCGGCCGAGCACTATTTTGAAGAAGTCCTAGAAGGCGCTCGTTTAGTAGAGGCTCAGTGCTCGAAGAGTATCGTGTTCGAGTGACATGTATCCCAATTGTAAAAACAATGCTATTTGGCTTATAAAGGCTATGTTTATACTTTTGCCTGAAAGTATTGTGATACCTCCTGTGCGGCCGTTTATGTATGTATATAACTTGAAAGTTTGCAGTCGTTGGCTTCAGCCCCCACGCATATAATGCGGGGGGTGTTCGGAAAAGCGTGTATTCACACTTGATCCAACGTCTTGGTCCATTAAGGAGGTGATAGCGCGGCGAACAAGGCAATCGGACTATATTGCTTTAACACTTTCACTTAGCCATAGGAGTTTGACAGTGGGGCTACTATATAGCCCCTGGTACTTCCGCTCTTATCCGAATATGGTGCGCGTACATACATGACCGGGAAACCGGTCCTTCGTTAATGCGGAGGAATCACAAAGATTCCGCTGAGTCCTTGAGTGGTTGACTAGTCTCGCACTTTATCATGACAGACAGTTTTCTGCTTTCTCTACTGAGGTGCTCATCCAGATGAACCAGGGCACAATCGCAGTAGTTCTCCTAGTGCCACCTTAGCTGGTAGAGCGGAACGTAAGGTAGCAAAACATGGGAGCCGGGCAAACCCACCTATTGACCAAAGACATGATTCGGAGCTGATGCATATAAGGCCAAACTTGCGATGCCGAACACTCCCTAAGATATTCGGTCTTTACAACGTATACTAGGATGAGTAACGCCCTCGATAATAAACCCTGAATTTCCAAGTATGTGCATTAGTCTGACGTGATGAAATGTCAATGTGCCAGCATCCCTCTTGGTTATGTTGAGTATCCTGAGGGTGTGAAGCAACAAGAGACAGTAAGAAAGGTTTACACAGGGTCTAAATCTAAAAAGAAACCTTTGAACGGGCCCCTGCTGCACGTCTACGCCTGTGTCTCCGTTGTGCCGTAGCCTGGAAGGGTGTAGCACAATGATCATCTGTAAGAGAGAAAAGCCCAGGTGAAAGTTTTCGTGCGAAAAATTGGTTATTCTTAATAAACCATTAAAATTCAATCTAAATAAGATCAAGCTGAACTGTAGTCCTTTTTACATGTGAGAAGCCCCTAGCACCACCTATGGGGGTATATCCATCGACCCGGACTTAGGTTTATCTGAGCTAATACAGCTAGTGGTGCGCCGGACTCGTCTAGCCGTGTCCGCGGTCTTGACGACCGATCGTTTATTCTGGTTGGAGAGGGTTTTCGGTGTTTGGCTGCTAAAGTCGCCACACATTCTTCCACACGTAAGGAACGTTCTGTGTTTCCGCTAACTATGATGATGCCATGTGGACCGGGCATCTTAAGCTTAAGATAAGCGTAATGCGGTATTGCATTAAAACGAGCGAAGACCGTTCTTCCGAGTAGTGCTTGATAGCCGCTTCGGAATGGAGCGATGTCGAAGGTTAACTTTTCACTTCGGAAGTTGTCGGGAGAACCGAATACAACCTCTAGTACTAGAGAGGCCATGCAGCGGGCCTCTGGACCTGGTATTACTCCTTTAAAGGTAGTATTGCTTTGGCTGATTCTTGTCGGGTCTATCCCCATTTTGCAGACTGTGTCCTGATATATCAGATTAAGACTACTGCCGCCGTCCATAAGGACTCAAGTGGGATGGTATCCGTCAATTATTGGGTCTAGTACCTAGGCAGTCGATCCTTCGTGTTGGATACTAGTCGGGTAATCCCCGTGATCAAAAGTGATCGGGCAGGACGACCAAGGGTTGAACTTGGGGGTAGAGGGCTCCACGGTGCATACGTCTCGGAGTGCGCGTTTGCTCCTCCTCTTCGTTACGTGAATCATGTTCACTGTTTTGACCGCTGGTGGGAATTTTTTCTGTCCCCCAGTGTTCGGCTAGCGAGGCTCATCCTCGTCTTCGCTTGGTGTCTCCCTCCCCTTGTGTTTGGCGTTTAGCTTGCCGGCCTGCTTGAATACCCAGCATTCTCTGTTCGTGTGATTTGCGGGTTTGTCGGAGGTGCCATGAATCTGACATAATCTGCCTAGGATCTTGTTTAGGCTGGACAGTCCATCTCTGCTGCCTTTAAATGGCTTTTTCCGTTGACCGGGTCAAGAGCTCCTGAATCCGGCATTTACCGCCGTGTTGTCTGGGCCGTCTTCATTGTTTCGACGCTTGCTTTTATTGCGTCGTGGTTTTCCATTGCCATCCCTGACTTCGGATGTGCCTGGGTTGCTATGCCGCTACGGGCCAGCCAACTATGTTCGCCCGTGCAAAAACGGGTCATAAGGCTTGTTAGGGCTGCCATTGTCCTCGGTTTTTCCTGGCCGAGGTGTCTGGCGAGCCATTCATCCCGGGCACTATGTTTGAAAGCCACTAAGGCTTCGGCGTCCGGGCAGTCGACAATTTGATTCTTCTTAGTGAGGAATCTGTTCCAAAGCTTTCGGGCTGACTCTCCGGGCTATTGAATTATATGACTTAAATCGTCTCCATCCAGAGATCGGACATAGGTCCCTTGAAAATTAGCCCTAAAAGCATCTTCAAGCTCTTCCCAACTTCCAATTGAGTTTTCGGGGAGGCTCTTCAGCCAGTGCCGAGCTAGTCCTTTCAACTTGAGGGGCAAGTATTTGATGGCGTGGAGATCATCTCCGCGAGCCATGTGGATATGAAGGATAAAGTCCTCAATCCAGACCCCAGGGTCTGTCGTTCCGTCATATGCCTCTATGTTCACGGGTTTGAATCCTTCTGGCAATTCGTGATCCAGAACCTCATCAGTGAAGCATAGGGGGTGCGCGGCACCCCTGTATTTGGATGTGTCATGGCATTCTGACGGTTGTAGTGTTTGGTTTTGATTCTGTTTCGGAGCACGCTTCCTAGATCCGTAGATGGACCTGGTCATACTGGCTTTTTGGTGCAAGTCCTCACGTAAATCATGTGCTGACTTATGTGCGACATCGTTAGCCGCCCTATTGCGGCCACGGGGTGGTCGATCCGGCTGATCGACCATTTTATTTTTCGGCTGTATAGGCTCTAAAGCCTCGTCATCGAGTTCGGGTAGCAGCTTGCGCTTTGGATAGCTCTTTATGTGGCGGCTGCCACCGTACTTTTCTTCAGTGTTGAGCACTTTGTTCCATCTACTGTTGAGTGTATTTTGCGCGGCCTTAAGCCTTTGCTTCTGCTTCTTCAAACTCCTCGCGGTGGCAATAAGCCTTCTATGGAGGTCCTCTTGCTCCAAGTGCCTTTCCGGGATGATGTGTGCATCGTCCTCCGGACTGTTCTCCTCTCGGGAGATAGGTTGATGAGCTTTACCCTCGGTGGCGCCGTGATCGGACAGCGGCTTCGTACTATGTTCGCCGTCCGCTGGTTCATCCTGCTCTGTCACTGGGTCCATGTGGTCATCGTTTGCTTTGGAGTCGACCGGGGTATTATTCTTTCTTTTGCTATTATCGCTGTTTTTGTCGAGGCGGGATTTGGAGCGGCACCTACGTCGTCGCTTTGGTTGCTTCTCGAGGGTATTATCCTCCGCTGCATCCTTCCGTTCCTCATCATTGCTTTCTTTGGGTGTATCCACCATGTATATATCATGTGATGAAGTGGCTGTCCAGCGCCCTGTGGGCGGTGGTTCCTATTCTTCTCCTGCATCATCATCCATACCGTTGATGTCTTCGGAGCCGAAATCAAGCATGTCGGTTAAGTCGTCGACAATGGCTATTAAGTGGGTGGTGGGTGGGGAATGATTTTTTTTGTTGTCCACTTCCCACTCAAGCCGGACATAGTTCGGCTAGGGGTCTCCTGACAAGAAGAGAGACCTCAATGAATTTAGCACGTCGCCCAAGGGCGAGTGCTGAAAGATATCCGTGGAGGTAAACTCCATGATTGGTGCCTAATCAGATTCGGTAGGCACGGACACAGGCGGTTCGGAGCCTGTGGCCGGGGACGAATCCAAGGGTCCGGCGACATAGGTCTCATAGGAGGTGAAGTCAGTATTCGGCTCTATCGCCGCTGGGTGTGCGGTCTCCGTGGCAGGGTCCATCCACCCATCCTTAGACGGCAAAATCTGCTCCGGATTGAGCGCCGGAGTTGCCACAGGTGTGATCTCCCGAATACCATCCGGCGGCAGAGCTAAGTCATGCTCGTCGAGACTGTGCAGCGCACCTGACATGGGCTCGAATCCATCAAAGATCAAGTCTCCGCGGATGTCGGTAGTATAGTTCAAGCTTCCAAACCTGACCTGATGGCCAGGGGCGTAGCTCTCGATCTGATCCAGATGGCCAAGCGAGTTGGCCCGCAGTACGAAGCCGCTGAATACGAAGATCTGTCTGGGGAGAAAAACCTCACCCTGGACCGCATCGTTGCCGATGATCAAAGGAGTCATCAAACCTTATGGTGACGACACAGTGGAACTCTCAATGAAAGCACCAATGTCGGTGTCAAAACCGGCGGATCTCGGGTCGGGGGTCCCGAACTATGCGTCTAAGGCGGATGGTAACAGGAGGCAGGGGACACGATGTTTACCCAGGTTCGGGCCCTCTCGATGGAGGTAATACCCTACTTCCTGCTTGATTGATCTTGATGATATGAGTATTACAAGAGTTGATCTACCACGAGATGGTAGAGGCTAAACCCTAGAAGCTAGCCTATGATTATGATTGTTGTTGTCCTACGGACTAAATCCTCCAGTTTATATAGACACCGGAGGGGGCTAGGGTTACACAGAGTCGGTTACAAGGGAGGAGATCTACATATCTGAATTGCCAAGCTTGCCTTCCACGCAAGGAGAGTCCCACCCAGACACGGCGAAGTCTTCAATCTTGTATCTTCATAATCCAACAGTCCGGCCAAAGGATATAGTCCGGCTGTCCGAGGACCCCCTAATCTAGGACTCCCTCAACGGATGCGGCCACGGCCGGATTGGAAGAAATAAAAGCCCTCTTGGCAAGCAACCGAATCTTGGCCGCGCCAAATATTGGCAAACCAATGCTATTATATGTAGCAGCAACACACCAGGTTGTAAGCGCAGTGCTCGTCGTCGAACTAGAGACAGACGGACATAAGTTCCCGCTTCAAAAGCTAGTATACTACGTATCCACTGTCCTCACTCCATGCAAATCACGGTACCCACATTATCAAAAGATAGCATACACGACCTTTATGGCATCCCGAAAACTATGACACTACTTTCAAGAGTGTTCAATTACGGTGGCCTTTGAAGTACCACTCAACGACATAATAAATAACCGCGATGCCACGGGCCGGATTGCTAAATGGGCTATTGAGCTCCTCCCGTTCGACATAACATACAAACCACGGCGAGCCATTAAGTCACAAGTACTGGCTGATTTCGTCGCCGAATGGACAGAAGCCGAACTCCCTAAAGAGTACGGCCTGTACTCCAATTGGATCATGCACTTCGATGGCTCTGAGATGCTGGCTGGTGGGGCAGGCGTCATCCTGACATCCCCCACCAGAGATACAGTCCAATACATACTCCAAATATTATACACAGACTCCAACAATGCAGCAGAATATGAGGCCCTGTTGCATGGTCTCCGAATGGCAATCTCCATGGGCATTCAACGCCTAGAGGTGCATGTGGATTCAAACCTTGCAATATCTCAAATAAATGGAGACTTTGATGCCAAGGACCCCAAAAATGGCGGCTTACCGCAATGTCGTCCTCAAAATGTCAGCTCGGTTCGAGGGGCTCGAATTCCACCATGTGGTCCGAGAAAACAATCAAGCGGTGGATATCCTCGCCCGCATCGACGCTAAGCGCGACCCTGTCCCACCTAATATCTTCTTGGAAAGGCTGTTTAAGCCATCTGTGGTGTGGGAAGGGGAGACCGGCAACAACAGTCCGGATTCGGCCACAACACCAAATCCCGGACACTCCGACGTAATCGGAGGCTCCGCCACCGAAATAACACCTTTGGCCCACGTGATTATGGCTATCATCGCCCCATGGACAGAACCCTTCTTAGCTTACCTAAATAGGCAAGAACTCCCTGAGGACCCAAACGAGGCACGTTGCATTGTGCGGAGGTCTAAAGCCTACAAGGTCCACGAGGGAGAGCTTTATAAGAAAAGCGCTGTCGGTGTCAAAACCGGCGGATCTCGGGTAGGGGGTCCCGAACTGTGCGTCTAGGCGGATGGTAATAGGAGACGAGGGACACGATGTTTTTACCCAGGTCCGGGACCTCTTGATGGAGGTAAAACCCTACGTCCTACTTGATTAATATTGATGATATGAGTAGTACAAGAGTAGATCTACCACGAGATCAGAGAGGCTAAACCCTAGAAGCTAGCTTATGGTATGATTGTTCCTACGGACTAAAACCCCCCGGTTTATATAGACACCGGAGAGGGCTAGGGTTACACAGAGTCAGTTACAATGGTAGGAGATCTACATATCCGTATCGCCAAGCTTGTCTTCCATGCCAAGGAAAGTCCCTTCCAGACACGGGACGAAGTCTTCAATCTTGTATCTTCACGGTCCAGGAGTCTGGCCAAAGGTATAGTCCGGCTATCCGGACACCCCCTAATCCAGGACTCCCTCAGTAGCCCCCGAACCAGGCTTCAATGACGACGAGCCCGGCGCGCAGATTGTCTTCGGCATTGCAAGGAGGGTTCTCCTCCAAATTCCGTGTACCTGTTGAATAATGTCCGGTTTGTTGTAAATGTAGCGCTCCTTGGCTTCTACGCCCAATAATGGCCGTCTTCCACGTGTCAAACGAAAATGAAAAGTCAGGGTGTTTTTACATTTACACCCCTAGCCGCGTGAATGAGCCGCCTATTTAAGGGGACGAGAATTTAGATCCAAACCACACCTTCTCCCCTCCGCGAGTACTCATCAGAGCGTATCCGACAAAGGTCCATTCTATCATGGCCGGCCGCCGCAACTCCTCCTCTCGCCCTTCCAGCCCTCAGCCGGGAGATTGGGAGAGATGCTCCATCCCACACAGCGAGCTAGTGACGCTCCAGACCAAGGGATTTCTCCCCCCGGCCTATATGGTCCCGGTTCGAGGCGGACTTGCCACCTATAATGGCGGGGAGCAAGCGAAGAGCGCCCCCAATCCCTCCAAAGGAGAGCCGGTATGCCTTGTCCCTTACTTAATAAGAGGGCTCGGCTTTCCAGTTCATCCGTTTCCCCGGGGCCTCCTGGAGTTCTATGGCCTCCAGCTGCACAACCTCACGCCTGCCTCCATATTGCATATCGCGGGCTTGGTAGCCCTTTGCGAGCTATTTTTTGGTTGTGAGGCTCATTTCGTGCTGTGGAAAAGGCTATTCTGCCTTGTGCCCCGTTCTCAGAAGGGGTCAATATATCAAGTGGGCGGAGCCGAAGTGTGGCGCATCGCCGGGACCGGATATCTATCCGGAACCCCAAAGAAGGCGTCTGAGGACTGGCCTTCGAAATGGTTTTATATAGAGGACGTCCCGCTGCCGGATCCTATCCGGATCGGCCTCCCTGAGTTCGACAGTGCTCCCCTAAAGAAGCGCCTAAGCTGGCGTCCACGGAGCCCTCAGAGGGAAAGTGACAAGGACGTTCTTTACCTGATGGGCCGGATAAGATTGTTAGCTCATTCCGGACTGACCATGATCAGGGTCATGGCCGCATGGATCATGCGAGGGGTGCAGCCGCTTCAGTATAGAGGCCACACCATGTGGGACTTCAACGGGAAGGACGACGCCACCCGCCATGGCCGTAAGGGGCCGGATTCGGCTGCCGCTCTAATAAAGATCTTGTCCTCTTTGTATAAGGGAGAAGAGGAAGAATTTCTCCGCGTCAACCCACAGGGTGGATTTTCTATGTACAATCCCCCAAGTTGGGTAAGTGGTCACTTTTACTTGCCCATCCGTTTTATATTCCCATCGTTAAATATTCAGTCTAACGACTTCAACGCAGGAACTGCGCCAGGCTGTTAAAGAAATAAACAGACCTCCTCCACAACCCGAGGATCCGGGACGTTCCCTCGACCCGGCCTCTCAAGAGGATCCAGACTTATCTGTGGAGCTGATTGATGGGGTGTTTCATCAATTGAGCAAGGACAACGCCTTGGTGGCCATTACGGCCGATTACCCAGGGCTACTCCCAGCCTCACAGGTAACTGAGACCGAAGTCCCAGGACCTTGAAAAGGGATCTATCCTCGCGTGTTTTTGATTGTCGTATGACAACCGTGTTTTGCAGGGGATGTCCCTGAGACGGGAGGCCGAGCCTGCGGCGACTAGCCAACGAGGGGCGGCAAGGCCCCGCGGGCTGAAAAGAAGTGCGGTCCGGACTGAGACGCCGGCGCAAAGGTACAGCGTGCCATCTTATTCCCAGGTGTTATTCCCTCAAGGCATATTAACGCCCGTGCTCTCTTCAGGACGAAGAGACCTCGCCGGACTATATCCGGAGAGGTTGCCAATTGCGCCTCCACCAGCCAGGCTCGAAAGCCTGGTCCGGAAGCGGAGGCGAACACAAGGCACGCATCGGACGCTCCTCCGACAGAGGATGCGGACAGGCTGTCTGCCACCAATTCCGAGGTGGAGAGTGCCATGAACCACAGGCGTCGTCGGATAGTTCTGCGCGACGCTTGTTTCTCCCAAGAGGCATTGGATGCCTTCAATTTGGGAGATGCGTACCTCCGTGCCGCTCAAAATGGTCAAGCCAGAGCCATGGAGCAATAGGTAAAAGACATACAGGTAAGAAAATTTTGGTAATTATATATATACCAGTAGCCCCCGAGACTTGAAACAGTTACAATAACTGATTTAAGGATAATTTATTATGCAGGTTCTTACAGAAAAGAATACCCTACTGTCCCAAGAGCTGGAAAAGTGCAAAGCCCAACTTGAGGCCGCACTAGCCGCGGCAGGGGAGCCCAAGGAGACCCCCTCTGGTAATATACGCTTCGAAAGATAAGTATTTTGCGAAGTGCGGTGTGGGTGCAAATCTGACAAATGAAATTGCAGATGGTGCCGGATTAAATCCGGAAAAGCAACAACTCCTACGCCAGCTGAAGGCTGGTGAGAGCGTGCTGACAAAGGTGAGGCGGGAGAAGAACGATCTCCAAGATGCCAACACCAAGCTGGGCATTGAACTGAAGGATGTCCGTGCCCAGCTTTTGGACTCCGTTAAGGAGAATCAGCGGCTTCGACGCGGCATATTTAGTAAGTGCTTAAATGAACTTTGAAAAAAAAGAGTTCGGCGAGGAAGTTGACTAACAGAGTAATGTGTGTAGGTATGCTAACATGTCGTCCTGCAGAGGAAATGCCCGGTTCTACGGGTGACCTTCTTCCTGAGCTCTCACAACTGCACGAGCGAGTTCGGCAGGTGATGCAAGGCGTCGCCTAGGCCTTGTGGCCATCCGTCTCCATGCCTGAAGGCCTTGGAGAGCTTGTAGAGAAGCTGAAGGGAGTGCGGCAGCACTTCCGCTTGTGGAAGATGTCGGCCTACCGTCAAGGCGCCAGGGAGGCCTGGGCCATGGTGAAGACGCGTTACACGAAGGCTGACCCAAACCACATGGCCGAGGTCGGACCCGTGGGGCCCGATGGGAAGGAGATCCCTGTGAGCTTAGTATACGGCCAAGTAGAATTGGCCGCAAAGTATTCCCAACAGGACTGTAAACTAGACAGCCTGTTAGACGGTATTGAAGAGGAGTACAATCAATCAGACTGACTATGTAATTTTAATTGACATGTGTAGTGCCTTCTAGCCGGATTGTAGATCGTTTGTCATGGCCAACCTTTTCGCTTCAACCTCGGGACCTAACGGTCCGGAGTGTGTCCGAATACCCTCGCGGTTATATAAGAACCGGGGTATGCATGGAGACCAGGCGTAGGGGTCATTAGTGCTTGAACAGACAAGTGCCCAACTAGTTATGTTTATATTACATGGTTAGTAAGAAACATCTTCCAGGGAGAATAGTTCCGTTAGGGGTTCCTTTCCCTGGGAGGCATGCCCTAAAGTGCATGTCCATTCTGCGAAAAGAGACGCAGGAAAAACATCTGGGGGCGTATAGATAAATAAGTGAAAAAAAAGATCATCTTTAGTTCACCGACCGAATATTCCCTTAAGAACGCTAGCTTTCGGCTTCACCCAGTCTGAGGTACACATCCGGCTGACCCGGCAGTAACAATCGCAGAGGTTCTCCCTTTACCACCTAGCCGAACAATCGGGAACGTAGGGGTAAGCACAGGAGCCAGGCAACCCAGCTTGGCCAAAACTTAAGTCATATCGATGCATATAATGGTGAATAAAAGGTACATGCAGAAGTGTGACACATGTGTTGGGCATGAAGCCCGTATAAATAAGCTTCTGTTTAAAGAAGCCCCCAGGTTTAGTGAGCGCGGATAGCGCGTCACTTTATGAGCCTTTAAAGACTATAAGAGAGAGGGAGGGGAGAAGGAGAGAAATGTAAGACAGAAAGTATATAAAAAATGGACAGAGGAAGGAGACGAACACAGAGTCCGGCGCTAGGCATAGAATCTTCGGAGATGGGCTGCGTTCCATGGGTTCGGCTCTAGTCGGTTATCCGATGCATCTCGCAGGCGGTATGCTCCACCAGTCAGGACTTGGTCAATTATGAAGGGACCTTCCCACTTGGGCTTGAGTTTGTCCTTTTTCTTGTCCGGAACGCGTAGAACTAATTCGCCAACGTTGTAATTTTTGGCCCGTACTTCTCTGCTTTGGTATCTTCGAGCCTGCTGTTGATAGAATGCGGAACGGGTTTTTGCCACGTCACGCTCTTCCTCCAAGGCGTCCAAACTTTCCTGCGGATCGAGCTCGGCTTCTCTTTCTTCATACATGCGCACTCGAGGTGAATCATGAATTATGTCGTAGGGCAAAACTGCCTCTGCGTCGTACACCATGAAGAATGGTGTTTATCCGGTGGTGTGATTCGGCGTGGTCCGCAGCCCCCAGAGTACGGAGTCGAGCTCCTCTACCCAGTGCGTATTAGATTCCTTTAGGGACCGCACTAATCTGGGTTTGATGCCACTCATGATAAGACCATTTGCACGTTCGACCTGGCCGTTAGTTTGTGGGTGATAGACAGAAGCATAATCGAGCTTGATGCCCATGTTTTTGCACCAGAGTTTTACCTTGTCGGCCGCAAAGTTCGTACCATTATCAGTGATGATGCTGTGGGGGACGGCGTAACGGTGTACAACCCTAGATATAAAGTCTATCACCGGTCTGGATTCGGCCGTCTTAATAGGCTTGGCTTCTATCCATTTGGTGGACTTATCCACCTAAAGGAAATATGCCCTAGAGGCAATAATAATCTTATTATTTTATTTCCTTATATCATGATAAATTTTTATTATTCATGCTAGAATTGTATTATCCGGAAACATAATACTTGTGTGAATACATAAACAAACCAAACGTCACTAGTATGCCTCTACTTGACTAGCTCGTTGATCAAAGATGGTTATGTTTCCTAGCCATAGACATGTGTTGTCATTTGATTAATGGGATCACATCCTTAGGAGAATGATGTGATTGACATGACCCATTCCATTAGCTTAGCACCCGATCATTTAGTATGTTGCTATTGCTTTCTTCATGACTTATACATGTTCCTATGATTATGAGATTATGCAACTCCCGTTTATCGGAGGAACACTTTGTGTGCTACCAAACGTCATAACGTAACTGGGTGATTATAAAGGAGCTCTACAGGTGTCTCCAAAGGTGGATGTTGGGTTGGCGTATTTCGAGATTAGGATTTGTCACTCCGATTGTCGGAGAGGTATCTCTGGGCCCTCTTGGTAATGCACATCACATAAGCCTTGCAAGCATTACAACTAATGAGTTAGTTACGAGATGATGTATTACGAAACGAGTAAAGAGACTTGCCGGTAACGAGATTGAACTAGGTATTGGGATACCGACGATCGAATCTCAGGCAAGTAACATACCGATGACAAAGGGAACAAAGTATGTTGTTATGCGGTCTGACCGATAAAGATCTTCGTAGAATATGTAGGAGCCAATATGAGCATCCAGGTTCTGCTATTGGTTATTGACCGGAGACGTGTCTCGGTCATGTCTACATTGTTCTCGAACCCATAGGGTCCACACGCTTAAGGTTTTGATGACAGTTATATTATGAGTTTATGCTTTTTGATGTACCGAAGTTTGTTCGGAGTCCCGGATGTGATCACGGACATGACGAGGAGTCTCGAAATGGTCGAGACATAAAGATTGATATATTGGAAGCATATATTTGGATATCGGAAGTTTTCCGAGTGAAATCGGGATTTTACCGGAGTACCGGGAGGTTACCGGAACCCCCGGGAGGTATATGGGCCTTAGTGGGATTTAGTGGAAGAGAGGAGACGTGGCCAGGGCTGGGCCGCGCACCCCTCCCCCCTAGTCCGAATAGGACAAGGAGAGGGGGGCGGCGCCCCCTTCCTTCTCTCTCTCCTCTTTCCCCCTTCCCGAATCCTATTCCAACTAGGAAAGGGGGGAATCCTACTCCCGGTGGGAGTAGGACTCCTCCTGGCGCGCCCTCCTCCTGGCCGGCCGCACCCCCCCCCCCTTGATCCTTTATATATGGGGGCAGGGGGCACCCCTAGACACAAGTTGATCCACGTGATCATATTCTTAGCCGTGTGCGGTGCCCCCTTCGACCATAGTCCTCGATAATATTGTAGGGGTACTTAGGCGAAGCCCTGCGACGGTAGTACATCAAGATCGTCACCACGCCGTCGTGTTGATGGAACTCTTCCCCGACACTTTGCTGGATCGGAGTCCGGGGATCGTTATCGAGCTGAACGTGTGCTAAAACTCGGAGGTGCCGTAGTTTCGGTGCTTGATCGGTCGGGCCGTGAAGACGTACGACTACATCAACCGCGTTGTGCTAACGCTTCCGCTGTCGGTCTACAAGGGTACGTAGATCACACTCTCCCCTCTCGTTGCTATGCATCACCATGATCTTGCGTGCGCGTAGGAATTTTTTTGAAATTACTACGTTCCCCAACAGTGGTATCAGAGCCTAGGTTTTATGTGTGGATGTTATATGCATGAGTAGAACACAATTGAGTTGTGGGCGATATAAGTCATACTGCTTACCAGCATGTCATACTTTGGTTCAGCGGTATTATTGGACAAAGCGGCCCGGACCGACATTACGCGTACGCTTACGCGAGACCGGTTCTCCCGACGTGCTTTGCACAAAGGTGGCTAGCGGGTGACAGTTTCTCCAACTTTAGTTGAACCAAGTGTGGCTACGCCCGGTCCTTGCGAAGGTTGAAACAGCACCAACTTGACAAACTATCATTGTGGTTTTGATGCGTAGGTAAGATTGGTTCTTGCTTAAGCCCGTAGCAGCCACGTAAAACTTGCAACAACAAAGTAGAGGACGTCTAACTTGTTTTTGCAGGGCATGTTGTGATGTGATATGGTTAAGACATGATGCTAAATTTTATTGTATGAGATGATCATGTTTTGTAACCAAGTTATCGGCAACTGGCAGGAGCCATATGGTTGTCGCTTTATTGTATGCAATGCAATCGCGCTGTAATGCTTTACTTTATCACTAAGTGGTAGCGATAGTCGTGGAAGCATAAGATTGGCGAGTCGACAACGATGCTACGATGGAGATCAAGGTGTCGCGCCGGTGACGATGGTGATCACGACGGTGCTTCGAAGATGGAGATCACAAGCACAAGATGATGATGGCCATATCATATCACTTATATTGATTGCATGTGATGTTTATCTTTCATACATCTTATCTTGCTTTGATTGATGGTAGCATTATAAGATGATCTCTCACTAATTATCAAGAAGTGTTCTCCCTGAGTATGCACCGTTGCGAAAGTTCTTCGTGCTGAGACACCACGTGATGATCGGGTGTGATAGGCTCTACGTTCAAATACAATGGGTGCAAAACAGTTGCACACGCGGAATACTCAGGTTATACTTGACGAGCCAAGCATGTACAGATATGGCCTCGGAACATCGAGACCAAAAGGTCGAGCGTGAATCATATAGTAGATATGATCAACATAGTGATGTTCACCAATGAAACTACTCCATCTCACGTGATGATCGGACATGGTTTAGTTGATTTGGATCACGTAATCACTTAGAGGATTAGAGGGATGTCTATCTAAGTGGGAGTTCTTTAAGTAATATGATTAATTGAACCTAAATTTATCATGAAACTTAGTACCTGATAGTATCTTGCTTGTTTATGCTTGATTGTAGATAGATGGCCTGTGCTGTTGTTCCGTTGAATTTTAATGCATTCCTTGAGAAAGAAAAGTTGAAAGATGATGGTAGCAATTACACGGACTGGGTCCGTAACTTGAGGATTATCCTCATTGCTGCACAGAAGAATTACGTCCTGGAAGCACCGCTGGGTGCCAGGCCTGCTGCTGGAGCAACACCAGATGTTATGAACATCTGGCAGAGCAAAGCTGATGACTACTCGATAGTTCAGTGTGCCATGCTTTACGGCTTAGAATCGGGACTTCAACGACGTTTTGAACGTCATGGAGCGGATGAGATGTTCCAGGAGTTGAAGTTAATATTTCAAGCAAATGCCCGGATTGAGAGATATGAAGTCTCCAATAAGTTCTATAGCTGCAAGATGGAGGAGAACAGTTCTGTCAGTGAGCATATACTCAAAATGTCTGGGTATAATAATCACTTGATTCAATTGGGAGTTAATTTCCCAGATGATTGCGTCATTGACAGAATTCTCCAATCACTGTCACCAAGCTACAAGAGCTTCGTGATGAACTATAATACGCAAGGGATGAATAAGACTATTCCCAAGCTCTTCGCAATGCTGAAAGCTGCGGAGGTAGAAATCAAGAAGGAGCATCAAGTGTTGATGGTCAACAAGACCACTAGTTTCAAGAAAAAGGGCAAAGGGAAGAAGAAGGGGAACTTCAAAAAGAACAGCAAGCAAGTTGCTACTCAAGAGAAGAAACCCAAACCTGGACCTAAGCTTGAAACTGAGTGCTTCTACTGCAAGCAGACTGGTCACTGGAAGCGGAACTGCCCCAAGTATTTGGCGGATAAGAAGGATGGCAAGGTGAACAAAGGTATATGTGATATACATGTTATTGATGTGTACCTTACTAATGCTCGTAGTAGCACCTGGGTATTTGATACTGGTTCTGTTGCTAATATTTGCAACTCGAAACAGGGACTACGGATTAAGCGAAGATTGGCTAAGGACGAGGTGACGATGCGCGTGGGAAATGGTTCCAAAGTCGATGTGATCGCAGTCGGCACGCTACCTCTACATCTACCTTCAGGATTAATATTAGACCTAAATAATTGTTATTTGGTGCCAGCATTAAGCATGAACATTATATCTGGATCTTGTTTGATGCGAGACGGTTATTCATTTTAATCTGAGAATAATGGTTGTTCTATTTATATGAGTAATATCTTTTATGGTCATGCACCCTTAAAGAGTGGTCTATTCTTATTAAATCTCGATAGTAGTGACACACACATTCATAGTGTTGAAACCAAAAGATGCAGAGTTGATAATGATAGTGCAACTTATTTGTGGCACTGCCGTTTAGGTCATATCGGTATAAAGCGCATGAAGAAACTCCATACTTATGGGCTTTTGGAACCATTTGATTATGAATCACTTGGTACTTGCGAACTGTGCCTTATGGGTAAGATGAAAAAAACACCATTCTCCGGTACTATGGAGAGAGCAACAGATTTATTGGAAATCATACATACAGATGTATGTGGTCCGATGAATGTTGAGGCTCGTGGCGGATATCGTTATTTTCTCACCTTCACAGATGATTTAAGTAGATATGGGTATATCTACTTAATGAAACATAAGTCTGAAACGTTTGAAAAGTTCAAAGAATTTTAGAGTGAAGTTGAAAATCATCATAACAAGAAAATAAAATTCCTACGATCTGATCGTGGAGGAGAATATTTGAGTTACGAGTTTGGTGTACATTTGAAACAATGTGGAATAGTTTCGCAACTCACGCCACCCGGAACACCACAGTGTAATGGTGTGTCCGAACGTCGTAATCGTACTTTACTAGATATGGTGCGATCTATGATGTATCTTACTGATTTACCGCTATCATTTTGGGGATATGCTCTAGAGACGGCCGCATTCACGTTAAATAGGGCACCATCAAAATCCGTTGAGACGACGCCTTATGAACTATGGTTTGGCAAGAAACCAAAGTTGTCGTTTCTGAAAGTTTGGGGCTGCGATGCTTATGTGAAAAAGCTTCAACCTGATAAGCTCGAACCCAAATCGGAGAAATGTATCTTCATAGGATATCCAAAGGAAACCATTGGATACACCTTCTATCACAGATCCGAAGGCAAGACTTTTGTTGCTAAATTCGGAAACTTTCTGGAGAAGGAGTTTCTCTCGAAAGAAGTGAGTGGGAGGAAAGTAGAACTTGACGAGGTAACTATACCTGCTCCCATATTGGAAAGTAGTACATCACAGAAACCTGTTTCTGTGACACCTACACCAATTAGTGAGGAAGCGAATGATAATGATCATGAAACTTCAGAACAAGATACTACTGAACCTCGTAGATCAGCCAGAGTAAGATCCGCGCTAGAGTGGTGTAGTAATCCTGTTCTGGAAGTCATGCTACTAGATCATGATGAACCTACGAACTATGAAGAGGCGATGGTGAGCCCGGATTCCGCAAAATGGCTTGAAGCCATGAAACCTGAGATAGGATCCATGTATGAGAACAAAGTATGGACTTTGGTTGACTTGCCCAATGATCGGCAAGCAATTGAGAATAAATGGATCTTCAAGAAGAAGACTGACGCTGACGGTAATGTTACTGTCTACAAAGCTCGACTTGTCGCAAAAGGTTTTCGGCAAGTTCAAGGGATTGACTATGATGAGACCTTCTCACCCGTAGCGATGCTTAAGTCTGTCTGAATCATGTTAGCAATTGCCGCATTTTATGATTATGAAATTTGGCAAATGGATGTCAAAACTGCATTCCTGAATGGATTTCTGCAAGAAGAGTTGTATATGATGCAGCCAGAAGGTTTTGTCGATCCAAAGGGAGCTAACAAAGTGTGCAAGCTCCAGCAATCCATTTATGGACGGGTGCAAGCCTCTCGGAGTTGGAATAAATGCTTTGATAGTGTGATCAAAGCATTTGGTTTTGTACAGACTTTTGGAGAAGCCTGTATTTACAAGAAAGTGAGTGGGAGCTCTGTAGCATTTCTGATATTATATGTAGATGACATATTGCTAATCGGAAATGATATAGAATTTCTGGATAGCATAAAAGGATACTTGAATAAGAGTTTTTCAATGAAAGACCTCGGTGAAGCTGCTTACATATTGGGCATTAAGATCTATAGAGATAGATCAAGACGCTTAATTGGACTTTCACAAAGCACATACCTTGACAAAGTTTTGAAGAAGTTCAAAATGGATCAAGCAAAGAAAGGATTCTTGCCTGTGTTACAAGGTGTGAAATTGAGTAAGACTCAATCCCCGACCAATGCAGAAGATAGAGAGAAAATGAAAGATGTTCCCTATGCTTCAGCCATAGGCTCTATCATGTATGCAATGCTGTGTACCAGACCTGATGTGTGTCTTGCTATAAGTCTAGCAGGGAGGTACCAAAGTAATCCAGGAGTGGATCACTGGACAGCGGTCAAGAGCATCCTGAAATACCTAAAAAGGACTAAGGATATGTTTCTCGTATATGGAGGTGACAAAGAGCTCATCGTAAATGGTTACGTTGATGCAAGCTTTGACACTGATCCGGACGATTCTAAATCGCAAACCGGATATGTGTTTACATTAAACGGTGGAGCTGTCAATTGGTGCAGTTCTAAACAAAGCGTTGTGGCGGGATCTACATGTGAAGTGGAGTACATAGCTGCTTC
Source organism: Triticum urartu (assembly GCF_003073215.2). NCBI lineage: Eukaryota > Viridiplantae > Streptophyta > Magnoliopsida > Poales > Poaceae > Triticum > Triticum urartu. Next base: position 605,220,968 of record NC_053023.1, on the reverse strand, counting down.
GGAAGTAGCAAACGAAGGAGTCTGGATGAAGGAGTTCATATCCGATCTAGGTGTCATACCTAGTGCATCGGGTCCAATGAAAATCTTTTGTGACAATACTGGTGCAATTGCCTTGGCAAAGGAATCCAGATTTCACAAGAGAACCAAGCACATCAAGAGACCCTTCAATTCCATCTGGGATCTAGTCCAGGTGGGAGACATAGAGATTTGCAAGATACATACGGATCTAATGTAGCAGACCCGTTGACTAAGACACTTCCACGAGCAAAACATGATCAGCACCAAAGCTCCATGGGTGTTAGAATCATTACTGTGTAATCTAGATTATTGACTCTAGTGCAAGTGGGAGACTGAAGGAAATATGCCCTAGAGGCAATAATAATGTTATTATTTCATTTCCTTATATCATGATAAATGTTTATTATTCATGCTAGAATTGTATTATCCGGAAACATAATCCTTGTGTGAATACATAGACAAACCAAACGTCACTAGTATGCCTCTACTTGACTAGCTCGTTGATCAAAGATGGTTATGTTTCCTAGCCATAGACATGTGTTGTCATTTGATTAATGGGATCACATCATTAGGAGAATGATGTGATTGACATGACCCATTCCATTAGCTTAGCACCCGATCGTTTAGTATGTTGCTATTGCTTTCTTCAGGACTTATACATGTTCCTATGACTATGAGATTATGGAACTCCCGTTTACCGGAGGAACACTTTGTGTGCTACCAAACGTCACAACGTAACTGGGTGATTATAAAGGAGCTCTATAGGTGTCTCCAAAGGTGGATGTTGGGTTGGCGTATTTCGAGATTAGGATTTGTCACTCCAATTGTCGGAGAGGTATCTCTGGGCCCTCTCGGTAATGCACATCACATAAGCCTTGCAAGCATTACAACTAATGAGTTAGTTGCGAGATGATGTATTGCGAAACGAGTAAAGAGACTTGCCAGTAACGAGATTGAACTAGGTATTGGGATACCGACGATCGAATCTCGGGCATGTAACATACCGATGACAAAGGGAACAAAGTATGTTGTTATGTGGTCTGACCGATAAAGATCTTCGTAGAATATGTAGGAGCCAATATGAGCATCCAGGTTCCGCTATTGGTTATTGACCGGAGACGTGTCTCTGTCATGTCTACATTGTTCTCGAACCCGTAGGGTCCGCACGCTTAAGGTTTCGATGACAGTTATATTATGAGTTTATGCTTTTTGATGTACCGAAGTTTGTTCGGAGTCCCGGATGTGATCACGGACATGACGAGGAGTCTCGAAATGGTCGAGACATAAAGATTGATATATTGGAAGCCTATATTTGGATATCGGAAGTGTTCCGGGTGAAATCGGGATTTTACCGGAGTACCGGGAGGTTACCGGAACCCCCCGGGAGGTATATGGGCCTTAGTGGGCTTTAGTGGAAGAGAGGAGAGGTGGCCAGGGCTGGGCCGCGCGCCCCTCCCCCCCTAGTCCGAATAGGACAAGGAGAGGGGTGGGCGCCCCCCTTCCTTCTCTCTCTCCTCTTTCCCCCTTCCCGAATCCTATTCCAACTAGGAAAGGGGGGAATCCTACTCCCGGTGGGAGTAGGACTCCTCCTGGCATGCCCTCCTCCTGTCCGGCCGCACCCCCCCTTGATCCTTTATATACGGGGGCAGGGGCACCCCTAGACACAAGTTGATCCACGTGATCATATTCTTAGCCGTGTGCGGTGCCCCCTTCCACCATAGTCCTCGATAATATTGTAGCGGTGCTTAGGCGAAGCCCTGCGACGGTAGTACATCAAGATTGTCACCACACGGTCGTGTTGACGGAACTCTTCCCCGACACTTTGCTGGATCGGAGTCCGGTGATCGTCATTGAGCTGAACGTGTGCTAAAACTCAGAGGTGCCGTAGTTTCGGTGCTTGATCGGTCGGGCCGTGAAGACGTACGACTACATCAACCGCGTTGTGCTAACGCTTCCGCTGTCGGTCTACAAGGGTACGTAGATCACACTCTCCCCTCTCGTTGCTATGCATCACCATGATCTTGCGTGTGCGTAGGAATTTTTTGGAAATTACTACGTTCCCCAACACCACCATGACCAGTAAGTATTTTTTTCTTGTGGGTTCCGCCTTTAAGGGGTCCAACCATGTCAAGCCCCCAGACCGCGAAGGGCCAAGTGATGGGGATAGTTTGGAGGGCGGTGAGTGGCATATGGCTTTGGTTTGCAAAAAGCTGGCAACCGACGCATCGTTGGACTAAGTCCTGGGCGTCTGCCCGGGCCGTCGGCCAATAAAAGCCTGTACGGAAGGCCTTGCTTACAAGGCACCGAGCTGCAGCGTGATGACCGCCGAGTCCGGCATGAATTTCAGCCAGGAGGTTCCGCCCTTCCTATTCGGAGATGGACCTTTGAATGACTCCGGTAGTGCTTTTCTTATAAAGCTCTCCCTCATGGACTTTATAGGCTTTAGATCGCCGCACTATGCAGCGTGCCTCATTTTGGTCCTCGGGGAGTTCTTGCCTAGTAAGGTAGGCGAGGAATGGCTCTGTCCACGGGGCGATGACGTCCATTATTACGTGGGCTGAAGGTGTTATTTCATTGGCAGAGCCTCCAATTATGTCAGAGTGTTCGGTCTCGGGCAGTGCGGTTGGGTCCGGGCTGTTATTGCCGGGTTCCCCTTCCCATACTACGGATGGCTTGAACAGCCTTTCCAAGAAGATGTTGGGGGGGGGGGACTACATCGCGTTTTGCGCCGATGCGTGCCAGGACATCTGCCGCCTGATTATTTTACCGGGCTATATGGTGAAATTCGAGCCCTCCGAACCGAGCTGACATTTTTAGGACGGTGTTGCGATAAGCTGCCATTTTTGGATCCTTGGCATCAAAGTCTCCATTTATTTGGGATATTGCGAGGTTCGAGTCCCCGCGGACCTCTAGGCGTTGAATGCCCATGGATACTGCCATCCAGAGACCATGTAAAAGGGCCTCATATTCGGCTGCATTGTTGGAGTCTGTGTACATTATCTGGAGTACGTATTGAACTGTGTCTCCTGTGGGGGACGTCAAGACGACGCCAGCCCCTAGACCAGCCAACATTTTAGAGCCGTCAAAGTGCATGACCCAGTTTGAATATGTGTCGTACTCTTTAGGGAGTTCGGCCTCCGTCCATTCTGCGACGAAGTCGGCCAAAACTTGTGACTTGATAGCTCGTCGTGGCTTGTAAGTTATGTCGAACGGGAGGAGCTCAATGGCCCATTTTGCAATCCGGCCCGTCGCGTCACGGTTGTTTATAATATCGTTAAGTGGCACTTCCGAGGCTACTATTATTGAACACTCTTGAAAGTAGTGTCACAGCTTCCGGGATGCCATACCGCGTACGCGATCTTTTGATAATGCGGGTACCGAGACTTGCACGGAGTAAGCACAGTGGACACATAGTAGACCGGCTTTTGAAGGGGGAATTTGTGTCCGTCCGTTTCTCGTTCGGCGACGAGCACTGCGCTTACGACCTGATGGGTTGCTGCAATGTATAATAGCATTGGTTCGCCAATGTTTGGCGCGGCCAGGACTGGGTTTGTTGCCATGATGGCTTTTATTTCGTCGAGTCCAGCCATGGCTGCATCCGTCCACTCAAAGTTTTCGGTGTGCCGAAGGAGGCTGTAAAGGGGTAGGGCCTTTTCTCCCAAGCGGGAGATAAAGTGGCTTAGAGCCTCCACGCATCCGGTTAATTTTTGTATTTGTTTGAGGTCCTTCGGGATATCCAATTGTGACAGAGCTCGGATCTTGGCTGGATTTGCTTCAATTCCTCTACCAGATACAATGAAGCCCAAGAGCTTTCCGGCTGGAACTCCGAAAACGCATTTTTCCGGGTTGAGCTTGATGTTGTATGTTCGGAGGTTATCGAATGTTAGCCTCAAGTCGTCTACTAGAGATTCGACATGTCTTGTTTTAACGACCACATCATCTACGTATGCCTCCACTGTTTTCCGATCTGGTTTGCTAGACGTGTCTGAATCATGCGTTGATATGTTGCGCCGGCGTTTTTGAGCCCGAAGGGCATTGTGTTGAAGCAGAATGGGTCTTATGGTGTGATGAATGCCGTTGCGGCTTGGTGTGACCCTGCCATCTTTATTTGATGGTAGCCGGAGTATGCGTCGAGGAAACACAAGAATCGTGTCCTGTGGTAGTGTCGATAATTTGATCGATGCAGGGGAGGGGGAAGGGATCCTTTGGGCAAGCCTTGTTAAGGTCTTTAAAATCAACGCACAGGCGCCAGGATTTGTCCTTCTTTGGTACCTTTACCAAGTTTGCTAGCCAGTCCGGGTGTTTTATATCTTTGATGAATCCGGCCTCCAATAGCTTGGCTAGTTCCTCTCCCATGGACTGTCTCTTAGGTTCGGAAAAACGCCGAAGAGCCTGTTTGACTGGCTTGAATCCTTTTAGGATATTTAAGCTGTGTTCGGCCAGCCTGCGTGGGATTCCTGGCATGTCTAAAGGGTGCCAGCCGAAAATGTCCCAGTTCTCTCGTAGGAAATCTCACAGTGCGGCGTCTACATCATGGTTTAAATGTGCCCCGATGGAAGCTGTTTTATTGGGGTCCGTTGGATGGACCTGGAATTTGACTATTTCGTACGCCGGTTTAAAGGAGGTGGACTTGGATCTTTTGTCGAGTATCACATCATCCCTATTCACCATGGAGCGCAGCGCAGTCGGTTCCTCAGCCGCTAGGTCTTCGGATAGCGCCTCGAGGGCCAGTGCGGCTGTCTTGTTTTCGGCGCGGAGTGCTATGTCCCGATCACTAGCGAGAGTGATGATTCCGTTAGGCCCGGGCATCTTGAGCTTCATGTACCCGTAATGGGGTATTGCTTGGAAGATTGTAAACGCTTCCCGCCCTAGCAGAGCGTGATATCCGCTACTGAGCGGGGCCACTTGGAACGTGACCTCTTCGGACCTGTAATTATCCGACGTGCCGAACACCACATCTAGTGTGATTTTTCCTGTACAGCGCGCTTCCCGACTAGGGATTATTCCTCTAAAGGTTGTGCTGCTTCGCTCAATGCGGTTCCAGTCTATTTCCATTTTTTGAAGGGTTTCCTCATAAATGAGGTTCAATCCGCTGCTGCCATCCATGAGTACCTTGGTAAGACGAAAGTCATCCACTATTGGACTGAGGACCAATGCGGCTGGTGCTCGGGCTGTTCAGAATTTAGGTTCATCACTGGCGTTAAAAGTAATAGTCGTGTCACTCCATGGGTTTATTGTTGCTACTTGGTAGACTTCGGCAAGGCTGCAGAGTGTTCTTTTTCGCATATTATTTGATGCGAAAGTCTCGAAGACTGTTAATACTGTACTGGTGTCTCTGGGTGGCTTTTTGTGGCTTCTGTAATTAGAAGATCTTCGCCAATTTTTGTCACCTGCCGGAGTATCCAACATGCTCTAAGGCTGTGAGTTGGTGTGGCGCCCTCTGCACTGTGAATTTTACAAGGTCCATTAAGCCATCCTTCCAGTACGGTTCCGTGCCCTGTAGAGGGCTTTTGCTTTTTGGTATTGAACCCGGGTGTCTGGAAATGATGCACCCTTTTATTTCGGACTGGGTTTTTATTCAGGGCCGGATTGTCCCAAAATTTTATTTCGGTTTTCCAAGCACTTTCCATCGCACAGTACTTTCGTACTATGGACGCCAAGTCAGCGAAGCGTGTAATATCACGGTGCCTTATGGCGTTGAGGATTCCCTTGTCCGTACAATTATTGTAGAAGAATGAAATTGCGTCTTCCTCGCGGCAGTCCTTTACCCTATTCATAACCAGGAGGAATCAGGCCCAGTAATGATGTACTGTTTCTTCGGGCTCTTGCCTAATTTGGGATAGATTGCTTATGTACGGGTGGGTGGGTGTAATCAAATCCGAAACCTCACCCAATCTAAGACCTAGAGGCCAAGGAGTTTCCGAACTCGGAAGTTTGGATTCTTGGATGTTGTCCAATGAATCTAGCCCGTCGCCTAACTTTAAGTTCAGGTCTTGAAAGATGTCCTCCCCTCTGCGGGTATCTGGCTTGGAGGGATCGGGAATCCATACATAGCTAGTCCTTAAGATAGATGAAGGGTCGCCGCACTGTCCCTCTACCACCGCAACGTGATGGGTGACCTTCTCACTCAGATCGGGTTTAGGCCCAATCTGGTCGTAATCCGTAGCGACTCCCAGGGCGGCGATGCAATCCAAGAGCTCGTTTAGGGAAAAGAGCTCCATTGGATCCAGCTGCTCGGCGAATTCCGAGCTGACGTGAAGATTGCTTTCGATGACCCAAGAGGTCATCGTCGGCGCAGCAGCCGAACAGGCGGTCATAAGGAAACCACCTAGCCGGAGAGTATGGCCGACAGCCAAAGCTCCCTTAGCAATGGTGCCGTCTTTAAAGACGGGATGAGGCATCCTTCCTGATGGCGACGGCACAGAGGAACTCTCAATGAAAGCACCAATGTCGGTGTCAAAACCGGCTGATCTTGGGTAGGGGGTCCCGAGCTGTGCGTCTAGGCGGATGGTAACAGGAGACGAGGGACACGATGTTTTTACCCAGGTTCGGGCCCTCTTGATGGAGGTAAAACCCTACATATTGCTTGATTAATATTGATGATATGGGTAGTACAGGAGTAGATCTACCACGAGATCAGAGAGGCTAAACCCTAGAAGCTAGCCTATGGTATGATTGTTCCTACGGACTGAAACCCCCCGGTTTATATAGACACCGGAGAGGGCTAGGGTTACACAGAGTTGGTTACAATGCTAGGAGATCTACATATCCGTATCGCCAAGCTTGCCTTCCACGCCAAGGAAAGTCCCTTCCGGACATGGGACGAAGTCTTCAATCTTGTATCTTCACGGTCCAGGAGTCCGGCCGAAGGTATAGTCTGGCTATCCGGACACCCCCTAATCCAGGACTCCCTCAAGCGCTACTGGAGTACTTCAAAGGTGCATCTCCGAAGAGGAGGGATGGCATCTTTTGGCAGAAATTCATGCTGGATTCAGCGGCCATCACGCCGCAGCTCGGGACCTTGTAAGCAAGGCATTCCGTACAAGTTTCTACTGGCCGACAGCCCGAGCAGACGCACAGGACCTCGTCCAACATTGCGTCAGTTGCCAGCTTTTTGCAAATAAAAGCCATATGCCACCTACCACTCTCCAAACAATCCCCATTACTTGGCCCTTTGCGGTTTGGGGGCTTGATATGGTCGGACCCCTTAAAGGAGGAAGCCATAAGAAAAAGTACCTATTGGTCATGGTGGATAAGTTCACCAAATGGATAGAAGCCAAACCAGTTAAAATGGCCAAGTCCGGACCAGTGATAGACTTCATATCCGGGGTTGTACACTGTTATGGTGTCCCCCCACAGCATCATCACCGATAAAGGCTCGAACTTTATAGGTGAATAGGTAAAAACTTGGTACGGCAACATGGGCATTAAGCTCGATTATGCCTCCGTCTATCACCCCCAAACAAACAGTCAAGTTGAACGAGCAATTGGTCTTATTATGAGCGGCATTAAACCCAGATTAGTGCGATCCTTGAAGGAATCAGATACGCACTGGGTTGAGGAGCTCGACTCCGTCCTATGGGGGTTGCGGACCACGCCGAATCGCACTACCGAATACACACCATTCTTTATGGTGTACGGCGCAGAGGCGGTACTGCCCCGCGACATCATTCATGACTCACCTCGAGTGCGCATGTACGAAGAGAAAGAAGCCAAGGTGGATGGGCAGGACAGTTTACACGCCCTGGAGGAGGAGCGTGACGTTGCAAAAGCCCGCTCTGCATTCTATCAGCAACAGGCTTGATGGTATCAAAGCAGAGAAGTACGGGCCAAAACTTATAACATTGGCGAACTCGTTCTACGCCTACCTGAGAAGAAAAAGGACAAGCTCAAACCCAAATGGGAAGGTCCCTTCATCATCGACAAAGTTCTAACCAGTGGAGTGTACCGTCTGCATGATGCATCGGACAATCGACTCGAGCCAAACCCATGGAACGCGGCCAGACTTCGAAGGTTCTACGCCTAGTGCTTATCCGCTATCTGTCTTTCTTTCTTTCTTCCCTTTTTATTCACGGCCTTAAAAGGTTAAAATGCGTGCTCATTACACCTGGGGGCTTCTTATACAGAAGCTTAATATAATTATGTTCCGGGCTCTATGCCCCCTGCACATGTGTTACTTTTCCACATGTACCTTTTCTTTGCCATTATATGCATCGATATGACTTAAGTTTTGGCCAAGCTGGGTTGCCTAGCTCTTGTGTTTATGCCCTACGTTCCCGTTAATTCGGCTAGGGCATAAGGGGAGCACCTCTGCGATTGTTACTGCCGGGTCAGCCAGATGTGTACCTCAGACTGGGTGAAGCCGAAAGCTAGCATTCTTAAGGGAATATTCGATCGGTGAACAAAAGATGACTTTTACTTATTGCAATACATGCCCCCAGATGTTTATATCCTGCGTCTCTTTTCGCAGTTCAGACATGCACATTAATGCATGTGTACCCAGGGAAAGGAACCCTTAACAGAACTATTCTCCCTGGAAGATGTTTCTTACTATCCATGTAATATAACATAGCTAGTTGGGTACTTGTCTGTTCAAGCACTTATGACCCCTACGCCTGGTTTCCACGCGTACCCCGGTTTTTAAATAACTGAGCGGGTATTCGGAAACACTCCGGACTGTCGAGTCCGGAGGTCGAAGCGAAAAGGTCCGCCATGACAAATGATTTACAATTCGGCTAGGGACAAAATATGTCACTTGAAGTACACAGTCACTTAGATTGACTAAATTCTTCTTCTATACCATCCAACAAGCTATCTAGCCTACAATCCTATTGGGAATACTTTGCGAATAATTTTACCTAGTCATATACCAGACTAACGGGGATCTCTTTCCCATCAGACCCCACAGGTCCGACCTCGGCCATGTGGTTCGGGTCAGCCTTGGTATATCGCATCTTCACCATGGCCCAGGCTTCCCTTGCACCTTGTCGACAGGCATATATCTTCCATAATCGGAAGCGCCACCGTGCTCCCTTGAGCATCTCTACGAGCTCCTCCATACCTCCTGGCAGGGAGGCGGATGGCCACAAGGCCTGGGCAATGCCCTGCATCACCTGCCGAACTTGTTCATGCAGTTGTGAGAGCTCTGGCAGAGGATCGCTCGCAGATCCGGGCATCTCCTCCTCGGGACGACCCGTCAGCATACCTACAGATATAACTCTGTTAGCCGGTTTCTTTGCCGAACTCTATAAAAGTTCGTTCAAGCACTTACTAAAAATGTCGTGTCGAAGCCTCTTATTCTCCTTTACGGAATCAGCTAGCTGGGCCCGAACATCTTTCAGTTCAACGCCCAGCCGGGTATTGGCATCTTGGAGATCGTTTTTCTCCTGCCTTACCCACGTAAGCACGCGCTCGCCAGCCTCTAGCTGTCGTTGAGCATGTTGCTCCTCCCCTCGCACGATCTTCGGATTCCCTCCGGGAACATCTGCAGAATCTATTGTTAGATTTGCATGCATGCCGAATACTAACTGGTACATGCCATTTCATTCTTTTTGATCAGAACAAGTGTTACCAGATGGGGCCTTCTTGCACTCCTTCATTTCGGCAATTGCGGCCCGTAGCTGGGCTTTGCACTCCTCCAGCTCTTGAGACAACTCGGTATTCTTCTCCGTAAGAACCTACGCATATAATGATCCTTAAATCAGTTGTGCCAACTGCTTCAAGTCTCAGGGGCTACTGATATACATAATTATCAGATTTTCTTACCCGTATATCGTTTACATACTGGTCCGTGGCTCTAGCTAGACCATTTTGAGCAGCTCGGATGTACGCGTCTCCTGAGTTGAAGGCATCGAACGCCTCTTCGGAGAAACCAGGGTCGCAGAGTACGGGCCGGCGACGCCTGTGATTCATGGCACTCTCCACTTCGGAATTCGTAGCGGACAGCCTATCTACATCCTCTGTAGGAGGAACATCCAGTGTTGTCCCCATGTTAGCATCTGCCTCTAAGTCCGGCTCTGGAGTCCGGCTGGTGGAGGCATGGCCGGCAGGCTCTCCGGACACGGTCCGGCGAGCGTTTTTCCTGCCTGGAACCATGGACGTTATTATATTTTAAAGACGACAACCATGGAGTGGGGTTCTTTTTCATACCTCTGCGACGACGTCTCGGTCCTGGCCGCCTTCCTTTTAAGCCTACCCGGCTTCGGTGCCCCTTGTTGGTGAGTCACCGCGGGTTTGGCATGTCGTCCCGAGGGCCTTCCCTATAAGACACCATATGTGCGCGGTGGGTGAAGTGCAAAAAAGGGATCCTTCTCGGAAGTTGGGACTCCGGTTTTACTTACGTGCGATGTAGGGAGTAGGCCAGGATAATCGGCTATGATGGCCACCAAGGCACCGTTGCAACTTAACTGATAGAATGTCCTATCGATGAGCTCCACAAATATGTCCGGATCTTCTTCGAGTCCGGGGTCGAGGGCCCGATCAGGGTCCTCTGGCTGTGGAGACGGGCTGTGGACCTCCCTCATAGCTTTTCACAGTTCCTGCTATGAAATAGCAAGGTAAATATTTATGATGAAGAATGCGGGAAGGTCTGGAGTAAAAGTTAGCAGCTCACCTAGTTTGGGGGGTTGTACATGGAGAATCCATCCTGTGGCTTAATGCGGATGAACTCCTCTTCCTCTCCTTTGTATAAGTCGGACAGTATTTTCACTAGAGGAGCGGCGGAGTCCGGACCTTTACGGCCATAGCGGGTGGCAACATCTTCTCCATTGAAGTGCCACATGGGTTTCCCTCGATACTGAAGTGGCTGCACCCCCCGCATTATACATACTGACATAACCTCGATTATTGTCAGTCCTGATTTGGCCAGCGTTTTTATCCTGCCCATCAGGTAAAGGACCTCTCTGTTATCTTCCTCCTGGGGGCTCCGAGGGCACCAGCTGCGGCGTTTCTTCAAAGGGGCATTATTAAACTCAGGAAGGCCCATCCGAATGGGGTCCGAAAGGGGGACGTCCTCCATATAAACCACTCTGAAGGCCAGTCTTCGGATGTCTTCTTCGGAGTACCAGACAGGTATCCGGTCCCGGCGATGCGCCATATTTCGGCTCTACCCACTTGATATATTGACCCCTCCTGTGTACGGGGTACAAGGTAGAATAGCCTCTTCCATAGCTTGAAATGAGCTTCGCAGCCCAGAAACAGCTCACAAAAGGCGACGTAGCCGGTGATGTGTAATATGGAGGCGTGAGTAAAGTCATGCAGCTGGAGGCCGTAGAACTCCAGGTGCCCGCGGAGGAACGGATGGATTGGAAATCCGAGTCCCCTCAATAAGTAAGGCACAAGGCATACCCGCTCCCCCATGGATGGGTTGGGGAAGCTCCCCGCCTGCTCCCCGCCATTATAAGTGGCTAGTCCGGCTCGGACGGGGACCATATACGTAGGAGGGAGAAACCCCTGGGTCTATAACTCTACTAATTGGCTGTGGGGAACTGAACACTTATCCCAATTGCCTGGCTTAGTGCTACGGGAGCGAGAGGAGGAGCTGCGATGGCTGGCATTGATGGGATGGACTTTTCCGGGAGCGCTCCGATGGATACTCGCTGTGGGAGGATGGTGTGATCTGGATCTGAGGATCCCCGACTCTTTAAATAGACGATTTACTCACATGGTTAGGGTGGCAGATGTAAAAATGCCCCGACTTCTCGCATTCACTCGACACGTGGAAGATAGCCATTATTAAAGCACAGAACCCGAGGAGTGCAACATTCATGGGAAGCCGGACACTACTCATTACGACAGGTACTCAGGATTTGGAGAAGAACCCGCCTTGCAATGCCGAAGACAATTTGCGCGCCGGACTCATCATCATTGAAGCCTGGATCAGGGGCTACTGAGGGAGTCCTGGATTAGGGGGTCCTCGGACAGCCAGACTATATACTTTGGCCGGACTGTTGGACTATGAAGATACAAGATTGAAGACTTCGTCCCGTGTCCGGTTGGGACTCTCCTTGGCGTGGAAGGCAAGCTTGGCAATTCGGATATGTAGATCTCTTCCCTTATAACCGACTCTGTGTAACCCTAGACCCCTCCGGTGTCTATATAAACCGGAGGGTTTAGTCCGTAGGACAACAACAATCATAATCATAGGCTAGCTTCTAGGGTTTAGACTCTACGATCTCGTTGTAGATCAACTCTTGTAATACTCGTACCATCAAGATCAATCAAGCAGGAAGTAGGGTATTACCTCCATCGAGAGGGCCCGAACCTGGGTAAACATTGTGTCCCCCGCCTCCTGTTACCATCAGCCTTAGACGCACAGTTCTGGACCCCCTACCCGAGATCCGCCGGTTTTGACACCGACACTTCCCCCGGGGGGTTCCGGTAACCCCACGGTACTCCGGTAAAATATCTGAATCACTCGGAACCATTCTGATGTCTGGACATAACCTTCCAATATATGAATCTTTACCTCTCGACCATTTTGAGACTCCTCGTCATGTCCGTAATCTCATCTGGGACTCCGAACAAACTTCGGTCATCAAATCACATAACTCATAATACAAATCTTTATCGAACGTTAAGCGTGCGGACCCTACGGGTTCGAGAACTATGTAGACATGACCGAGACACATCTCCGGTCAATAACCAATAGCGGAACCTGGATGGTCATATTGGATCCTACATATTCTACGAAGATCTTTATCGGTCAAACCGCATAACAACATACGTCATTCCCTTTGTCATCAGTATGTTACTTGCCCGAGATTCGATTGTCGGTATCATCATACCTAGTTCAATCTCGTTACCGGCAAGTCTCTTCACTCATTCCGTAATCACTACAAAAAAATACACTTCCGTGATGATACGTGTTTGTCACAGTAGGTCACTTTTTTTGTCATACATGTACATCCATGACAAATTTATGACAGAATCAAGATAGTCATACATGCGCTGTCGTAGAAGTGTTCCCTGACATTACCAAAATTATCATCACGGAAGTGTCCACTTCCATGACGATAAATCGAGCATCACAGAAGTGCTTTCGTCAAGGGTGACCGACACGTGGCATCCACCATAACGGAACGCCGTTAAGCTATCGGGTCGGGTTTTGGATCCGATAACCCGTTAACAGCCCCGACCAATGGGAAATTTCCACGTGTAAAATTCTTATTGGCCGGACGAAACACGTGTCAGCTCGTTAGTGGGTCAGATAGGCGCCTATGATATGTTGACACGTGGCACGGCCCAACAGAGGCCCCATTCCTGTGTAAAGGCCGGCCCGTTTGACTTGGTCGAAAGCTGGCGGGCCGGCCCATGGAAAGCGTGTTAACGGCCTGTTCGAATATAGCCCATTTACAGCCCGCTAACCCAAGGCCCGTTACGCCCTATCTGAATTAGGCCCAGTAGCGTCATCTGGGCCATCAAATATGATTCTAGCCCGTTTTCACTTCTGGGCCATGTATGCCCCATGACGTCTTTCGGCCCATATGAGGCCCTATGTAACTCTTGGCCTATTAACGGCCCGTGGTGAAACTGGCCCGTAATGAACAATGTATCACTTTACACCCATTAACGCCCCGTGGTGAAACTGGCCCGTGATGAACAGTGTATCACTTTATACCCATTAACGGCTCGTTATACCGTTGGGCCGTTTCCAGCCCATGTTATCTTCTGGACTTCTTCAGAGCCCATTTATTCTTGGGCTCATATCCAGCATTCATTTACTTACGGCCCGTTACTGTCATTTTCTGCTTGTGGGCCAAATTCAGCCCGTGGTTACAGTCGGCCTGTTTGTGGTCCTTTAATACGTTGGGCCGTTTTCATAGCATCATCAAATATGGCCTATTAACGATGGCCTGTTATGGTCTTATCGGATGGACGTAAGGTTGAGTCCATAAGAAGACTTCTTTTGCCAGTCATGTGATTTGTACACACACTGTCAATAATCCATTCTGAAGACGCTGGTGTCGTACCCTACAGTGCAGTTAGGGGGATAGGCTTCACCAAGAGCATTGTGAAGCAAAAACATTTGACAAACCAGTGGGTTATGAAAGGTTAGATCCAGGTTAGGAATAATAGGGAGAGTAGCAAGCGATTCAGGTACGAAGTACATAGTAAGACCATTTGGGCATTTGATCTTGCGCCCTACAAGATGTTTAAGGTCCCCAGCAATAGTGTCAGACGATTTTGGTTTTCTGCTGGAGACCTTTCCCTGCAAAAGAGAGTTAAGCCTTCTTAACCACCCACATCTTTAAGGGTGGCTTAGAAGCAATAAGTCTTAGTGCAGCATCTAAGAATTTTGGCTTTGAAGCCTTAGCAAACAGTCTTGCAGGCGGACAATAGTACTCATAAGAATAAGCAGAATAGTTCTTGGTCTTATGAACATGGCGGTTTGATGAACCACTCTCATATTCATATGCCTGAGTATGGTTTCCCTGCAAAACATTTGCGTTAGTGCGACTCAGGTGAGTCCTCTATCTGTATGAAGCCTTTGGACCGTATGAAGCCTTTGGTCTGAGGTTTGTCTTCTTCACGTGAGGTGTCATGATGACATTCACAGGAAGACTCTCCAGACACCTTTTTGGAACCCAGATCTTCTTCATAGGCGGTCCATTCCTGCAGTTAGTACCAATGTACCTGGCAAACACTTCACCATTCTGATTCTTAAACAGTATATAGTTTGCATCAAAGGATTCATCAATGATAATGGGGTTAGCACAAGTGAAGCCAGATAGATTGGATGGATCTGCTAAAGGTTCCTTTGCAGCAACCCACATGGTTTTGGGGTACTGCTCAGGTTTCCAGTAAGAGCCATCTGCATTGATTTTCCTTACGAACCCTACACCCTCTTTCCTAGGGTTTCGGTTCAGAATCTTCTTTTTCAGGACATCACATAGCGTCTGATGCCCTTTAAGACTTTTGTACATCCCTGTTTCAAGCAATGTCTTCAACCTAGCATTCTCATCAGCAATAGCGGTGGTATCCTCAGCAGAGGGGTTAGTTACCACATCAACAGTTGAAGATATTGCAACAGCAATAGGAGTAGAACATTCAGCAAGAGAAGTAGCATTATCATGCTCAATGCATTTAAGACATGGTGGTTCAAATCCTTCCTGAGCGGGACTGATCTGTTTGGCGCGAAGTGACTCGTTTTCCGTTTGAAGATCTTCATGAACCGCTCTCAATTTCTCAAGATCTTGCTTCCTTTGAAGATAATCATAGGAAAGCTTTTCATGAGTTGTTGAGAGAGTTTCATGACGACTTTCAAGTTCCTGATACTTAACGTGAAGATTTTTTATGTCTTCAATTAAGGATTCAGATCGAGTCATTTAAGCACCTAATAGATCATCGCTTCTGTCTAACAGTTTTTGAATATGTTCCATAGCTTTCTGTTGTTCAGTTGCAATTTTAGCAAGTGTTTTGTAGCTAGGTTTTGAACCACAATCAGAGTCATCGTCGCTAGATGTTTGATAGTGAGTAGTGCGTGTGTTTACCTTGGCACCGCGTGCCATGAAGCAATAGGTAGAAGCGTAGTAGTCCTTGTCATTTGCATCGGTGTCGGTGATGAAGTCATTGTCTTCAGTGTTGAAGATGGACTTGGCAACGTATGCTGTAGCCAGACTTGCGACGCCTGAGTCGGATTCCTCCTCACACTCCACCTCCGCCTCCTCAGAAGCAGACTCCTCCTCTGAATCCATTTCCTTGCCAACAAACGCACGTGCCTTGCCAGATGAGCTCTTCTTGTGTGATGAAGACTTTGAGGAAGACTTGGAAGAAGACTTTGAGTATTTCTTCTTCTTCTTCTTGTCGTCAGAGTCATATTCCTTGCTCTTCTTCTTCTTCTTTTTGTTCTCATTGTCCCACTGTGGACACTAAGAGATGAAGTGGCCAAGTTTCTTGCACTTGTGACATGTTTTCTTCTTGTAGTCATGAGCAGGAGCTTCATCATTCCTTGAACTTGATCGGGAAGACTTTCTGAAGCCTTTCTTCTTGGTGAATTTTTGGAACTTCTTGACAAGCATAGCAAGTTCCCTTCCAATGTCTTCAGGATCATCAGAACTGCTGTCAGATTCTTCTTCAGATGAGGAGACAGCTTTTGCCTTCAAGGCACGAGTTCGCCCATAGTTTGGACTGTAGATATCTCTTTTCTCCGAAAGCTGAAACTCATGTGTGTTGAGCCTCTCAAGTATGTCAGACGGATCGAGTGTCTTGAAATCAGGACGTTCTTGAATCATCAGGGCCAGGATGTCAAACGAACTATCAAGTGATCTCAACAGCGTCTTGATGACTTCGTGTTTGGTAATCTCAGTGGTGCCGAGGGCTTGAAGCTCATTTGTTATGTCAGTGAGTCGGTCAAATGTGTGCTGGACATTCTCATTGTCATTTTGCTTGAAGCGGTTGAAGAGGTTGCGAAGGACACTGATTCTCTGATCTCTCTGGGTTGAGATGCCTTCATTGACCTTGGAGAGCCAGTCCCAAACCAGCTTGGATGTCTTCAAAGCACTCACACGGCCATACTGTCCTTTGGTCAGATGACCACAGATGATATTCTTGGCAGTAGAGTCCAGTTGAACGAATTTCTTGACATCAGCAGCAGTGACACCTTCTCCAGCCTTGGGAACGCCGTTCTCGACGACATACCATAGGTCGACGTCAATGGCTTCAAGATGCATGCGCATCTTATTCTTCCAGTAGGGATATTCAGTTCCATCGAAGACGGGGCATGCAGCGGAGACTTTAATTATCCCTACAGTCGACATAGCTAAAACTCCAGGTGGTTAAACCGAATCACACAGAACAAGGGAGCACCTTGCTCTGATACCAATTGAAAGTGCATTATATCGACTAGAGGGGGTGTGAATAGGCGATTTTTATGAAAGTCTTCAGAACATGGGAGTTTTGAAGACAAATGATAAAATTAAACCTATTACCATGTAGCGGAAGGTAGACTACACTAGGCAAACCATAGTCAAGTATTCAATGAAGTGAAAGCACAAAGACTAATAGCATCTAGGTAGTAAGGATCAGGTAGGAAGATATTGTGAAGCCAAACAGAACACGCAGTCACTCAGTGAAGACAAATGATAGAGCAAACATACAATGACTTCACAAAGAGTAACAGTAAGTAAAGTGAAGTGAAGATGAAACCAGTGACTTGTTGAAGACAATGATTTGTTGGACCAGTTCCAGTTGCTGTGACAACTGTACGTCTGGTTGGAGCGGCTAGGTATTTAAACCTTAGGACACATAGTCCCGGACACCCAGTCCTGAACACGCAGCTCAGGACACCCAGTCCTCACCGTATTCTCCTTAAGCTAAGGTCACATAGACCTCGTCCAATCACTCTGGTAAGTCTTCAAGGTAGACTCCCAAACCTTCACAGACTTTGTTCACCGGCAATCCACAATGTCTCTTGGATGCTCAGAACGCGACGCCTAACCGGCTGGAGGATGCACAGTCCTCAAATGTAATAAGTCTTCAGATCACACAGACAAGAAGACTTAAGTGATGCCCAATTCTCTCTGGCTCTAGTGGTTAGGGCTTTATCCTCGCAAGGAATTCTCTCTCAAAGTCTTCGAGGTGGGTTGCTCTCAAACGACAAAAGCCGTGCTTTCAATCTGAGCAGCCAACCATTTATGGTTGTAGGGGGTGGGCTATTTATAGCCTCTTGGCAACCCGACCTGATTTGTCCGAAATGAGCCTGGGTCACTAAGGAACTGACACGTGTTCCAACGGTCAGATTTCAAACTCACACGGCAACTTTACTTGGGCTACAAGCAAAGCTGACTTGTCCGACTCTGGACAAGATTCGCTCTCATAGTCTTCACTCGAAGACATAGGTTTTTTGGTTTAGGCATCACTTCAGTCATTCTGACTGGTTCTCCTGGACCCCACTTAACAGTACGGTGGTTCCTATGACTCAACACAAAAGAAAAAGAACTACGAAAGATCTAATTCTTCGATCTCCATAGGCTTCATATAGTGTCTTCTCTTGTCATAGTCTTCAATGTGAATATCTTCATATACCCCCTTTGACTTCAATGTCTTCATACATTTTTAGGGGTCATCTCTGGTAGTAAAACCGAATCAATGAGGGACTTCTACCTGTGTTATCCTGCAATTCTAACAAACACATTAGTCCCTCAACTAGGTTTGTCGTCAATACTCCAAAACCAACTAGGGTGGCACTAGATGCACTTACAGAAACAAACATATATCTATGTAGTATGGTCACTGTATGGTCTATATCATTCTAGTTTATGTTGCCAAATCAAGATAGATATAGTTCGAATCATATCTATTTAAGACAAAGCAGCATAGACAGAATATAAGTGTGGGAAACTACACAGCAATAACAACACTTGTAATGTGCATGGCATGAGAACATAACTGTTTATTCAATTGAAACTGAAATCAACATAGAGCAAGTTACAACAGCAAACAGCCAAACACGTTGAAGAAACAGGTTTAAAACATACCTGTTGCGCCATTGGAGTTTCAATTGCATCCTTCAAATTTGAAATTAGTTGGTATCAGTAAATACAGTGATGCAAGAGCAAAGTAGTATGAACCATAGCTACGGAACCTGACCTGAGAACAATTCTTCTTCTGCTTTGAGCGTTGTCTTTGGGTTCGGAGTGGTGGTCCTCGTGATTTGGGCACTGCAGTTGCCTTACTAACTGCTCGTCTTTGGGTGCTCTGTGGTGGAGACGGTGCTGTGACAACGGGAACTGGGTGTCTATCTGCTGGGGTTGGGGTTAGAAGGGGTGTAGCTGGTTCTCTGTCCAACTGGGTAGGGGTACAATCTGCATGAGTGTGGGTTATGTGTGGTGGGCCTGGTTCTTGGGCAAGTACAACCGTGGTTCTACCTGCATCGACAGGTAGCACGATCTTTTCTGAAGACCGTGTTTTTACTCCCACAGATACTACCATCACTCCCTCCAATTGAAATGGCTGATAAACAAGAAAAGTAATTGAATGTACAGACATTGTAAGATAGACAGGTGCAATGGATAGTAGGGAAGAAAACAGGGCATGAAATAATTCACATTTATGTTGTCTAAGCAAACAGAATAGCAGGACATAATTTCACATATATGATGGCCAATTAAACAGGATAGCATGACACAATTTCACATGTATGATGGCTAACTAAACAGGATAGAATGACATACTTCAAAATATGATGACTATGTAAACAGGATGACATGATATAACTATACGATGTGTCTGTTAAAGTGGTTGGCATGCCATAAATCACAAACATGTCGTTGATGGAAACATGATGGCATGATATAATTCACGGATAGAATGACATAATTTAAATATGATGACTATGTAAACAGGATGAGATGATATAACTATATTATGTCTTTAGAAAATGGGTTGGCATGCCATAATTCAAATACATGCTGTCTATGTAAACATCATAGCATGACATAATTCAAATATATGATTTATATACTAAGGAAGTGAGCAGAGGGCAATCGCATATATGATGTGTCAACTAAGGAGATGGCATTCAATATTGTGTATATGATGTAAAAACTAAGCATTGCAATACAACATATGCATTATATGAGTAATATAACCTTGCCAAGTTTGAGCATACACCTCAGGGGGATAATAGGACTGGTCATCTGCCTCTGAATCCTCCTCTGAAGAGCTATCTGTAACCAGCAAGATATCTGCTTCAGCAGGTAGCATTGTCTGCTTTGAAGACCTTGTTTTCACTCCAGATTTCTCCATCGCCAATTCAAATGGCTGATGCACAGGAAGAGCAGTTGAATATACAAACATTGTCGACAAAAGCAATGAGAAATACAAAAAAGGACGGCATGATATAATTCACATATATGACGCTTGCCTAAACAGCATGGCATTGCATAATTCACATACATAATGCCTTGCAACAAGATAACATTGCATAATTCACATATATAATGTCTTGCAACAAGATGGCATTGCATAATTCACATATATCGTAATTAGACACTAAACAGGTGGCATTCACACAAAGCATGTCTAAACTAAGCAAATGACATAGCAATGCAAGATACCATACGCACGATATGAGCAACATAACCCTGCCAAGTTAGGGCATGCACCTCGGGGGGGAATATGACTGGTCATCTGTCTCTGAATCCTCCTCTGAGGAGCTATCGGTAACCAGCAAGACATGCGCTTCGTCAGATAGCATTGTCTGCTCTGAAGACCTTGTTTCCACTCCAGATTTTTCCATGACCATGCCAAATGGCTGATGCACAGGAAGAGTAATTGAATGTACTAAAATTGTTGACAAATTTAACACGTAATAAAAAATGATGGCATGAATAATTCACATATAAGATGACTGGCTAACCAGGGTGATGGCATGATACAATCTCCCCCTTTTTGGTGATGGATGACAAACTAGTTGAAGTTTTCAACGGGGAATATAATCTGTGAAATTGTAAAGGATAAGGAATTGTCTTCATAAGTTGCAAGGGCTCCCCCTGAAGATGTGCATATAAGTTAATTTTCTTTTGGAATGCAAATGCACATGGTAGGTTGTACTTGTGGAGATCCACTTCAACTTATGATGACAATCCACTATGCATGTGAAAGTATATGAAGATAATGACATGCATAATGGAAAATGGACGTCTGCAGAATGAGCTAAGTGTGGAATTTATCGTCGCACATGCGGAATTTATCTTCGTAAAACAAGGTGGCAAATAAGTAGCAGACGACCATCTAGTTTAAGTGTTACAACTCATAAGAACCAAATGTAGCAAAAACGAGAGTTGTAAGCACGAAGCAAAATATAAAGCACCCGCCCATATGGTCCCGCTTGAAGACTATCAATCTCATATGCTTCTCCCCCTTTTGTCAGTAATGACCAAAAAGGTTTGAAGACATAGAGCCTCTACTCGTTCCCATGAGGAGTAGGTGAAGTAGCAGGGTTGTTGGTGTTGTTTGGCGGTGCAGAAGAGCTTGGAGGTGCTGAAGGAGGTGGCGGTGAAGTAGCATCGTCTTCTTCCTTAATAATTCTGGCAGTCACTGTGGCAGCAGAGGAAGAGAACTCAGAGTCTTCAAGGGATGGAGTTCCTAGCAGCACAGCCCTTCGAGGAGGTGTGGAGTCAAACTTGAATCTCTCAGTGAAGCCATCCTCTTGAAGATCTGCTTCAGAACACATCATCGAGAGCCCTTTCCATGTGCGGCGACAGGTTTCAAGGGCAACGAAAGCATTCTTGGTGGCAAGATTTCGAGTGCGATTAACATCCACCAAGAGGCTTTTCATCTGACGCTTCAGTCAGTCATGATGCCTATCATGTTTCTGATGTAGAGCCACAAGAAGCTCTCGGTCGTTGAGAACACGAGTGCGCTTCTTGGGTCTTGGAGCAGTGGCACTGTCAGTGGCTTCAGTGGAAGCAGGTTGTGGTGCACGTGTAGTGCCAGCCAAAGGATACACCCGAGAAACTGCTTCAACTCCTTCAACGTTCTGAGTAAAACTTTGATGTTCTGCATTCTGAAGACTTAGAGGTTGCTTGGCAGGCTCAGAATATATGGCTTCAGTAGACATGTCCACGTCAGGCAAGAAGATCCGATGGTTGTGGGCTGAGGGCTGATACGAGATGGCGGAGTGTAGCTTGATCAGCCGCATGACCCAAGGGGCGTAGAACTTCAAACCAAATAGATCAATGCCTGATGTAGCAAGTTGGCGTATGAAGAAGTCATGTGCATTGAAGCATTTGCCATGAAGTATATAGAAGACCAAAGTCTTCATTGCACCCTGAAGCTTGGCATTTGGAGAGTGCCCTTTGATAGGCCAGAGAGTTCGCCTGATGATGTGATAGATGGTTCTTGGCAGATACTCAAGGTCTTCAACGAAGAACTCTATGGGATAAGCAGCATCTTGGGGTAATGGCTTCATCATGCTGAGCATCTGACTCATATCAGGTTCTGGCCGCTGAAAGATGCTCTCAATAGCTTCAGTATGCAGCTGACAGCCTTGCTCGAAGAGATCGCCAGGAGTGGGCAAGCCAGTGAGCTCAATGATGTCAAATGCATTGGCTTCGTGATGAACGTTGTCAGTCATCCACTCCAGGACCCAAGTCTTCGGATCTCTGTTGTACCCTCTGATGTGAAGTGTGGAATAGAATTGAAGTAGCAGCTCTTCATTCCAATGCTCTTCGTCAGTAATGAACGGCAGCAGTCCAACTTCCTTGAAGCAATCTAAAGCTTCTTCCAGACAGGGCAGACCAGCTATAGCTTCAATGTCAAGGCGCTTGTGTGGTAAGATGCGACCTTGGTTGTATAGAATGCAAGAGTAATAGCTTTGGTGAGGATAGCTCCAGAACCGATCAGATGATATCCTTTCCCTTGAGTAGGGGTTCCTGGAGCTATTGAAGAACGTGTTGTCTGCCCTGAAGCCATTGATGTTGAAGGAGCCAGGTGCTGATGCAGGACCTGGAAACCTTGGCAGTCTTGGGATTGGCTTCTGGACCTGAGGCCTGTGCTCAACATGATAGTTGAATTGGGGACTGGCAGCAGACTCAAGAACAGAAGTGGCGGGATCAGTGGCTTCGCTGTCTTCTAAAGCTTTTGCTGGGGAGGGCTCCACATTAGCTTCATTGGTGGTTGTGGCAGCCTCACGATTTTCATCCTCCACTTGACTAGCTGGAGGGTCGGTCACAAGCACATTCTCCTGGAGAACTGCTTCTTGGTGGGACAGGGGAGTGGGATCTTGTGGGACTCCTTCTGCGGCTGATGCAGCCGGAATGTCTTCAGCAGAGACTTGAGGCCTTGGACCTTTGCGAAGCCTGCCGAGCGCAGACGACGCCTGTGGAGTTGGAGTGGGCTAGGCCTCATAGTCTTCTTCCTCTTGTGAGCGATCCGCCCATGAAGCATCCTGTGCAATTGGCGTCAGTGGACGACCAATGCTGATGAGTTTGCTGTTTTCAAATTGAGGAAGGACTGCACCATTGACTACATTGTCATGATGACCAATGTCTTCAGCAGCGAAGGGATCAGCTGCTGGAATGTCTTCAGCTTCATGAGCCTCTGTGGAAGCAGGCTCATGAATTGTCAGTTGTCGTTCAGCTTCAGGATAGACCATAGAAATGGGTTCAACTATCAAGGGCTCTGTGGAAGCAGCCCGAGCTTTCTTGGTCTTCCTCTTCTTCTTGGAGGGGGCAGTAGGAGAGGCTTCAGAGTGTTTCCTCTTCTTGGCTTCAGCCTCAGCAGTCCTTGTCTTCTTGAGCTATGAAGCTGTTGACCGGCTTTTTGGCTTCGAGCCAGTCAGTCTAGTTGGGAAGACAATCAGAACTGCTTGTTGCCTTGGTGCATCAGGTTCAGCCGTAGCAGGCTTCTTCTTCTTTGCGGCCATCCTGGGGTCGATGCCAGGACACCCAAGTGCCTTGCGCTTCTCAGCCTCATTATAGGCTTGCACACATCTGTCAGCCAGAGTCTTCATGCGCTCACGTGAACCCTGAGCTTCTGCACGCTTCTTCACAAAGGCTTCCTTGAGCTCGTGCATCATTGTCTTGAAGTTCTTCACTTCTTGCATGCTGAGCTTGGCCATATGCTTCTTGAACTGAGCCTTTTCATAGTCAATCTTCTGCTTCAGTTCAACAATGCGCTGGGCAATAGCAAGTTCTGAAGCAATGGCGCCTTGGAAGGCGACACTGAGGCCAATGGGTAGCTGCAGATCTTCAAAGCTGATGTTTGGCGTGTCAAACCACTCGTCAATGAAGTTGTGGATGATGGTGACATCAAAGAGAGGCAGATCATTGAAGATTTCTGCTTCTTCTTTGCTCTTGATGAGTTGCTCAAGAGCGTCATCTGCAAGATCTTCATCACTTGACAGATCAATGTCGTCGTTGCGCAGAATGGCAGCAGCTGTTAGCTCTCTGCCAGTGTGAGACAGAGGCATCTTGGCCTTCTGGGGCTTGGAGACGCGTGATAAGTCTTCAGACTACACACTGTCTTCAGAAGGTGCAGTTGCCAGTGGCTTCGCCCTGGAGACTTTTGGTGAAGGGGCAGGTTTTGAAGCTTTAGGATTCTTCAGCTTCTTTGTCTTCAGAGCTGCAGGAGCTTCTTCTGATTCAGTGTTAGCTGCAGGCTCATTCACTACAGTCCCTTGAATTAAGATGTAGGTGATGAGGCCTTCAAGGTTGGCGAAAGGACCGATGACATTGGGTTCAGCATCTCGTGTGCCATCTGCCCTTGGTGCTGAGGGACCAGGGTTGAAGTCTAACCCAAAAGTCCTCTTGTTCTGCTTCGCTGAGTTCTGAGCAAACTGGAAGTTGCGCTTGAACAGATTGTCATCACGACACCATAGCAGTGACGACGAGTGTGCATCAGCAGGCTGTGGTCCACGGACCATGCATGGATAGAAGCCTTGAGCAATGGCTTCATCTCTGGACCTGGGTAGAAGATTCTTGAATAGGATGTCTCCCCACGGTCTCTTGATGGCGTTTTTCTCAGCATACTCCTGGGTCACAAATCTGTATTTGAACCATTGTCCTGCCCAATATCTTCGAATCCATTGGATTCGGGTCTTGCGCTGACTGTAATCCTCTTCAGGATCTGTCTTGTACATTTCTGAGAGTTCATCTGGCAGATCTCTGGAGGTCTCACCATGATGCTTTCTGCCACCCTTCCTTGCTGCTTTCTCTGAAGCCATAAACTTTAACCTGAAAGGCTTCAAGACATTCAAAGGCTTCAAAGGTTTTCATTTGCTGGACCAACAGGAACTGGCTTCGGGAGAATTTATGTGATGTTGTAAGAATTCTGCAAATGAATGCAGACTATGAGAACCGAAGGATTCTCCCACGGACATGTACCTATGACAGCATTAAGGTGCGAGGGAAGGGGAAGAGGTCATATGCATTCTCAAAAGATTTTGAAGATAAATCAGTTTAGAAGACATTGACCTCATCGTGCGAAGACATTCACTCACAGATAAGAAGTTGGTTCCATATTTGTATGAATCCACAGATCAGTACAAGTGAGGAATCTAACTACTTTGTGAAGCACAAGTGAATATACTAGGCATGTTATGAGATGCAGTATGAGAGAGATCTAGCTTGTGTGAACAGAAACTGCTTGTGGTAGAAAGTGACAAATCCATAGGATCAATGGTGCTGTAAAAGAGGAAGTTTTATTTACCACACTAAGAACTGCTAGACGGAGTGTAAGATGAGGCCGAGCAGTTCGATCTTCCGTGCCCTAACTTGGCGTCGGAGGACACCTACGGCGACGGCGGAGAGGACGATGTCCGCGGTCGGCGTGAAGACGGCGTCGGAGAGGTTGCGGCAGCGAAGCGCTTCGTCGCCGGTGTCGTCGAGGGCTAGCGGTGGCGCTAGGGTTCGTGCGAGGGTGGAAGAAGGATGATGACCGCTGTGAGTGTGTATTTATAGGCATAGGGGCAGCACTGTTCTATTACACAGGTGCCCCTGGCGATTCGCATCTAAGGAACACGTGGCCATTATGCGGAATTTTGGGGTTTGTTCCACGTCCCACACACGCCTGGATTGTCGGGTGGTCGTTCCTACTTCTCCGGATTTCATGTGGAGGAATGAGCATCGAAAACGGACTTAATGCTTGTCTCTATATCTTCTGTTGACAAGGACGCAGAGAAGACATTCGACAGTTTCAATAGAATGCATATGACTTGGGGAGATAGAGTTTGAGATAGAAAGCATAGAGAGGTTAGGGTCCGATCACATTCACTTAGTTCAAAAGATTCAACATGAAGACATAGCTATAAGTGAATGCTGTAGAGCACAGAACACTAGCATATATATATATATATATAATCAACATAGTGAAGAAAATCATGAAAATATGTTTAGATCGAAGCCAAACCAAATGTGAAGACATTGCAAAGTAACGCCATGAGTGAAACACTTCAAAATAGAACGTTTGGTGGTGGCGTTACCCACCGTATAGGAAGTATTAGACCCAGACACGGCGCACAGTTATCGTGGCGCTCCGAAGTCAAATTCCATATTAATGTATTCACATTTAGAATGTATGTCTTCATTGATTGAAGATATACTTTACTTCGTGTGTTGCACATCTAAGTCATCAATATGCATAAGGGTTAGGATGTGTGCCTGATCACAGGACATTTGAGGATTCCAGGATATTTAGCTCACACCGTAACTTGCAAAACCTCTTCTCATCCAAGGGCTTGGTGAAGATATCTGCCAATTGCTCTTCAGTGTTGACGTGTATGATATCAATGTCTTCCTTCACAACATGATCTCTGAGAAAGTGATGAAGAATTTCAATGTGCTTTGTCTTCGAGTGCTGAACTGGGTTGTTGGCAATCTTGATGGCGCTTTCGTTGTCGCAGTAAAGTGGCACTTGCTTCACATGAATGCCATAGTCCTTGAGTATTTGCTTCATCCATAGAAGCTGAGCGCAGCAAGATCCAGCAGCAATGTATTCAGATTCAGTAGTGGAGAGAGATACACAGTTCTGCTTCTTTGAAGACCAACATACAAGTGATCGTCCCAGAAAGTGACATGTGCCTGATGTAGACTTGCGATCAACTTTCTCACCAGCATAATTAGCATCCGAGAATCCAACCAGATCAAACTCTGAGCCCTTTGGATACCATAATCCTAGAGTAGGGGTGTGAGCCAAATATCGAAGAATTCGCTTCACAGCTAAGTGATGCGACTCCTTTGGTGCCGCTTGAAATCGAGCACACATGCAAACACTAAGCATAATATCTGGCCTAGATGCACATAGATAAAGTAAAGAACCAATCATGGAGCGGTATACCTTTTGATCGAACTCTTTACCATTGTCGTCAGGACCCAGATGATGTTTGGCTGGCATTGGTGTTGTGAAGCCTTTGCAGTCTTGCATACCGAACTTCTTCAGGCAATCTTTGAGATACTTCTCTTGAGATATAAAGATGCCATTGTGTTGTTGTCGTATTTGAAGACCGAGGAAGAACTTCAGTTCCCCCATCATGGACATCTGATATTGCTCTTGCATCATATATCCAAACTCTTCACTGTACTTCTGATTGGTGCAGCCGAAGATAATGTCATCCACATATATTTGGCACACAAACAGTTCACCATCCTATGTCTTCGTGAAAAGAGTGGGATCTAGGGAACCAGGTATGAAGCCTTTGCTCTTCAGGAAGTATTTGAGTGTGTCATACCAGGCCTGAGGGGCTTGTTTGAGGCCATACAGTGCCTTGTTGAGCTTGTATACCATGTCAGGATGTTTTGGATCTTCAAAGCCAGGTGGTTGTGCAACATACACTTCTTCTTCAATCTTGCCATTGAGAAAGGCACTCTTCACATCCATTTGATATAGAAGTATGTTATGATGATTTTCATAGGCCAACAGTATGCGTATGGCTTCAAGTCTATCCACAGGAGCAAATGTTTCATCGAAGTCAATGCCTTCCACTTGAGTATATCCTTGAGCAACGAGACGAGCTTTGTTTCTGACAACTTGACCATGCTCATCTTGCTTGTTGCGGTATATCCATTTGGTGCCTATTATATTGTGCTTCCGTGGATCAGGACGCTTAACCAGTTCCCATACATTATTCAGCTCAAACTTTTGAAGCTCTTCTTGCATAGCTTGAATCCATTCAGGTTCCATGAAGGCTTCTTCAACTTTCTTGGGTTCTGATATTGAGACGAATGCGAAGTGCCCACAGAAATTTGCTAGCTGAGTTGCCCTTGAACGAGTGAGTGGACCAGGTGCATTGATGCTATCAATTATTCTTTCAATCTGCACTTCATTGGCAACGCGAGGATGTACAGGGCGAAGACTTTGCTCTTGCTGTTCATTGTCGTTGTTGGAAGGAATGTCTTCAAGCTGAGCATTGTCTTCATGTTGATCAGGTGCTGAAATGATAAGTTCTTCTTTAGGATGAGCTTCAGAAGGTATAATTTCTCCAGTTCCCATTAGCTTGATTAATTCACTGGATGGAACTTCATCTAGCACATTTGGCAGCTGCTCTCTTTGTGATCCGTTGGTCTCATCGAACCGCACATCCACTGTTTCAACCACTTTGTAATGAAAGAGATTGAAGACTCTGTAGGAGTGCGAATCGTTTCCATATCCAAGCATAAAACCCTCATGTGCTTTTGGTGCAAATTTTGAGGTGTGATGTGGGTCCTTGATCCAGCACCTTGCGCCAAATACTCTGAAGTAACTGATATTTGGCTTCTTGCCAGTAAGGAGCTCATAAGATGTCTTATTCAGTAGCTTGTGAAGATAAACACGATTGATTGTATGGCATGCAGTATCAATGGCTTCGGGCCAGAATTTTCTTGGGGTCTTGTATTCATCTAGCATCGTTTTGGACATCTCAATTAGTGTTCTGTTCTTGCGTTCGACGACGCCATTCTACTGTGGCGTGTACGGGGCTGAGAATTCATGTGTGATGCCCAAGGTATCAAGATATGTATCAAGGCCAGTGTTCTTGAATTCAGTGCCATTGTCACTTCTGATGTGCTTTATCTTGGTGCCAAAATTGTTCATAGCTCGATTAGCGAAGCGTCTGAAGACATCCTGCACTTCAGTCTTGTAAAGGATTATGTGCACCCAAGTATATCTAGAATAATCATCAACAATAACGAAGCCATAGAGGCAAGTAGTAGTAGTTAGAGTTGAGTAATGAGTGGGACCGAAAAGATCCATGTGAAGCAGTTCAAAGGGTCGAGTAGTAGTCATGATTGTCTTCGAGGGATGTTTGGCCCTCGTCATCTTCCCTGCTTCACAGGCACCGCATAAGTGGTCTTTCTTGAACTTGACGCCCTCGATGCCTATGACATGCTTCTTCTTCGCAAGGGTGTGGAGGTTCCTCATGCCAGCATGTCCAAGCCTCCGATGCCAGAGCCAGCATTCTGAAGCCTTTGCTAGAAGACATACTGCAAGCTGTGGCCCTGCTGAGAAATCTACCACGTACAAATCATGTTTTCGATACCCTTCAAACACTAGAGACTTTTCAGATTCCATTAGTACAAGGCAACGATATTTTCCAAATATTACGATCATGTTCAAATCGCAAAGCATTGAGACAGACATTAAGTTGAAGCCAAGGGATTCAACAAGCATGACTTTATGCATGTGTTGATCCCTTGAGATTGCAACTCTACCTAGACCCAACACCTTACTTTTACCAGTGTCAGCAAATGTGATGTGGCTCTTATCGGATGGACGTAAGGTTGAGTCCATAAGAAGACTTCTTTTGCCAGTCATGTGATTTGTACACCCACTGTCAATAATCTATTCTGAAGACGCTGGTGTCGTACCCTACAGTGCAGTTAGGGGGATAGGCTTCACCAAGAGCATTGTGAAGCAAAAAGATTTGACGAACCAGTGGGTTATGAAAGCTTAGATCTAGGTTAGGACTAATAGGGAGAGTAGCAAGCGATTCAGGTACGAAGTACATAATAAGACCATTTGGGCATTTGATCTTGCGCCCTACAAGATGTTTAAGGTCCCCAGCAATAGTGTCAGACGATTTTGGTTTTCTGCTGGAGACCTTTCCCTGCAAAAGAGAGGTAAGCCTTCTTAACCACCCACATCTTTAAGGGTGGCTTAGAAGCAATAAGTCTTAGTGCAGCATCTAAGAATTTTGGCTTTGAAGCCTTAGCAAACAGTCTTGCAGGCGGACAATAGTACTCATAAGAATAAGCAGAATAGTTCTTGGTCTTATGAACATGGAGGTTTGATGAACCACTCTCATATTCATATGCCTGAGTATGGTTTCCCTGCAAAACATTTGTGTTAGTGCGACTCAGGTGAGTCCTCTATCTGTATGAAGCCTTTGGACCGTATGAAGCCTTTGGTCTGAGGTTTGTCTTCTTCACGTGAGGTGTCATGATGACATTCACAGGAAGACTCTCCAGACACCTTTTTGGAACCCAGATCTTCTTCATAGGCGGTCCATTCCTGCAGTTAGTACCAATGTACCTGGCAAACACTTCACCATTCTGATTCTTAAACAGTATATAGTTTGCATCAAAGGATTCATCAATGATAATGGGGTTAGCACAAGTGAAGCCAGATAGATTGGATGGATCTGCTAAAGGTTCCTTTGCAGCAACCCACATGGTTTTGGGGTACTGCTCAGGTTTCCAGTAAGAGCCATCTGCATTCATTTTCCTTACGAACCTACACCCTCTTTCCTAGGGTTTCGGTTCAGAATCTTCTTTTTCAGGACATCACATAGCGTCTGATGCCCTTTACGACTTTTGTACATCCCTGTTTCAAGCAATGTCTTCAACCTAGCATTCTCATCAGCAATAGCGGTGGTATCCTCAGCAGAGGGGTTAGTTACCACATCAACCAGTTGAAGATATTGCAACAGTAGTAGCAGTAGAACATTCAGCAACAGAAGTAGCATTATCACGCTCAATGCATTTAAGACATGGTGGTTCAAATCCTTCCTGAGCGGGACTGATCTGTTTGGCGCGAAGTGACTCGTTTTCGTTTGAAGATCTTCATGAACCGCTCTCAATTTCTCAAGATCTTGCTTCCTTTGAAGATAATCATAGGAAAGCTTTTCATGAGTTGTTGAGAGAGTTTCATGACGACTTTCAAGTTCCTGATACTTAACGTGAAGATTTTTTATGTCTTCAATTAAGGATTCAGATCGAGTCATTTCAGCACCTAACAGATCATCGCTTCTGTCTAACAGTTTTTGAATATGTTCCATAGCTTTCTGTTGTTCAGTTGCAATTTTAGCAAGTGTTTTGTAGCTGGGTTTTGAACCACAATCAGAGTCATCGTCACTAGATGTTTGATAGTGAGTAGTGCGTGTGTTTACCTGGCGTGCCATGAAGCAGTAGGTAGAGCGGAGTAGTCCTTGTCATTTGCATCGGTGTCGGTGATGAGTCATTGTCTTCAGTGTTGAAGATGGACTTGGCAACGTATGCTGTAGCCAGACTTGCGACGCCAGAATCGGACTCCTCCTCAGACTCCACCTCCGCCTCCTCAGAAGGACTCCTCCTCTGAATCCATTTCCTTGCCAACAAACGCACGTGCCTTGCCAGATGAGCTCTTCTTGTGTGATGAAGACTTTGAGGAAGACTTGGAAGAAGACTTTGAGTATTTCTTCTTCTTCTTCTTGTCGTCAGAGTCATATTCCTTGCTCTTCTTCTTCTTTTTTGTTCTCATTGTCCCACTGTGGACACTCAGAGATGAAGTGGCCAAGTTTTTGCACTTGTGACATGTTTTCTTCTTGTAGTCATGAGCAGGAGCTTCATCATTCCTTAACTTGATCGGGAAGACTTTCTGAAGCCTTTCTTCTTGGTGAATTTTTGGAACTTCTTGACAAGCATAGCAAGTTCCCTTCCAATGTCTTCAGGATCATCAGAACTGCTGTCAGATTCTTCTTCAGATGAGGAGACAGCTTTTGCCTTCAAGGCACGAGTTCGCCCATAGTTTGGACCGTAGATATCTCTTTTCTCCGAAAGCTGAAACTCATGTGTGTTGAGCCTCTCAAGTATGTCAGACGGATCGAGTGTCTTGAAATCAGGACGTTCTTGAATCATCAGGGCCAGGATGTCAAACGAACTATCAAGTGATCTCACAGCGTCTTGACGACTTCGTGTTTGGTAATCTCAGTGGCGCCGAGGGCTTGAAGCTCATTTGTGATGTCAGTGAGTCGGTCAAATGTGTGCTGGACATTCTCATTGTCATTTCGCTTGAAGCGGTTGAAGAGGTTGCGAAGGACACTGATTCTCTGATCTCTCTGGGTTGAGATGCCTTCATTGACCTTGGAGAGCCAGTCCCAGACCAGCTTGGATGTCTTCAAAGCACTCACACGGCCATACTGTCCTTTGGTCAGATGACCACAGATGATGTTCTTGGCAGTAGAGTCCAGTTGAACGAACTTCTTGACATCAGCAGCAGTGACACCTTCTCCAGCCTTGGGAACGCCGTTCTTGACGACATACCATAGGTCGACGTCAATGGCTTCAAGATGCATGCGCATCTTATTCTTCCAGTAGGGATATTCAGTTCCATCGAAGACGGGGCACGCAGCGGAGACTTTGAATTATCCCTGCAGTCGACATAGCTAAAACTCCAGGTGGTTAAACCGAATCACACAGAACAAGGGAGCACCTTGCTCTGATACCAATTGAAAGTGCATTATATCGACTAGAGGGGGGGTGAATAGGCGATTTTTATGAAAGTCTTCAGAACATGGAGTTTGAAGACAAACGATAAAATTAAACCTATTACCATGCAGCGGAAGGTAGACTACACTAGGCAAACCATAGTCAAGTATTCAATGAAGTGAAAGCACAAAGACTAATAGCAGCTAGGTAGTAAGGATCAGGTAGGAAGATATTGTGAAGCCAAACAGAACACGCAGTCACTCAGTGAAGACAAATGATAGAGCAAACATACAATGACTTCACAAGGAGTAATAGTAAGTAAAGTGAAGTGAAGATGAAACCAGTGACTCGTTGAAGACAATGATTTGTTGACCAGTTCCAGTTGCTGTGACAACTGTACGTCTGGTTGGAGCGGCTAGGTATTTAACCTTAGGACACACAGTCCCGGACACCCAGTCCTGAACACAGCTCAGGACACCCAGTCCTCACCGTATTCTCCTTGAGCTAAGGTCACATAGACCTCGCCCAATCACTCTGGTAAGTCTTCAAGGTAGACTCCCAAACCTTCACAGACTTCGTTCACACGGCAATCCACAATGTCTCTTGGATGCTCAGAACGCGACGCCTAACCGGCTGGAGGATGCACAGTCCTCAAGTGTAATAAGTCTTCAGATCACACAGACAAGAAGACTTAAGTGATGCCCAATTCTCTCTGGCTCTGGTGGTTAGGGCTTTATCCTCGCAAGGAATTCTCTCTCAAAGGCTTCGAGGTGGGTTGCTCTCAAACGACAAAAGCCGTGCTTTCAATCTGAGCAGCCAACCATTTATGGTTGTAGGGGGTGGGCTATTTATAGCCACTTGGCAACCCGACCTGATTTGTCCGAAATGACCCTGGGTCACTAAGGAACTGACACGTGTTCCAACGGTCAGATTTCAAACTCACACGGCAACTTTACTTGGGCTACAAGCAAAGCTGACTTGTCCGACTCTGGACAAGATTCGCTCTCATGTCTTCACTCGAAGACATAGGTTTTTGGTTTAGGCATCACTTCAGTCATTCTGACTGGTTCTCTTGGACCCCACTTAACAGTACGGTGGTTCCTATGACTCAACACAAAAGAAAAAGAACTATGAAAGATCTAAGTCTTCGAGCTCCATAGGCTTCATATGTGTCTTCTCTTGTCATAGTCTTCAATGTGAATATCTTCATATACCACCTTTGACTTCAATGTCTTCATACATTTTTAGGGGTCATCTCTGGTAGTGAAAACCGAATCAATGAGGGACTTCTACCTGTGTTATCCTGCAATTCTCACAAACACATTAGTCCCTCAACTAGGTTTGTCGTCAATACTCCAAAACCAACTAGGGTGGCACTAGATGCCTTACAGAAACAAACATATATCTATGTAGTATGGTCACTGTATGGTCTATATCATTCTAGTTTATGTTGCCAAATCAAGATAGATATAGTTCGAATCATATCTATTTAAGACAAAGCAGCATAGATAGAATATAAGTGTGGGAAACTACACAGCAATAACAACACTTGTAATGTGCATGGCATGAGAACATAACTGTTTATTCAATTGAAACTGAAATCAACATAGAGCAAGTTACAACAGCAAACAGCCAAACACGTTGAAGAAACAGGTTTAAAACATACCTGTTGCGCCATTGGAGTTTCAATTGCATCCTTCAAATTTGAAATTAGTTGGTATCAGTAAATACAGTGATGCAAGAGCAAAGTAGTATGAACCATAGCTACGGAACCTGACCTGAGAACAATTCTTCTTCTGCTTTGAGCGTTGTCTTTGGGTTCGGAGTGGTGGTCCTCGTGATTTGGGCACTGCAGTTGCCTTACTAACTGCTCGTCTTTGGGTGCTCTGTGGTGGAGACGGTGCTGTGACAACGGGAACTGGGTGTCTATCTGCTGGGGTTGGGGTTAGAAGGGGTGTAGCTGGTTCTCTGTCCAACTGGGTAGGGGTACAATCTGCATGAGTGTGGGTTATGTGTGGTGGGCCTGGTTCTTGGGCAAGTACAACCGTGGTTCTACCTGCATCGACAGGTAGCACGATCTTTTCTGAAGACCGTGTTTTTACTCCCACAGATACTACCATCACTCCCTCCAATTGAAATGGCTGATAAACAAGAAAAGTAATTGAATGTACAGACATTGTAAGATAGACAGGTGCAATGGATAGTAGGGAAGAAAACAGGGCATGAAATAATTCACATTTATGTTGTCTAAGCAAACAGAATAGCAGGACATAATTTCACATATATGATGGCCAATTAAATAGGATAGCATGGCACAATTTCACATGTATGATGGCTAACTAAACAGGATAGAATGACATACTTCAAAATATGATGACTATGTAAACAAGATGACATGATATAATACGATGTGTCTATTAAAGTGGTTGGCATGCCATAAATCACAAACATGTCGTCGATGGAAACATGATGGCATGATATAATTCACGGATAGAATGACATAATTTAAATATGATGACTATGTAAACAGGATGAGATGATATAACTATATTATGTCTTTAGAAAATGGGTTGGCATGCCATAATTCAGATACATGCTGTCTATGTAAACATCATGGCATGACATAATTCAAATATATGATTTATATACTAAGGAAGTGAGCAGAGGGCAATCGCATATATGATGTGTCAACTAAGGAGATGGCATTCAATATTGTGTATATGATGTAAAAACTAAGCATTGCAATACAACATATGCATTATATGAGTAATATAACCCTGCCAAGTTTGAGCATACACCTCAGGGGGATAATAGGACTGGTCATCTGCCTCTGAATCCTCCTCTGAAGAGCTATCTGTAACCAGCAAGATATCTGCTTCACTAGGTAGCATTGTCTGCTCTGAAGACCTTGTTTTCACTCCAGATTTCTCCATCACCAATTCAAATGGCTGATGCACAGGAAGAGCAGTTGAATATACAAACATTGTCGACAAAAGCAATGAGAAATACAAAAAAGGACGGCATGATATAATTCACATATATGACGCTTGCCTAAACAGCATGGCATTGCATAATTCACATACATAATGCCTTGCAACAAGATAACATTGCATAATTCACATATATAATGTCTTGCAACAAGATGGCATTGCATAATTCACATATATGGTAATTAGACACTAAACAGGTGGCATTCACACAAAGCATGTCTAAACTAGGCAAATGACATAGCAATGCAAGATACCATACACACGATATGAGCACATAACCTGCCAAGTTAGGGCATGCACCTCGGGGGGATATGACTGGTCATCTGTCTCTGAATCTCCTTTGAGGAGCTATCGGTAACTAGCAAGACATGCGCTTCGTGAGATAGCATTGTCTGCTCTGAAGACCTTGTTTCCTCTCCAGATTTTTCCATGACCGTGCCGAATGGCTGATGCACAGGAAGAGTAATTGAATGTACTAAAATTGTTGACAAATTTAACACGTAATAAAAAATGATGGCATGATATAATTCACATATAAGATGACTGGCTAACCAGGGTGGCATTGCAAAATTCACATATATGATGCCTGGCTAGACAAGATGGCATTGCATGATTCACATATACGATAAAGAAACTAAACAGATGGCATTGACACAAAGCATGTCTAAACTAAGCAGATGACATCTTTAATGTATACAGTAAGCAATGCAAGGCACCATATGCATGATATTACCAACATCAGCATGCCAAGTTAGAGTGAAGACCTCATGGGGTAAATAGGAGTGGTCTTCTCCTTCTGAATCCCCCTCATAACAGTTATCTTCCTTTTGATTACGATCCGAAATGGGTGGAGGGGGGCTGCCTTTGTGCCCACCATGGAACGACGTCTGCATGAAATTTTATTGCCACGCAAGGCTCGTCTCTTTTGCTCTACATGATCAGTTCCATTGTGTACAATAACTCGCATGCATTGGAATAAAACATAGTGAGATTATGTAAGGAGTGCATGCAAAAATCCAGAGTGATGGTATCAAATTGTGGATAGACCCAAAACCAATGATAGCACATAGATAATAGCTTTAGTTAAAAAATACAGATAATGGCTCCTTTAATGTTTGTTTGCACCCAACATGAAACTCATAGTAGACACCGGAGATTAACCAGATAGTAGACAGATAGTACTGATTGCTGCCCCAATATGTACCCCACAACCATTTAAAAACTCAAGTTTCAGCATTAGTTTGGAACTGACTCGGAGTCTAATAGGTGAACACGACGATAATGTAGCATGTCATCATATTAAGCGACGCATAACGTAAGCAGACACGGAAGAGTGCGACCTCTCTTGCGGACCCGTGTAGTCCTCAAGGTCATCTGCTCAGTTGATGATGGTAATGCAGTTGCCGTGGCTGCCGGCGACGGGGAAGAAGATCTGAGGCGGCGAAAGATAGTCTGGAGAGCGGATCCCTGCTGTGGTGAACCCTTCCGTCGTTGGAGCAGCTGAGCTGGGGTGGAACACAGCGCCACAGGAGCAGGACAAACCACACAAGGTTTTCTTTGACACATATCTGTAACAGAAGTAATTGAGTAAGGGCTTGTTTGAATTTGAGGATTCTAACAATTCAGGGATAGGAAATAGACAGGAATAGGATAGGAATGCACGTGCAAAACAGAGAATTTAAAAACACAGGATTTCTGCCAATCTGGGTGTTTGATTCACAACAATTGGAAGATCACAGGATGCAAAAAAGCATGGTGAGATTAAGTCAAACCACAAGAAGATGTACGGTTATAATGCTATTATGCTACTATCCCAAAAGGAAGAGAAGTGGAAATTAGAATTCCTACGGTTTTTCTTTCAAGGAGACACTAAAGGAACAAATCCTACAGTTTTCCTTTGCTCCATTCCTTTGCACCAAATTCATGAAAAGTAGTACCATAGGAAACTTTCCAATTCCGATGTTTTTCATTCACTTTTCCTTTCAAGCACTGGCGATTCTAGTAGGCAGGCTTGAGCAAGGAAAATCCTACACTAAAAAATGTTTTTGTGCTACTTCTATTACTTTGGACCCAGGCTACTGCCATACTAACTCAACTCCCAGGCCCATCGACAAATGCACAGCTGAAACGCGCAGAGATAAATAATGATGGCGTTCAAGAGAGTCCATCACGGATAGCTAAGTTGCCTGGTACCTCACTGCTTGTCATATAGTAGGATAAAATAATCGTATTTCCCGTTACTACGAGTGCTCAGTGGACAATGTATATAACATGTAGAGTAAAAAAGAGATGCAACAAGTGTAGAACCTCTTTGGCGAAGCCATGTCGATCTCAGCGTGATTGGGTTGGCTGGTGAGGATGCTCCGGCTGACTTGGCTGTCGGAGGAGGGGAAGAAGATCTTAGGCGTCTGGAGATGGAGCCCGAGGTACTGCTTCGCTGTGATGGAGGGGTTCGTCGTTGGAGCAGCTCCGGTGAGTTGTACGACACCGAGGCTGAAGCGGGACAAGAGAGACAATGAACAACGTTAACCTGAGTGGAATTCTAATAGCATCTCCAATACATGACGTAAAATACATAACCACAAAGTGCTAGATGTAAAATACATCAGCCGCTCATCTCTGAACTTAACTATCGAAACTGAACTTAACTGTCAAAACTGAACTTAACTGTCGAAACTGAATTTTGCTGTCGAAACTGAATTTTGCTGTCGAAACTGAACGCACTAGCAAGGTGAGACTACACGTCGGTCGACTGACTTTTTCATCTTTGGTCAGTCGATTTTGCAGCCATTGGATACGAAATCAAGGGCCTGCGGTTCATCTTCAACCTCCACCCCCTGAGCCGGCCAAACAGCAGCCCCCACCGCCCGCGGCCGGCGGTGCGCCGCCCCGCCCGCCCCGAAAACACTCCCCACCGTCGGTCCGCCGCCGCCCCGGCCATCCCTCTAGGCCACCCCATGCCGAGATTTTTCTCCGGCGATCCCCACGCCACCGCCCCGCCAACGCCCTGCCACCACCGGCGACCACCGCCCCCATCCTGAACCCTAAGATAGATAGTGGGGTATCTCTCCGGCGAGACCCCCTCCCTGCTGCGGCTGGTTCTTCCTTCACCCCGGCGAGCCCCCCACCACCTGAAAATCGACTGACCCAAAAGTCGATTCAGTCGACTGAAGTGTAGCTAAATTGGAGCAGCATCGCAAGCGAGAGCAGCAGCGCGAGCAAGAGCAATAGCAAGAGCAGACCAGGCAGGGGACCGAGAGCAAGAGCAGAGCAGCAGCGCGAGTGAGAGCTAAAGCAGCAGCAGGTCCTACTGATGTGGATGTCACCGCCGAGGGAGCGACGCCGTGGAGGAAGTGGCCGGCGACACCGCCGTGGATGGAGCCGCGCCGTGTCGGCTCGGGACCGAGCGCCGGCAACACCGTGAGATCGAATCAAGAAGAAAATGCGGCGATTAGTGTACAACCTCTTTGGTGGCGCCGATTAGGACGCAGCTTCTTCCGAGGAAACGGTGATGATGATGCTCTTCCGGTGGTGCAGGTGAAGACGGCGGTGTGGGAATGGAGGTGGCACGAAAGACGAGGGGAACGTCGGGGCAGCTCCTTGGAGGTGGAGGACGGGGTGGCTGAACTGGCGGGACATTGAAATCGACGACGGATCCTCATCCGGTACGGTGGATGAGGGACGTCGAGGTGTTGCTGTGGACGACGTCGTCGGGGAAGAGGCTCCGGCTGGGTGGTGGACGGAGCAGGGTGTGGGGTTTCGTCGTGGGTTTTCGCGGCCTCGGTGTACGAATGGGTGGGCGGATGGGATGGCAGTGGGGAACCATGGCTAAGAGACACGCTTGTCGTAAATGTGGGGTAAGTTACGAAAGTACCCCCACCAATTTGAGGCGGTTCTTTCGGTTCAGGGGTACCACCGATTTGAGGAGTTTTCGCGCGCATTGTAATTTCGGAATAGCAAGGCGCGGGTTGACATGGAGGGAGTTGTCGGAGCACAATGAGACAAAGATATATCTTAAATATTTCAGGCGAACAAGGCGCGGGTTGAAGAGGCGGGAGTTTTGCAGCACGATAGACAGAGACGCTAGCTTGAATTTTCGGCATAACAAGGCGCGGCTTGAAATTTCGGAAGAACAAGCTTAACGTGTACCAAAAAAGACAATTTGCACCTCAACACGCACAACACACACACAAACACCATTTAGACTAGAGTAAGGTACACTTGCATTGCACGCATGAGATTTGGCAACCAAATTATGAATAAATACCACATTATAG
Organism: Triticum urartu; assembly: GCF_003073215.2. Lineage (NCBI taxonomy): Eukaryota > Viridiplantae > Streptophyta > Magnoliopsida > Poales > Poaceae > Triticum > Triticum urartu. Next base: position 605,181,584 of record NC_053023.1, on the reverse strand, counting down.
CATGCAAGCTTTGAGTCATATATGCATGATGTATATGTTCGTTTAATTCTTATAGTTCATTTCATTCAAAATCATCTAGTTTTTATAAGAAAGCTAATCTATTTTAAGATTCATGGAATTATGCGTCGTAAGACATAAAGTAAAAACAAATAATGCCAATCATGTAGAAAAACATTTGGGCAATTCTGATACGGAAGATTCTAGAACAAATAAGAAGTGCTTGTGTTTTGATATTTGTGCATTATGCTTAAGTTCAACCATGGAGTCTTCTAGATTATACATGTGGCGAAATCTGGTGGAATCTAGATGATATCCAACGGCCAGTAGTGCTCAAATTTGCCATCTTTGTACCATCGGATTAGCCTCATCCAACGACCATCTTTCAAAGTTAAAGTTACCCGCACACAATATAAAAACTATATAATATATATAGGGGTATAGATATAGATATGTGATGCAAAACCCGCCCATCATCTCCAATTAGAATAGTGTGTCCATGCACGGATGCGACATGGCCAAATGATGTGTGCCATCGGTATCTCAAATTCAAATCAGTCTGACCTTGTTCAATGTGTATACATTACAACATGCTTGTTTCCAAACCACACCGCGCAGATCTCCATTATATTCATGCATGCATGGGTTTCAAACATGAGGATCTCTTATTCAAATATTTGAATTCAACTTTACATTGATTGTGACCTCACCTATTCAGCTATTCTTTAACACCCACATAGTAGTCTTCTGTTTATAATTGTACCACTAACTTTATCTCATGCATGCATGCACACACACTACCAGTCGGCATTATCCATCGCACGCATGCAATCTTTTTCTTCAGGTCGGTCTCCCATGAAGGCACACACCAACACACATCCCCCTCTCCATCATATCGGGCATTCTTTATCTCTCACGCGTGCATGCGCAATGATCGATGTTCCTCTATGTATGTGTGTATATAGCTAGGTCTTTCATAGTTTTCCACACAAATCGATCAATCGATATATCCAGTGAGGTCTCACCCTCTTTCCCACGTCCACATCGATCAATCTATATCTCTCTATATAGGATTAACATATATAGCTAATACACCCATATTAATTATGTATCCAACGTCCCCCTCTCATCATCCATGCCTTCCTCTTCATCTCTCAGACGCGTGCACAATGGCGAAGACAGGGGCAGTAAGGGCCCTGCCCCCTTCCCCCCCTAACATCAGTATATATCAAGGCTAATATGAATGTGATCATTAAACAATTGCTGCTAAAAATGGTTTAAGTTCATGAATTGACCCTCATCGTAAAGGATTAGCAATGCTTGGCCCCCTAGCTCATTTATTTTTCATGCCTCCGCCACTGCGCGCATCAGCGCACGTGTTCGCCCCCTCTCTCTAAATATCAATCTCCACTTGTGCATTCCTTCATAGTCTCCCTCCACTCGGCCCCTCTCACCATCTTCTAGCCCACCCACCAGATTTTGCCACATGTACAATCTAGTAGACTCCATGGTTGAACTTAAGCATAATGCACAAACCTCAAAACAACAGTGGTTCTCTTTTGTTCTAGATTCTTCCGTATCATAACTGCCCAAACTTTTTTTCTAGTTGAATTGCCATTATTTGTTTTTACTTTATGCTTTACAATGCACAATTCCATGAATCATAAAATATATTAAGGGCTTCTTTGATTCAAAGGATTCTCAAAGGAATTTTGGAGGATTCTAATCATTAGGAATTTTTCCTATCTTGGTTGTTTGATTCATAGGATTGTAAACCATAGGAACTTTTCCATATGATTCATTTGCACTAGATTTCATAGGAAACATCCCATCCACTCAAACCTCTTTGAAAGAATTCTGCGTTTTTTCTATGCACAATCAAACACTCGTACAATCCTGTAGGATTCAAGACGACATTCCACTATAATCCCATGTTTTTCCTATTCTCGCATTCTTAGCTTTTTTATAAAAACTAATTGATTTTGAATGAGATGAACTATACGAATTAAACGTAGGGCTAGATCAGGCATATATGACTCAGAGCTTACATGATATAGTGTGGTATTTATTCATAATCTGGTTGCAAAATCTGATGCGTGCAATGCACGTGTACCTTACTAGTATTTCGAGTTTGTGCAAAACACGTAAACTAGAATACCAATGGCACGCTACGCAGTGTCTCTCTTACAGTTCATGAAGCCACGTGGCACATGTGTAGGCGTTGTCGCGACCTCCTTGCGTGGATTGATCACAGTGACGTGCTGCTGGTTCTAGAAGAATGTACTCGTCCTCCCTGAGCCATACTGGCGGTACATGCACGAAGCGAAGATGTGCACGCACGCCATGCACGCACTCATTCCTCGCATGCACACGCAGGTACACAGGCAGACACAATTTTGTACCAAGATCCACCCCATGTGATAATTTGACGCGTGTAAAGTCGTTCACTTCATTGATGGTCGATTAATACATCGCATGCAAATTGAGTGGACGTGAGGGCAGAAGAAAGACATTATTACTCCACTGCGTGCATGTGAGTAGTTAAATCGTGGGTTGCTAGTAGTACTTCCATTGGTCTCCTTCGTATTTTGTGCCAATTTTTGACAGTAACATACTACTCAATATTTACGCATTTGAGCAGTGTAGTACTTGAAATTTATGTTCCGCTAAACTCATTGGGAGCCGTTTCGGGCCTCGAAACCAAAACCATCAATTAATCTTTACCTTGTTCCCATCACATTCGAAAGCCTACACACACCTACTAGTAGTACGTACCAAACCTGAACGTGTTCCCGCTATGCAGGTATTAGTACTAGTGCTAGTACTTAGGTTATAAAAAGGGGAACTACCTAACCGAAAATCACTCTACCTTTCCTCCTCATAAGTGCTTCTTCTTCGTCCGCCGTTGACATGGCCGGTGAGCAGAGCTCTAGGTCGAGAACTACTCGTAACAAGGCAGCGGCAACCAATGCTGTGGAAAAAAAAAAAGAAAGGGCTCGCTGCCTCGCAGAGACCTCGAAAGATCTCTCACGGGCAGGCGATGGCTCCCAGGAGCGCCCTAGCCGCGGAGGCGAACATGCCGAGCCGGCGGAGCTAGAGTCGTTATCCCTCGATGGCATGCCCGATCAGCTCAATAAGCAGAAGGAGTTCATCCAAGGCTTGATGGAGTTGTTGAAGGAGAGCCTCGACGACATGCCCGCTGATCTCAATCAGCCGGGGGAGTTGACCGCCGGCTTGGTGATGCTGCTGAACAAGAGCACTGCCTCGGAGAAGAAGGCGACCGGCGAAATCCTGCGACTTCGGGAGGACAATGCGAAGCTCTGCCACGAGATCGACCTGTTGGAGGAGAAGAACACCGGCTGGAAGAAGCTGCATGAGAATAGTAGTTCCTTGATGAAGATGCTGCAGGCCCTCGCCATGGAACAGAAGGAAGAGTTGGCGAAGCTCCGCATCGAGCACCCGGCTGCTGTCAAGGTACGTAATATGGCCGTGGAACAGATGATGAAGGCTCGCGTTGAGAAATGTCGCGTCATGGAAACAATGATGAAGATGGCAGAGGAGACGCGCAAGGAGATGGAGGTCGTGCAGGCGATGAAGAAGCAGTTACAACTCCACGGCGAATTAGATCATTTGGGGTGATAATCTTCCTTCTTCTTTTGCTCCTGTGTTCCATCTTTTGCTTCGGGTGTTTCGCCGCACGTGTCATGTTCTCTGCGAGGCATGAATAGAACAATGTTTTTTTGAGGAAATGAATAGAACAATGCTAACAATGAGATGACTAGCAAATTAGATCATTTTTTATCGCCATATGGCACTGGGCTGCCGTGTTTCGTGCTCATCCGTCACAGTACTACTCCAGTGGAAAACTTGAGTATACCGCACGGTTCTTTGCTCCTCCTCGATCAGGTCGTCGGCGCATTTATACGAGCAGTCAAATCACAAGGCCTCGCCTTCCAGCAGTAATGAGCCGTCAAATCACAAAGGCCCTCGCCTCTTGTGAAACCGACCAAGCTAGACTACCCCGCCCTCTAGCCTTTTAAAAAATGTATACTTTTGTACAGCAGTAGTATCGATGGATTGCACCATGAAGCAAAACTTGAAATTAAAAAAAAAGTGGTACATATAGAGAGCGCTCGTCGCCAAATTATGCATATAGTACTATTAAAAAGGCAAGTCACAATAATGGTGTCCAGCACAACCCACCCCTCAAATAAAACTAAGAGGGTGCTTGGATATGTTTTAGTCCCATGACTAAAAGTAGTGGGACTAAAACATGCTAGCCTCACCCATGCTTGGATCCAAATACTAAAAAGGCTAAAATCAAGTTAATGAGCATTTATTATCCTCCAAACCCTCCAATCCAGAACTCGCCTGTGTTAAAGGAGAGGACATAAATGAGTAGAGAGAGGACTAATCCATATTTTAGTAGGGGTACCCCTGACTAAAAAAATTTAGTCTCAAGACTAGTTTTAGCCCCTCTTTAGTCAGGGGTGCTTGGAACTTTAGCCTCTTAAGGAGACTATTTTTAGTCAGACTAAAATTAAGTCCCTTGGATCCAAGCACCCTCTAAGCATCCTGGAATTCTTTGACAAAACTAAGCACCCTGAAATTCTTTGACAACTAAACTGCTGGCTAGATGATGTTGGCCATATATATTGTACGTATATAATGTGAAGAAACGAGTGGTAGTACTATACCAACTAAAAGATGAAATGTAAGAAATACTAGTATGTACATACTGAAGATTTAAAGTAGCGAGAAGAAACATAACATAGTTCTGCTGTGGGCTCAGCACAACACACCCCTCAAATTAAATTAAGCACACCTGAAATTAAACTTTGCAACTGTTCCGGTAGACACTGCACTAGAACCACCATGAGCAACGACACTGCCACCTTACTCGGAGTCCTCATCCACGTCCTCGACTTCGTCCTTGTCCCTCTTCCTCTTTGCCGATACTTCTTTGCTTGAACCGCACACTTGGCTGTTGCTCTTCATCCAACCCTTGTAGATATTGAAGCAAAGGTAACCATCCATTGCAGCGTACTGTATGTGGTCTATATCTAGTACATTCCGCTGCCATGCATGACGATGAAACGTGTATGGAGGTTTCACCAGTTTACCGTATGAAGGATGAACCATGGCTCCAGCCAGGGTCAGCATTGAAGGCTGACGAGAGGGCACCAGCCGATTCTTCTGGAGGTTGAAGGGGTTGCCTACAACGAGGCCTATCCGACCCAGGATTTCTTTGTCGTTACCAAAGTCTACAGTAACGAATTTGACTAGGTTGCTCCCGAGGAAGTCCTTAAAATCCTGGCACTCAACGTCGGCATGGCATATGTGGTAGACCAAGCATAAGTCATGCACGCAAACCTAGATCACAGCGGGCTTCTTCCTCTCTTCGTCCTTTAGATCCTTCTCTCGTCCCAGGACTGTGGTGTACTCAACATCTAGCCCAGCGACCCACTCATCATCTGAGTTTTCGAACATGCGTCTGAAGCGAGAAAGGCATCCTTTCACCGTCGCGGAAGAACGGGTGTAGATGACATCGAACTCATCGCCGGTGATGGTTCTAACCTTGTACTCACCGCCGATCATGGAGATTTGGGACGCCATGGATTTGGGAGGAGGGTTAGGATTAGTGGAACTGCCGTAATGTGAATGGACGGGACGACTAGGAGTGAACCATTGTAGTATTGAAGGACGTGCGGGGACGAGTAGGAGCGAACTGCCAGCGTGCGAACGGCAGGGTAGTGGCTTTCCATTCTCCCATGATACAGGCTTCTGAGAGCCCTTGGATCTGAGATCGAACGGTTGCATGGCGTGATTCTAGACCTATGGGCGAATATCCTATCCTGGAGGGTTATTCTGCAAATTTTCAGCAACTTAGCATGCAACCGTTTGGTCTCAGATCCAAGGGCTGCCAGCAGCCCGTATCATGGTCATGCCTACCACGACCGTCGCGTCGCTCGCGCGGTCGCGCCCTTGGAGATTTAACACAGTGCGTTAGGCTATCTGATGTTGGCATGTCATACATAGTCATCACTTAGTCACTCATACTACAACAAGGTTCGCTATAAGTGTATTTTTTGTTACTCCTCTCTATCTCTTTCTTCGTACTCAAGGAAGAAACGGTGCTAGTAAGCGCGTGTATTTATTGCATTTGCCAAGGAGTGACCTCTTCCAATGAAATGGTGTTGCTAAGTTTGCTTCATTTAATTTGCTATAGACTCAAAATTGTCTTTTCACCTAGGTACACGCGCTTAGCATCGTTTCTTCCTTGGGTCACCAAACTAGTCTCTCTCTCTTCTTGATTAACTTGCCACATCAGACTTTATGCCTATGTGGCAAGCTTAAGCACCTGTAGGAGCAAGTAAAAGTAAGTACAATAGTGCGCTTTACATGGCATTTTTGCATATGTGGAGGAAAGAGAGGCAATGAAAAAGTGGAGAAGTGGGCTCTCATGCAAGAGCCAGCCTCTACTACATGGTGGAGCATTGGGAGAGGCACCTATATGGAGGTGGTCAGGAATCTAGGAGACTCACGCCGGTCGTAGCGTCGCAGTTAAAATGATAATGGCAAGTCAAATCACGGGGCCCCACCTGTCCAGCAGTAACTCGCTGTCAAATCACACAGCCCTACGTTTGCAGCAGCCTACTCCCTCATCTTCTCGCGTCTCTGTTGAACCGACTAGGCGGAACTGCCCCGCCGCCTACCGCGCAGGAAAAGCCCCGCCCTCGACTTTTAAATAGTATACAGTATAATAATTTTGTATCCATGGATTGCGCCCGCGCCATGGACCAAAGCGTCTAGAAAACGGAGGAGACACGGTGGTCTTGCAATAGAGAAGAGGGAGAGGCGAGACGGTGGTTTTGGAATGGAGATGATGGAGAGGAGAGAAGGTGGTTTTGCAATGGAGAAGAGGGAGAGGAGCGTGCGGTAGCGATTTAGGATTGGACGAGAGGGCCGACCCGCTCTGACTGGATCAAAATAAGAATCAATTTACCCTTCAATTAAGAAAGTGACCCCACATTAACTAGTCTCCCTTTTATTCTGGGTCATAATTGACCATGATTTTCGCACATAAAATATATGTTATATGTTGTATACAAGGCCACTATCAAAATTACAATTTGCAACTATACAAGGCCACTAACATTAATTGAGGCAAAATTGATGGCTTTTGCCTCGTACTAGCACCCGAGGACATTAATATCCCTTGTGTGCATGCGGGAGTGAGATGGTTAGCTTGCATTCCCAACATTAATCAACCAACGAGGAGTAAGAGGGTTGGCTTGTTGTGCTTGGGAGAGAAAAACCACATTAATTAACACGACAATCAAGGTGACAAGCTAGCTAGCAACATTGACTTAAACATAGCATTGATTTTTACCTTGGTACCTGTAATATGAGTTTGTGGCCTTGTATAAAAAAATGGAGGGAGTATAATTTGAAAGTACATTCAGATATGAACCAAACGGTACAATTTTTGGTGACATGCATTCACATTTTGCTTGTCAAATACAGTACATGGTCAAACTTTGACCCAAAATACGTGAAACAACAAAGAAATACTTCCAAGACCAGCGCCGCTCTTCCGCTCTTCTCCTCTTAAACCACCGCCGCTCCTCTCCTGTTCCAATCTAAATGCAGCGCCGCTCCTCTCCTCTTCCATTTCAAAACCACCGCCCCTCCTCTCCTGTTCCAGTCCAAAACCAGCGTCGCTCCTCTCCCGTTCTAATCCAAAACCAGCGCTGCTCCTCTCCTCTTCCATTCAAAAACCACCGCCGGTGAGTGAAGGTGATGTGGAGAAGTAGATCGATGGAGGAGTACAACCGATACATGAGGATCGCAGACGGCGACCCTGTGAAGCTAGCTAGGATGTTGGAGATACAGTCTTGGTTTAACAACAAGGACCAACTAGCGGCGACGGCGACATCCATGGCCAAATATCTGCAACATAGTGAAAAGGCGGCGATACTCCCGGAGGGAGTCGCGCCGGAGTACATAGAGCTGCTCCTCTGGGCCATGGAGCAAACAGATTCACCGAATCCGATCATGAGGGAGCGGTGGTGGGAGTATCGATCTCAGATGGAGCATCCACCAGAGATTGAAGGATCGAGCATCTACAGTGTGCCGTTTGTGAGGGTGTCCTGCCAGAGCGAGCCGGTGGAATCTTCATCGACCAAACCCAACTGCAAGAGGAGAAAAGTAGTTGGCCCGACGACGCTTCCCCGCCATCGTCTCCCTCGCCGTTCACATTGTCTCACGGGGCAGCTGTCTGCCGCCGAGGAATAGGAGGGGGCTGCCCCCCAGCCCAATAGTCGAGCAGGTTGTGAATTGTCAGGAGGAGCTTAGGGTTGTCAATATTTGCAGGTTGCGAATTGTGTTTTGTGTTGTGTATTTTGAGAGTACTTTCAGATATGAATGTCTTTTGAATTTCAGATTTGCAGTATTGAGCATATGAAGTATTTTATGAATTCTAGAGATCTATTTTTAGCACTTAAAAAATGTAGTTTCATAGGAGTATAAAAGTGCAGACAATGTGATTCTCAGAGAAGAAACTGCAAGTTTCAGTTTCAGATTAGAAACTGCAAGTTCAGTTTCAGATAAGAAACTGCAACTTTCAGAGGAAGAGCATTTATATTAACACGGCCTTTTCAAACAGGGTTAACATCATGTTGGAAGTTTTATTCATGGTCGAAAATGGAACTACCAGCCAGTTAACATCATGCTGATCAACATTCATGCATAGCACATCTTCATATGATGCACAGTCAAAATGCCCACACAATGTCGAGTGTGCGAAACACAAAGAAAACGAGGGACGAAGTTTTGGCAAGTGTTGGACGTGGTTTTGGGCTGCCCCGTCTAGGCTTTCATTTTTAACATGCGCAGCCCACGACCTCGGATGGGAGGTGGCCTATGGACCTCCCATCCGAGGTTTTATTTTTGGCAGCCCAATTTATGTATTTTTTTGAAGAAAACGCAGAGGTATGTTCTATTTTTCTATATAAGAATAGGAACAACAGGTGCAACTTATGTTTCCCTTCTAACTATATTATATATATTTAAATTATTTTATATGTTGAGTGTTTAGTTCACATACTCCCTCCTTTTCGGTTTATAGGGCTTATCTCAAAATTTTAGTTTTTCAATTTTATAAGGCTCAATTTGGTTGTTTTCCATCACATGTTCAGATTCCAAGGTGCATTAAATCATTGCATGCAAGTATTAAGAGAAAATTGACCAATGCATGTACTTTATGCATGCATGCATTGCAATTTATGCATTGATAAACATAATTTTTTGAGGAAAACAAGTGCATTAATTAGGTGCTTTTGCAAACTACAAAAAGTATTCCACCATTCATCATCTACCTTGGTTGGTGAGATTTTTGAATTGAGCCCTATAAACTGAAAAGGAGGGAGTAATTGGAAAATAGATCTCGCCGCCACCCCCTGCCTCCTGACTCCGGGCGCGCCTGCCCCCCTCAGCAAGTCCGCTCGCGCGCCCCATGGAGTCGCCGGCCATATCCACGGGGGAATGGCTGGAAGACATGCAGATGTACAAGATGCATCTCCCACATGTCTACAAAGCCTTCCCACGGATGCTCCAGCCACTCGACTCCGTCGCGCCGGCGGTGCTGCGGGAGACTCGAGGGAGGAGATGGAGGGAGCGGGCGATGCGGATCCGCGACGACGCTCTCTCCTGGACCCAGTGCACGCGCGAATGGAGGGAAGCGGAGGAGGAAGCTGCGAGGGAGGAAGCCGAGGAGGGACCGAATTTGTTCTCTCACTCGCGTAGGTATGCTCGGATGTGCAAGGATCATGTGGATTGGGAGCTGCTGAATCTAGCCTTGCGGATCTACTTCGAAGGTGATTTCTCGGAGAAGCACAGGATGCCCCACCCCAGTGAGCCGCCGATTGCGTTCATTCGATGGGCGAAAGGAGAAGTGAATTCAGGAGATCCACGCCGTGCTGCGAGATGGGAATGCTTGACTGGACTCCTGCCCACCAGCACGCCACCGGAGCCGGAGCAGGTGGATCCCCTACCTTACCTCTCCCCCAAACCTGCAGAAGATTGAAATTAGGCTTGCAATCTACTTCAATTGAGCTGTCTGGTGGTTATTTCTGCTTCCTGAGAGACAACATTAGGCTGGAGGATGAGCAGGAACCAGGAAGTCCGATGAATTTCCCCTACCACAATGGGGGGGAGCGCCGATTGGGCCGTGGTACGGCCCATCTCCGCCCCAAATGAGGGCACAATCTGCGCAGGCTCTTGTAATTGCCCAAGATCAATCTGCTGGTGGTTCTGACTCTCAGATCAGTGGGAAATCTCAAGGCAAGAATCAGCAAAAGAAGAGATAGGACATCCAGAAAACTGCTCCTGCCCCTGCTTCGGGCCTTATGGCATACTCTGAGATGATCTGCTACAACTGTGGGGAACCAGGGCATCATTTGGATAAATGTGTCAAGCCCAAGAGTTGTTTTATATGCAAAATGGTTACCTATAAAGTTGAGAATTTCCCTGTCAGAAGGAAAACCCACAGTTCTGCTAGATATGTTGGAATTGATAGAAATACTGCTTACTTCCATGCAATAGCTAACCAGAGGAGGAGGAAAACCCTCATTCACTCCCTTGATGGCCCTAATGGCCCTGTTACTGAGGTAGATGAGATGCCGAAAGTGGCTAGTGACTTCTACAAAGACCTGTTTAAGAAAGAAAACCCTTCTGGGTTCTCTCTACAAAACAATTTTTTCTCTGCTTCTGAAGAAGTCTCTCCTGCTGAAAATGAGCTGCTAGAAGCCCCTTTTTCAGAGACAGAGGTGAAGGAAGCCATTTTTAGCTCTTATCCTGATGGGGCTCCTGGTCCTGATGTGATTCCCTTCTTGTTTTACCAGCATTTTTGGGACTTGGTGAAAAATGATCTCTTAGATTTTTTCCAAGCCTTTCATAGAGAGTTGGATCCAGCAACTTACTCATGGGGGGTCTGTTGGGGTCAAGTTAAATAACTGTGAAATTGATTTATTTTTCTTTGCTGGTAAAGGCCTTAGGCAAGGTGACCCCATCTCCCTGCTTTTGTTTAATTTAGTAGTGGACATTCTTACTAAAATGCTGAGCAAAGCTGCTGATCATAGTCTGATTGCAGGGCTCTGTCCTAAGGTCTGCCCTGGTGGCATCATCTGCCTTCAATATGCAGATGATACCATCCTTTTCTTAGACAATGACTCCCCACATGCTAGCAATCTGAAAATTGTTCTAACCTGGTTTGAACAAGTCTCAGTCATGAGAGTCAACTACTCTAAAAGTGAACTCATCCCTATCAACATGGATGATCAGGAGTTAGCTGACTTCCTCTCTATTCTAGTCTGTAATAAAGGTAACTTCCCCATTAAGTACCTAGGTATCCCTCTCCACTATGATAAACTGAGGAGAGAGGATATCCAACCCCTTCTGGATAAAATCATTAAAAGGATTGCTGGGTGGAGGGGCAAACTTCTCTCTTACAGAGGTAGATTGATCCTCATACAAGCTTGTTTGGCTAGCATTCCAGTGTATCTCCTCTCCTTCTTCAAGTTCCCTAAATGGGCAGTGAACCTCATCAATTCTCAGATGTCTCATTGCTTGTGGAATGATTTTGAGGGAAATAGGAAGCTACACCTTGCTAATTGGGCCCTAGTCTCTATGAAAAAAGATTTTGGAGGCCTAGGCATACCTAACCTCCAAGAAATTAACATCTGTTTTATAGGGTCTTGGCTTAAAAGATTCTATGAGGAAGACCTGAAACCCTGCAAGTTTCTTATTGCCCATAAATACCTACGAAATAAACCTAATATTTTTGTCCCTTCCTCCAACCCTAAGACCTCTAGATTCTGGAAAGGATTAAAATCTATTACGCATGCTGTGAAATTTGGCTATAGATGGAACATAGGGGATGGGAGCAGAACCAGGTTCTGGGAAGATAGTTGGTTTGGCACATCCCCCCTAGCAGTACAATTTTGGCCTATTTACTCTGTCCGCGATGAGCTTAACAAAAGTGTCAATGAAGTTTGGGACGGTCAATGCCTAAAACTCTCTTTAACAAAAGCATTACCTTTACTGTCGAGCCGGATGCCCTGATTTGGCAGCTGGACAATAAGGGGAAGTATTCCTCCAGCTCCCTCTATCATGTTATCAACTTTAGAGGGGTTCAACCCGTGTTTATCCCTGCTGTCTGGAAATTGAGAGTTCCCCCTAAAATTCATGTATTTCTCTGGCTTCTCTCCAAAAAAAAATTGATGACTAGGGATAACCTTAGGAAGAGACACATCATCAAACCCCTTGATTGTGTTTACTGCTTGAACAAGAGTCTTGTTCTCACCTATTTTTTGAATGTATAGTTGCTAAACATCTCTGGGCCCACATTGAGGAATATTTCTCTAGTTAGATTGGCTCATCCTTCGAATCTGTCGCCAGATTCTGGATTGCTACCAAAAAGTGCTCAGTTTTAAACACTGTTAGCTCAGCTGTCCTTTGGTGCCTCTAGAAATATAGAAATGCTATGATTTTCAGTAACACCTCCTGGATTTCCATTCCACAGGTCTTGAGGTTGATCAGAAACATGGTGAGGAACTAGGCGATTCTCTCCTCCGGATCGGACAAGGACAAGTTGATGAGCTTCGTGGAAACCCTAACAAGATCCCTCTAGAAACCGTTGGCGATCACTTGTGGCTGAACAAGGCTCGACCTGCTCTGGGGCTAGACCCATGGGCTCGTCTCAAGATCTCTGATGAAGATGATGGGCACCTGGCACCGAAAAAGAGGGACATCCACCATGCTACGCCTTCCAGCCCGGTCTCTCCGCTTGCTTACTGGTGGCCGCAGGCTGAAGCGGCCCCTCGGCTGAAGACCATGAAGGCTTCGCTGGACCCTCCTTGTGTCATTTGAGTGCTCTATCTACTCTGCCTTTGGCACCGCTCGGGTGATTTGTGTTATTCAGAGAACTTGTTCATCCACCCCCCTAGTTTGTAGCTTTTCTACCTTTGCTTTCGAACTGCTCTTTGAGCTGCTGTATCAGAATATGTTGTGGTTTCGTTCTCAGCAATGGAACCGGGGAGATGCTCCCTGTTTTCTAAAAAAAATTATTTCATATGTTATTATATATTATTTTTATTGTCATCATATATTTAACAGATACTTACATATGTAAGAAAACAATATCCCACATCTTATTAACTTATAAAAATAATTTCTTAACAAATATAATCCTGGTTGTTTTGGCACGAAAATCCTAGTGATTGTGTTCAAAAGCTTGGTAAGATTTAAGGACGAATGTAATAATATCACTTATTATTTAAATATATTTATAACAAAATGCTCAACCCCTTTTTATTTTTTGATAACATTGCTGGTCCAACCCAACATTATAATTAGAATCAGCCCAGCAAAATCGTGTATTTCGAGAAAGTGCAAATGGCCTGTAATTTTTTTGTAAATAAAATAAACGGGCCGCATGGACGCTACATTATTTGTTCACCCAGCCCAGCTAATGGCTGTAATTCAAAAAAAGGATCAAATTGACTATAAATTCTACCGTGCAAAAAAAGACTGTAAATTCTGAAAAAATGGGTTGAATACGTGCCACATTTTTGGAGGCTGAAATGTGGGCCAATAGGTCAAAACCAATGCAAGTCGTTGTCAATTTAGTCAACAAATGATTCTGACATGTTAGCCGTTGGATTTACATCCAACGACAGGCATCCATCTTCAATCTCTCGTCTTCTTCCTCCAGCGTCGTCGGGACCACCTGCCGCCTCCTGCTGCTAGCAGCTCTGCTTAGCACGCTTCGCTATGAAGCGCTACTCCACCATTGGCCAGGCCATCCCTCCATCCCTCCACACCTCCTGTTCTTCTCCACCGACTGCCGAACCACACCGCACTAGAACCAATTAACCCTCGTACACCTCTCCACCTGTGACTCTACTCCCGCGTCTTCCCATTTCCGGCTCGTTGTTGTCCAGAGCCTCGCCGTCGTCCACCACCTTAGATGCGCTCGGTGTGGTGTGGTCAACGTGGTCAACGAACGACACCATCGGAAGTAGATTGTGCATGGAGAGGCTGATAGCTGGGTCCACGGCCGCACACAAGGAAATGCCTCCTTATTACACGCAAAATAATGATTCCTCCACCTGACATCTGGGACCCACCAGAAGGGCCTCTGTATTTCGTGAAATAAAGTGCCCCCCGGTGACATGTCGGACCCACTAGCTATCTTCACACGCAAGGAAGTGTCTCCTTATTACGCACAAAAAAAATGAATATTCCCCCTGCCAGCTAGAACCCAGCATAGTGGGAGGCTGACTTGTGGGCCTGCCAAGTTGACGGGGACGGAGGGCTTTGTCAACTTAGTCAATATGAACGATTCTAGCTCCTGTTACTGTACGATGTTCATCCAACGGCCGTATTGCTTCTTCAACCTCTGGTCTTCTTGCTCCAGCCGCCCAAACCAGCGTCGGTCGTCCCGCATGCTCCTGCCTCCCGTGGTCGGCTGTGATGCCGCGGAGGCCTCACCGCCCCCTACTACTCCCACCGTTGGCCAGGCCATCCCTCTACTCACCCACACCCCCTATTAATCTGCGGCGACAGTAGCCTCACACCACAGCCGAACCAGTGAACCCTCGTACTCCTCTTTGCATGGGCATCCACTGCTGCGTCTTCCCCGGCTCCGAGTCGTCCCCTTCCTAGTCCTCGCCGTCGTCCACCGCCCTGGTGCTCTTGACGCGGCGTGGTCAACGTGGTCAACGACCGACTTCCATCGGAAGAGTACTGTACATGCAGAGGCTGACAGCTGGGTCCACGGCAGCCGCAAGGAAGTGCCTCCTTATTACGCGGAAAATAATTATTCCTCCACCTGACAGCAGGGACCCGCCGGACGGGCCACCAGTATTTTGTGAAAAAAATCGTTTCTCCTGACTGCTGGGACCCACCAGACAGGCCACCGTATTTCGTGAAAAAATGTTCCCCCTGCTGTCAGCTCGGACCCAACGGAAGTGCCTCCTTATTACGCACAAAAAAATGAATACTCCCCCGGCTATCTGGGACCCACCTTGCTGGGAGGCTGACTTGTGAGCCTACTAAGTTGACGGGGACGAAGGGCTTTGTCAACTTAGTCAATATGAACGATTCTAGCTCAAGTGACCGTACGATGTCCATCCAACGGCCGTAGTGCTTCTTCAACCTCTGGTCTTCTTGCTCCAGCTGCCCAAAGCAGCGCTGGTCGTGCCGCATGCTCCTGCCTCCCCTGGCCGGTTGTGCTGCCGCAGAGGCCTCACCACCCCCTACTATTCCCACCGCTGGCCAGGCCCTGCGGCGACGGCAGCCTCACACCGCAGTCGAACCAGTGAACCCTCGTAGTCCTCTCCGCGCGGGCTTCCACTGCCGCGTCGTCCCCTTCCTAGGCCTCATCGTCGTCCACCGCCGTGGTGCTCTCCGCGCGGCGTGGTCAACATGGTCAAGGAACGACTTCCATCAGAAGAGTACTGTACGTGGAGTGGCTGACAGCTGGGTCCATGGCCACAGCCTAGTTTTTTTGTGATTTGCCAAGTAAGTCGCTTTGTCAGGCCTGTTGGGCTGCAAATCTTTCAAGACGAGGAGAGCTTTCATTCGGCTGGCCGAGAAAATGGCCCATCAGTAATGAGAAATGGGTTGTACATTTTTAAAACACATCAAACCGGCAATTAGTTTCAAAAATATCTTTTTTTTTCATTTCAAGATTTTAAATTACATTAATTTTTATGCGTGGAGAATTTGTTGGATTTTATATGGATATACATTTATTTTTAAAATCAGTTTGAATGTGAGTTGAAATTTCGAGATTAAAAACAGTTTGGACCGCATCGAAATATGCAAAATTTCGTATAATTTTTTAACCGTTGCCACAATATGGGCTGCAATGCTAACAAAAAGAATATGGGCTCCAAAAAAAACCTTAAGAATTAGCAAATGGACTGTAAATTATTAGAAATAATGGCAGATGGGTTGTATGATGTTTTCCACAGATTTGAGGCTTTCCTAAAAAAAGGTTGACGCACAAGCACTGACTGTTGGATGTCCATCCAACGACCGTCATGCTTCTTCAATCTCTGCTCTTCCTGCTCCAGCCGCTCAAACAAGCGCCGGCGGGACTGCCTGCTCCCTCCTCCTCGCGGCCGGCTGTGCTGCCGCGCAGGCCTCACCGCCTGACGGTACTCCCATCGCTGGCCTAGCCATCCCTCTACTCACCCACACATGTTGTTATTCTCTGGCGACGGCAGACGAAACAGTAAACCCTCATACAATCGTACTCCCCTCCGCGTGGGAAACAACTGCCGAGTCTTCCTTGCCTCCGTGTCGTCCCCTTCCTAGGCCTCTCCATCGTCCACTGCCCTGGTCCTCTCGGCGCGGCATGGTCAACGTGGTCAAGGAACGACTTCCATCGGACGTGGACTGTACGTGGAGAGGCTGACAGCTGGGTCCACGGCGGCAGCAAGGAAGTGCCTCCTTATTACGCGGAAAATAATGATTCCCTCACCTGACAGCAGGGACCCACCGGACGGGCCACCGTATTTCGTGAAAAAAACGTTTCCCCCCTGACTGCTGGGACCCACCAGCTACACCTTCGCACGCAAGGAAGTGCGTCCGGGCAAAAAAAAACAATTCGCCCCCCTGACTGCTGGGACCCACCATCTACATCTTCGCATGCAAGGAAGTGCGTCCGGGCAAAAAAACCAAAACGATTCGCCCCCCTGACTGCTGGGACCCACCAGCCCCCCGACTGCTGGGACCCACCAGCTACATCTTCGCACGCAAGGAAGTGCGTCCGGGCAAAAAAAATGATTCACCCCCTGACTGCTGGGACCCACCAGCTACATCTTCGCAGGCAAGGAAGTGCCTAACAATCGGGACCTACCTGGTCGAAGCGTACGTGGCGTTGTCATTCTGGCCGCGAACGTGTACGTACATATATACTGGTGGATGTAAAGGCGCGCACGTGTCGTAGTAGAGGCGGCCAGGGTGCAAGAAAGAAAATACGGCCACATATGTGTACATATGGTCGGGGTCTCGAACGCCTACTCGCACATACGTACGGCGAGGGCTCGTGTACATGGCTGGGTCGGAACGGAGAAACAGCGTCGTCGTCGTGTTCATGGGGAGGCAACGGAATGCGTCGTGTTCATCGGGAGGCAACACGGCTGGGTCGGAACGGAATGTGTGGTCGTGTTCATCGGGAGGGCTTGGACAGAAGAGGCGATGGAAACGAGGCCTGGCGTACCGCACAACGGAGGAAACGGACCTCCTACGGTCGAAACGGGGGTCCTGTTGATCGGGAGGGGTGTGGCGTACCGCAAAACAGAGGAAACGGACCTCCTACGGTCGAAACGGGGGTCCTGTTGATCGGGAGGGGTGTGGCGTACCGCAAAATGGAGGAAATGGACCTCCTACGGTCGAAACGGGGGTCCTGTTGATCGGGAGGGGTGTGGTGTACCGCAAAACGGAGGAAACGGACTTGTGTTGGAGCGCTACGGTCGAAACAGGGGTCCTGTTCATCGGGAAGGGTGTGGCGTATCGCAAAACAGGACTCCACGGGATACTATTCATCTCCACCGTCGCCCCCCTCCAGCCTCCACGAGCTACTGTTCATCCACCGTCGACCTCCTCCAGCCTCCACGGGCTCCTGTTCATCCAGCCTCCACCGCGCGCTACTCCACCGGCTACTGTTCAACCACCCCTCCACCATCTACTGTTCATCCAGCCCTCCACACCACGGGGTCCTGTTCAACCACCCCTCCACGGGCACCCCTCCACCGTCTACTGTTCATCCTGCCCTCCACACCACGGGGTCCTGTTCATCCACCCCTCCACGGGCACCCCTCCACCGTCTACTGTTCATCCAGTCCTCCACCACACCAGGGGGTCCTGTTCATCCAGAGGCAACGCCACCGCTCACTGTTCATCCAAACCCCCCCGCAACGCTCACTGCTCATCCCATCGATCGGCTTCAGTTAGCAGCAGTAGCCAGGGAATCGCTCGATCGGTTTCAGTTAATAGCCATCGATCGATCGCTCGGGTTCAGTAACGCGTAGTCTGCAGTGCAATCGCTCGGGTTCAGTTAGAGCCCAACGCCTCGCTCGGGTTCAGTTAGAGCCAACGCCTCGCATACACGCGCGTACGTGTACGAGAGAAACGCGCATCGCTCGGCCCCCGACCTCCCACCGTAACCGGGAACTCCCCGAAATTTTCCTCCCCCTCGCTTCTACCACGGTTTTTCCGTCATGGACGGCCCAAAGAATGTCATGCAACTGCGTCTCCGGCCCGCCCAGGACGAAAAGCCCATTTTCTGTCATGATTTTTTGTCATAGAAGTAGGAGCCCACCACATCTATGATGATACCGGGTTTTGTCACAATTATCGTCATAGAAGTGTCATATGTATGACAGAAAAAAATTTCGTTCGGCCCAAAATGTCACGGATGTGTCTTTTTTTGTAGTGAATGCATTGATACGTCTCCAACGTATCTATAATTTATGAATTATTCATGCCAATATATTATCATTCTTGGATGTTTTACAATCATTTTATAGAAACTTTATATCATTTTTTGGGACTAACCTATTGACCAAGTGCCCAGTGCCAGTTGCTATTTTTTGCTTGTTTTTTACATCACAGAAAATCAATATCAAATGGAGTCCAAACACCGTGAAACTTTTTTTGTACTTTTTATGGGCCAGAAGACTCCCAATGGGCCAAAGCAGCACCTGGGGGTGCCCCGAGGGGGGGGGACAACCCACCAGGGCACGCCAGGGGGGCCTGGCATGCCTTGGTGGGTTGTTCCCACCTTGGTGGCCTCCCGTACCCCTTCTTTGCGCTATAAATTCCCAAATATTCCAAAACCCCTCAGGGTTAACCTAGATCTGAAGTTCTGCCACCGCAGGGCTCCGTAGCCACCGAAAACTAATCTAGACATGTTTCAGTACCCTGCCGGAGGGGGGAATCATCTTCGGTGGCCATCTTCATCATCTCGGCGGCCACCACGATGAGGAGGGAGTAGTCCACCCTCGGGGCTGAGGGTTTGTACCAGTAGCTATGTGATTAATCTCTCTCTCTCTCATGATCTATATCATGGGCTTTATTAATATAGTCAGATCATATGATGTTTCTCCCCTCTATACCCTTGTTGTGATGAATTGAATCTTTACCCTTTGAAGTTTTGTCATGTCGGATTGAATGTTCAGATTTGAGAACACATGGTGTATGTCTTGCAGTATGAATACTTGAGGTGACAATGGGGTATCTTATTGATTCACTTGATATACGTTATGGCACTCAACTTGCGGATTCCCGCGGTGATATTGGGGTAATCTTTGCATAGGGGTTCATGCACGTTTTTATTATCCTTTCTCTGATAGAAACTTTGGGGTCTCTTTGTAGTTCTTTGTGTGGATTGAGCATTATGAATATGAATATGCTTTGGTGTTATTCTAGTACGAACTCTAGGATAGATCGAACGGAAATAATAGCTTTGTGTTATTTTAGTGCGAACTCTTGAATAGATCGAACAGAAAGAATAGTTTTGAGGTGGTTTCGTACCCTACAAACAATTTCTATCTTTTGTTCTCCTCTAATAGGAACTCGGGAGTGATTCTTTATTGCACTTTGAGGGATAATCATATGATCCAACTATGTTAGCACTGTTGAGAGATTGAACTAGCGAAAGTACGGACCCTAGGCCTTGTTTTTAAGCATTGAAACACCGTTTTGTGCCCATTTACTATTTGCTACCTTGCTTTTTTATTTATTCAGATTATAAAAATACACTTCTACCATCTGTATTACACTTTTATCACCATCTCTTTGCCGAACTAGTGCACCTATACAATTTGCCATTGTATTGGGTGTGTTGCGGACACAAGAGATTTCTTGTATTTGGTTGCAGGGTGTTTGAGAGAGACCATCTTCATCCTACACCTCTCACGGATTGATAAACCTTAGGTCATCCACTTGAGGGAAAATTGCTACTGTCCTACATAACTCTGCGCTTGGAGGCCCAACACGTGTCTACAAGAATAAAGTTGCGTAGTAGACAACATGCATCATCCCGTAACTAACTCATTTAGTTACATTACTTGCAAGGCTTATAGTGATGTGCATTACCGAGAGGGCCCAGAGATACCTCTCTGATACACGGAGTGACAAATCCTAATCTTGATCTATGCCAACTCAAAAAACACCATCGGAGACACCTGTAGAGAATCTTTATAATCTCCCAGTTACGTCGTGACGTTTGATAGCACACAAGGTGTTCCTCCGGTATTCGGGAGTTGCATAATCCCATACTCAGAGGAATATGTATAAGTCATGAAGAAAGCAATAGCAATAAAACTAGATGATCATAATGCTAAGCTAACGGATGGGTGTTGTCCATCACATCATTCTCTAATGATGTGATCCCGTTCATCAAATGGCAACACATGTCTATGGTCAGGAAACTTAACCATCTTTGGTTAATGAGCTAGTCAAGTAGAGGCATACTAGGGACACACTGTTTGTCTATGTATTCACACAGGTACTAAGTTTCTGGTTAATACAATTCGAGCATGAATAATAAACATTTATCATGATATAAGGAAATATAAATAACAACTTTATTATTGCCTCTAGGGCATATTTCCTTCACTTGTCCCTTTGGATCGGAAGATACAAAGCATATGTTATTTCAATTTCATAAAGCAAAGGAGGTTTGCATAGTGTTGGAGAAGGATCATGTCATTAAAATAGCTTGCGAAGTTGATTATGTTGGTGAGATTGTACCTGAAATTTTACTTTCTATACCTGAACATGAGCTGGCTATCTTGGGTATTCGAAATGTTCATTAGATGATTGCAATTACAACTTCGTATTTGTGGAGGGAAAGGTGAAAATTGGTCCATAAGGAGAATACCCAAGATGCTAACCAAATTTCTATGGGGATTTGTGCTATTACCACTGTTCAAGATATCTTTCGATATTCCGATAAATTAGCCGATTTATCGCTTACCGTTGTCTAACCGATAAGATTAATCGACCGATAAATCAGCCGATATGGCGATAAATCGGCCGATATGCCGATAAACTGGCCGATTTACCCCTTATCATGGGTCGACCAATAAGTTCCCGATAAGCGATATCCCCAACATTGGCTATTACATTAAACTATGTCATGGCTATACCACCAAAGGCTACTATGAAAAGAGGGGGTTGGACCCAACCTCAAAGGGGGTTTGTAAAATTTAATCTGGATGCCTCTTTTGATCATCACCTGCTTAGGGGCACGGTTGGTGCCGTTTTAAGGGACGATAAAGGAAAATTAATTGTAGGGGGAAATTGGAGAATTGATTGGTGTAAGGATGTCCCGGTGTCTAAAGCTTTGGCGCTTAGATACAGTCTATCCACTCCTCAAAAGGCAGGCTGTAATTGCCTTCTTATTAACTCGGATAACTTGGAGGTCATTGAAACCATGAATAATGGAGGTCAAACGGCGAGTATGTCAGCGACATTGTTTGACGATTGTTATTTTTTGGCTTGTGGTTTTCTCATTACTAGATTTGAGCACTATAAAAGGGAAGAAAATAAGGTTTCCCATGAACTTGCTAAGTTAGCTAGATTTTCTTCTACTTTTGACTGGTTTGAGAAGACGTTGAGTGAAATTGTACCCCTCCTCATAAATGATGTACTTGTTATTGCAAATGAATAAAGTTTTGTGTTTTTCAACAAAAATAACAAAGCAACCAAACCCTACCGGGTTGGCCCACCACAGGCTTCCCTTAAGGTGACTTGAGGTATTGTTTCGCTTAAAGCAAGAAGTAGTAGTGGGTGGAAAATCCTAGGGAAACGCTCTACACTAGACGTCTAATAATTTCCTCCCATCATAGATCAGACTGGTTCTGAGCCGTACATCTCTTAACCAATCCCACGACCAGAATACTCCACCAACTGCCATTCCCACCGCCTGTAATTCACGCAAGGAAATGCCCTATTGATGCTGAATCCACCATATGCCCCGATCCAACTCTCCATCCTCTTGCTCACATCACGGTGCTGTCGCCTCGAGTGATGGCCCTTCCGGGCAGCGAATGCAACATGTGCGGCCAGCTCCACGGAATGTCAAGGTGCCCCTCGTCAATAGAAGGAATCATGACTACCAATGGAAGGAAGCATGATCCTCGTCCGACGGTGCATTCATGCTACAACATTGATCCATCCATGGCGTCCCTGTTGAAGCATTTTCATCCATTGGAACACAACACAAACACCATTTGATGGAAGCATGCCCACCATTTGAAGGAAGCACAATTCTTTGTTGGGGAACGTAGTAATTTCAAAAATTTCCTATGCACAAGCAAGATCATGGTGATGCATAGCAACGAGAGGGGAGAGTGTGATCTACGTACCCTCATAGACCGAAAGCGGAAGCGTTAGCACAACGCGGTTGATGTAGTTGTACGTCTTCACGGCCCGACCGATAAAGCACCGAAACTACGGCACCTCCGAGTTCTAGCACACGTTCAGCTCGATGACGATCCCCGGACTCCGATCCAGCAAAGTGTCAGGGAAGAGTTCCGTCAGCACGACGGCGTGGTGACGATCTTGATGTTCTACCGTCGCAGGGCTTCGCCTAAGCACCGCTACAATATTATCGAGGATTATGGTGGAAGGGGGCACCGCACACGGCTAAGAAAACGATCATGTGGATCAACTTGTGTGTCTAGAGGTGCCCCCTGCCCCCGTATATAAAGGAGCAAGGGAGAGGAGGCCGGCCCTAGGAGGGGCGCGCCAGCGAGTAGGATTCCTACACCTAGTTGGAGTAGGTTTCCTCCTTTCCTAGTCCAACTAGGAGAAGGGGGGAAAGGGGGAAGAGGGGAAGTAAGGGAGAGAGGGGTCGCGCCCCAAACCCCTTGTCCAATTCGGACTGGGCTTGGGAGGGGCGCGCGCCACCTCCTGGTCCTTCCCACTAAGGCCCATTAAGGCCCATTGCTTCTTCCTCGTATTCCCGTAACTCCCCGGTACCTCCTAAAATATCCGAATCACTCAGAACCTTTCCGATGTCCGAATATAGTCGTCCAATATATCGATCTTTACGTCTCGACCATTTCGAGACTCCTCATCATGTCCCCGATCTCATCCGAGACTCCGAACTCCTTCGGTACATCAAAACTCATAAACTCATAATATAACTGTCATCGAAACCTTAAGCGTGCGGACCCTACGGGTTCGAGAACAATGTAGACATGACCGAGACACGTCTCTGGTCAATAACCAATAGCGGAACCTGGATGCTCATATTGGCTCCACATATTCTACGAAGATCTTTATCGGTCAGACCGCATAACAACATACGTTGTTCCCTTTGTCATCGGTATGTTACTTGCCCGAGATTCGATCGTCGGTATCTCAATACCTAGTTCAATCTCGTTACCGGCAAGTCTCTTTACTCGTTTCGTAATACATCATCTCGCAACTAACTCATTAGTTGCAATGCTTGCAAGGCTTATGTATGTGCATTACCGAGAGGGCCCAGAGATACCTCTCCGACAATCGGAGTGACAAATCCTAATCTCGAAATACGCCAACCCAAC
Organism: Triticum urartu; assembly: GCF_003073215.2. Taxonomy (NCBI): domain Eukaryota; kingdom Viridiplantae; phylum Streptophyta; class Magnoliopsida; order Poales; family Poaceae; genus Triticum; species Triticum urartu. The sequence goes on along the minus strand of NC_053023.1, from coordinate 605,157,954 downwards.
ATGTACCTTTGGATACACATGTAGAGCTCCTTTATAATCACTCAGTTACGTTGTGATGTTTGGTAGCACACAAAGTGTTCCTCCGGCAAACGGGAGTTTCATAATCTCATAGTCAAAGGAACATGTATAAGTCATGAAGAAAGCAATAGCAACATACTAAACGATCGGGTGCTAAGCTAATGGAATGGGTCATGTCAATCACATCATTCTCCTAATGATGTGATCCCGTTAATCAAATGACAACACATGTCTATGGTTAGGAAACATAACCATCTTCGATCAACGAGCTAGTCAAGTAGAGGCATACTAGTGACGTTTAGTTTGTCTATGTATTCACACAAGTATTATGTTTCCGGTTAATACAATTCTAGCATGAATAATAAACATTTATCATGAAATAAGGAAATAAATAATAACTTTATTATTGCCTCTAGGGCATATTTCCTTCAGTCTCCCACTTGCACTAGAGTCAATAATCTAGTTCACATCGTCATGTGATCTAACATCAATAATTCACATCTTTATGTGGTTAACACCCATAGTTCACATCGATATGTGACCAACACCCAAAGGGTTTGCTAGAGTCAGTAATCTAGTTCACATCGCTATGTGATTAACACGCAAAGAGTACTAAGGTGTGATCATGTTTTGCTTTTGAGATAATTTTAGTCAACGGGTCTATCATATTCAGATCCGTAAGTGTTTTGCAAATATCTATGTCAACAATGCTCTGCACGGAGCTACTCTAGCTAATTGCTCCCACTTTCAATATGTATCTAGATCGAGACTTAGAGTCATCCAGATCTGTGTCAAAGCTTGCATCGACGTAACTCTTGCCAAAAACAGTGTAGGGTATACAATAGGTACACAGCATGGCATACTTTATAGAACCTATGATTGAGGCATAGGGAATGACTTTCACTCTCTTTCTATCTTCTGCCGTGGTCGGGCTTTGAGTCTTACTCAATTTCACACCTTGTTACACAGGCAAGAACTCTTTCTTTGACTGTTCCATTTTGAACTACTTCAAAATATTATCAAGGTATGTACTCATTGAAAAAACTTATCAAGCGTCTTGATCTATCTCTATAGATCTTGATGCTCAATATGTAAGCAGCTTCACCGAGGTCTTTCCTTGAAAAACTCCTTTCAAATATTCCTTTATGCTTTCCAGAAAGTTATACATTATTTCCGATCAACAATATGTCGTTCACATATACTTATCAGAAATGTTGTAGTGCTCCCACTCACTTTCTTGTAAATACAGGCTTCACCGCAAGTATGTATAAAACTATATGCTTTGATCAACTTATCAAAGCGTATATTCCAACTCCGAGATGCGTGCACCAGTCCATAGATGGATCGCTGGAGCTTGCATATTTAGTTAACACCTTTAGGATCGACAAAACCTTCTAGTTGCATCGTATACAACTCTTCTTTAATAAATCCATTAAGGATTGCAGTTTTGTTTATCCATTTGCCAGATTTCATAAAATGCGGCAATTGCTAACATGATTCGGACAGACTTAAGCATAGATACGGGTGAGAAACTCTCATCATAGTCAACACCTTGAACTTGTCGAAAAACTTTTTTTGCGACAATTCTAGCTTTGTAGATAGTAACACTACTATCAGCGTCTGTCTTCCTCTTGAAGATCCATTTAATCTCAATGGCTCGCCGATCATTGGGCAAGTCAATCAAAGTCCATACTTTGTTCTCATACATGGATCTCATCTCAGATTTCATGGCCTCAAGCCATTTTGCGGAATCTGGGCTCATCATCGCTTCCTCATAGTTCGTAGGCTCGTCATGGTCAAGTAACATGACCTCCAGAACAGGATTACCATACCACTCTGGTGCGGATCTCACTCTGGTTTACCTACGAGGTTCGGTAGTAACTTGATCTGAAGTTACATGATCATCATCATTAGCTTCCTCACTAATTGGTGTAGTAGTCACAGGAACAGATTTCTGTGATGAACTACTTTCCAATAAGGGAGCAGGTATAGTTACCTCATCAAGTTCTACTTTCCTCCCACTCACTTCTTTCGAGAGAAACTCCTTCTCTAGAAAGGATCCATTCAAAGCAATGAATATCTTGCCTTCGGATCTGTGATAGAAGGTGTACCCAACATTTTCTTTTGGGTATCCTATGAAGATGCACTTCTCCGATTTGGGTTTGAGCTTATCAGGTTGAAACTTTTTCACATAAGCATTGCAACCTCAAACTTTAAGAAACGACAGCTTAGGTTTCTTGCCAAACCATAGTTCATATGGTGTCGTCTCAACGGATTTAGATGGTGCCCTATTTAATGTGAATGTAGCTGTCTCTAATGCATAACCCCAAAACGATAGTGGTAAATCGGTAAGAGACATCATAGATCGCACCATATCTAATAAAGTACGGTTACGACGTTCGGACACACCATTACACTGTGGTGTTCCAGGTGGCGTGAGTAGTGAAACTATTTCACATTGTTCTTAACTGAAGGCCAAACTCGTAACTCAAATATTTTACTTATGCGATCATATCGTAGAAACTTTTATTTTTGTTATGATGATTCTCCACTTCACTCTGAAATTCTTTGAACTTTTTAAATGTTTCAGACTTGTGTTTCATCAAGTAGATATACTCATATCTGCTCAAATCATCTGTGAAGATCAGAAAATAATGATACCTGTCGCGAGCCTCAATATTCATCGGACCACATACATCAGTATGTATGATTTCCAACAAATCTATTGCTCGCTCCATTGTTCCGGAGAACGGAGTCTTAGTCATCTTGCCCATGAGGCATGGTTCGCAAGCATCAAATGATTCATAATCAAGTGATTCCAAAAGCCCATCATCATGGAGTTTCTTCATGCGCTTTACACCAATATGACCTAAACGGCAGTGCCACAAATAAGTTGCACTATCATTATTAACTTTGCATCTTTTGGTTTCAATATTATGAATATGTGTATCACTACGATCGAGATCCAACGAACCATTTTCATTGGGTGTGTAACCATATAAGGTTTTATTCATGTAAACAGAACAACAATTTTTTCTCTTACTTAAATGAATAACCGTATTGCAATAAACATGATGAAATCATATTTATGCTCAACGCAAACACCAAATAACACTTATTTAGGTTCAACACTAATCCCGAAAGTATAGGGAGTGTGCGATGATGATCATATCAATCTTGGAACCACTTCCAACACACATCGTCACTTCACCCTTAACTAGTCTCTGTTCATTCTGCAACTCCCGTTTCGAGTTACTACTCTTAGCAACTGAACTAGTATCAAATACTGAGGGGTTGCTATAAATACTAGTAAAGTACACATCAATAACATGTATATCAAATATACTTATGTTCACTTTGCCATCCTTCTTATCCGCCAATCACTTGGGGTAGTTCCCCTTCCAATGACCAGTCCCTTTGCAGTAGAAGCACTTAGTCTCAGGCTTAGGACCAGACTTGGGCTTCTTCACTTGAGCAGCAACTTGCTTGCTGTTTTTCTTGAAGTTCCCCTTTTCCCTTTGCCCTTTTATTGAAACTAGTGATCTTGTCAACCATCAACACTTGATGCTCTTTCTTGATTTCTACCTTCATCGATTTCATCATCATGAAAAACTTGGGATTCGTTTTCGTCATCCCTTGCATACTATAGTTCATCAAGAAGTTCTACTAACTTGGTGATGGTGACTAGAGAATTCTGTCAATCACTATCTTATCTGGAAGATTAACTCCCAATTGATTCAAGCGATTGTAGTACCCAGACAATCTGAGCACATGCTCACTAGTTGAGTGATTCTTCTCCATCTTTTAGCTATAGAACTTGTTGGAGACTTCATATCTCTCAACTCGGGTATTTGCTTGAAATATTAACTTCAACTCCTTGAACATCTCATATGGTCCATGACGTTCAAAATGTCTTTGAAGTCCCGATTCTAAGCCGTTAAGCATGGTGCACTAAACTATCAAGTAGTCATCATATTTAGCTAGCCAAACGTTCATAACGTTTGCATCTGCTCCTGCAATAGGTCTGTCACCTAGCGGTGCATCAAGGACATAATTCTTTTGTGCAGCAATGAGGATAAACCTCAGATCACGGATCCAATCCGCATCATTGCTACTAACATCTTTTCAACACAATTTTCTCTAGGAACATATCAAAATAAACACAGGGAAGCAACAACGCGAGCTATTGATCTACAACATAGATATGCTAATACTACCAGGACTAAGTTCATGATAAATTTAAGTTCAATTAATCATATTACTTAAGAACTCCCACTTAGATAGACATCCCTCAAATCCTCTAAGTGATCACATGATCCAAATCAACTAAACCATAACCGATCATCACGTGAAATGGAGTAGCTTTCAATGGTGAGCATCACTTATGTTGATCATATCTACTATATGATTCACGCTCGACCTTTCGGTCTCAGTGTTCCGAGGCCATATTTGCATATGCTAGGCTCATCAAGTTTAACCTGAGTATTCTGCATGTGCAAAACTGGCTTCCACCCGTTGTAGATGGACGTAGAGCTTATCACACCCGATCATCACGTGGTGTCTGGGCACGACGAACTTTGGCAACGGTGCATACTCAGGGAGAATACTTTTATCTTGAAATTTAGTGAGAGATCATCTTATAATGCTACCGTCAATCAAAGCAAGATAAGATGCATAAAGATAAACATCACATGCAATTGAAATATGTGACATGATATGGCCATCATCATCTTGTGCCTTTGATCTCCATCTCCAAAGTGCTGTCATGATCTCTATCGTCACCGGCATGACACCATGATCTTCATCATCTTGATCTATATCAATGTGTCGTCACGTGGACGTCTCGCCAACTATTGCTCTTGCAACTATTGCTATCGCATAGCGATAAAGTAAAGCAATTATTTGGCGCTTGCATCTTATGCAATAAAGAGACGACCATAAGGCTTTTGCCAGTTGCCGATAACTTCAACAAAACATGATCATCTTATACAAAAACTTAGAACTCATCACGTCTTGACCATATCACATCACAATATGCCTTGCAAAAACAAGTTAGACGTCCTCTACTTTGTTGTTGCAAGTTTTACGTGGCTGCTACGGGCTTAGCAAGAACCGTTCTTACCTACGCATCAAAAACTACAACGATAGTTTGTGAAGTTGGTGCTGTTTTAACCTTCGCAAGGACCGGGCGTAGCCACACTCAGTTCAACTAAAGTTGGAGAAACTGACACCCGCCAGCCACCTGTGTGCAAAGCACGTCGGTAGAACCAGTCTCGCGTAAGCATACGCGTAATGTCGGTCCGGGTCGCTTCATCCAACAATACCGCCGAACCAAAGTATATCATGCTGGTAAGCAGTATGACTTATATCGCCCACAACTCACTTGTGTTCTACTCGTGCATATAACATCAACACATAAAACCTAGGCTCTGATACCACTGTTGGGGAACGTAGTAATTTCAAAAATTTCCTACGCACACGCAACATCATGGTGATGCATAGCAATGAGAGGGGAGAGTGTGATCTACGTACCCTCGTAGACCGAAAGCGGAAGCGTTAGCACAACGCGGTTGATGTAGTCGTACATCTTCACGGCCCGACCGATCAAGCACCGAAACTACGGCACCTCCGAGTTCTAGCACACGTTCAGCTCGATGACGATCCCCGGACTCCGATTCAGCAAAGTGTCGGGGAAGAGTTCCGTCAGCACGGCAGCATGGTGACGATCTTGATGTTCTACCGTCGCAGGGCTTCGCCTAAGCACCGCTACAATATTATCGAGGATTATGGTGGAAGGGGGCACCGCACACGGCTAAGAAAACGATCACGTGGATCAACTTGTGTGTCTAGGGGTGCCCCTGCCCCCGTATATAAAGGAGCAAGGGGGAGGAGGCCGGCCCTAGGAGGGGCGCGCCAGGGAGTAGGATTCCTACTCCTAGTTGGAGTAGGTTTCCTCCTTTCCTAGTCCAACTAGGAGAAGGGGGGAAAGGGGGAAGAGGGGAAGGAAGGGAGAGAGGGGCCGCGCCACAAACCCCTTGTCCAATTCGGACTGGGCTTGGGAGGGGCGCGCGCCACCTCCTTGTCCTTCCCACTAAGGCCCATTAAGGCCCACTACTTCTTCCTCGTATTCCCGTAACTCCCCGGTACCTCCGAAAATATCCGAATCACTCGGAACCTTTCCGATGTCCGAATATAGTCGTCCAATATATCGATCTTTACGTCTCGACCATTTCGAGACTCCTCGTCATGTCCCCGATCTCATCCGGGACTCCGAACTCCTTCAGTACATCAAAACTCATAAACTCATAATATAACTGTCATCGAAACCTTAAGCGTGCGAACCCTACGGGTTTGAGAACAATGTAGACATGACCGAGACATGTCTCTGGTCAATAACCAATAGCGGAACCTGGATGCTCATATTGGCTCCCACATATTCTACGAAGATCTTTATCGGTCAGACCGCATAACAACATACGTTGTTCCCTTTGTCATCGGTATGTTACTTGCCCGAGATTCGATCGTCGGTATCTCAATACCTAGTTCAATCTCGTTACCGGCAAGTCTCTTTACTCGTTTCGTAATACATCATCTCGCAACTAACTCATTAGTTGCAATGCTTGCAAGGCTTATGTGATGTGCATTACCGAAAGGGCCCAGAGATACCTCTTCGACAATCGGAGTGACAAATCCTAATCTCGAAATACGCCAACCCAACATGTACCTTTGGAGACACCTGTAGAGCTCCTTTATAATCACCCAGTTACGTTGTGACGTTTGGTAGCACATAAAGTGTTCCTCCGGCAAACGGGAGTTGCATAATCTCATAGTCAAAGGAACATGTATAAGTCATGAAGAAAGCAATAGCAACATACTAAACGATCGGGTGCTAAGCTAATGGAATGGGTCATGTCAATCACATCATTCTCCTAATGATGTGATCCCGTTAATCAAGTGACAACACATGTCTATGGTTAGGAAACATAACCATCTTCGATCAACGAGCTAGTCAAGTAGAGGCATACTAGTGACGTTTAGTTTGTCTATGTATTCACACAAGTATTATGTTTCCGGTTAATACAATTCTAGCATGAATAATAAACATTTATCATGAAATAAGGAAATAAGTAATAACTTTATTATTGCCTCTAGGGCATATTTCCTTCATTCTCAGCTAGCAGTGCATCAATACTGCAATGTCGATCCCCTGGGCTAACCACCATCCGAATGAAGCACACCCATCATCGAAAGGAAGCACGAACACCATTGGAATTAGAATGCACCCATCCGAGAAATAGGAGGACATCGGCCATGACTAATTATATGTTTAGACATTAGAAGCAAAAAATATTCAACAATGAAGCAAACTAACATGACGTTGGAAACCAATGTGCTACCGTAATTAATTTGTTTCCACAAAATCCAAACCCGTTTCTGAAAAAATAGCAATCATGGTTGGTTACTGAAAGAAAATCATGAGAAATTAATTTGTTTCTATTTTTTGTTTTGGAAACTCCCGAGTGGGGTGGGTTGCATGAGACGGTGCTTCATCCACCATCTATAGGGCTTCCATCTGACGGCCACAAGGTGGTCTAATGGGATGTCGGGGACCATTAGTATGATCCCTAGCGGTTTCCTAGTCGCTTGACTACACATGTAGAACCTGGCTTAAGTGGGGCGGGGTGGCACTTTTTGCTTTTTTTGTGGGTTGTAGTAAACCCTATTTTTCTAGTTTTGGTTATCCATGACGTATTTCTTCTTCTTCTGACTTATCTTGCGCATGTGGTTGTTTCGGCAAGAGACGAAGCCCTACAGACGCAAGATAAGAGGAGAGGATCATGGGATAGCGATTGTCGAGGTCATGTCTGTGTTATGTTTCTTCTTCTTCTTCTTCTTCTTCTTCTTCTTCTTCTTCTTATTTTGCCACTCAATTTTTTGGCATTTATTTTGTTAAGTTCTTTTTACTAGTGGTACATCTGGTCTTCACGTGCAACTGCACCCAACATACACCCACGTGCAGCAGCAAGGGACATAACATGCATGCAACTAGGGACAAAACATGCATGCAACTAGGGTGGCTGCAACATTTTGCCAAAAAAAAGACAACATCGTGTTCATCAACATTATGATTTTTTCTTTATTTGTCTTCTTTTCCACCATGTGCAATAGATACAGTAAATAGGGATTTTTTAGGTTTTCTATATCAAACTTGCGGCAACTTCAAAGGGCATAATGTGCATGCGACTAGGATGTAATTTTCTTTTATTATTATTATTATTGGGGGGCGTAAATAGGGCTATATCGAACTTCGGGCAACTCTAAAGCGCATGCGACTAGGATGCAATTTTATTTTATACTTATTATTGGATGGTGATGGGGCGGGGATGTGATATTACCACCAGTTGCATGGCATGTTTGCCCTCATGCACAATTGCATGGAGCACACATACAAGGGTTGCGAGTCTTTTGGGATTTTAATGCAACTATAGGGGAAGCAACATGCACACAACTAGTGGGTGTAGTTTTTCCAGTTTTTCATGCAAAAGTGCATCAGTTTTGCACTTCCCCCTCATGTGCAACTACACTGCAGTACCCCTCATGCATTCGCGAATGGCTGCAATGCGCATGCAACTAGGGAGTTTTACCAACGAAAAAATACACAAAAAGCAACACTAACAAAAAAGTGAGATGAAAAATCATAAAGAGCAAAAGATCCCACAAGACAAGACAAAACATCATACAAGATGGCGTCAATTTTCGTGAAATTTACTTAAATCTCATCTAGATGAGAACTAGAGGAACTCAAAAGATTACATTAATAAAATCTTGTCGTGTGTGTCTCGTTTCTCACCTATTAGTGTCTATCGTGTTCAACCTATAAAAATGGTTGTCCACCTTACGTGTGTTCATCTAGGATTTATGCCAACATTTGGTACCAGAGCTCTAGATTCTAGATCATGGAGCTTGTACGAGGTGGCGGCGATTGACGAAGCCATAGTGACGATGATTGGAAATGGGTGACAAGTCTCTGATGGCGGCGACAATGGTTAAAATTGCAGGCGGCCCAACAAGAGTTTGGTTGTCGACGACGCGTTGGTGGAAGGAGCCATCGTGCAACAAGCTATGTCGAGGGGGTGCGGCATCACTGCGCAATACATTTAGCCCACTATGATAGTTCATGTCCTATGGGATATGAATATGAGATCCTTCTCTGCTTAGTAGGGGTTACAGTCAAGAGAAAGAGAATGGCTATCGCAAAGCAAGAGACCACAAATGATGCATGGGAAGCAATTTGATACATGCGCGTCATAGAACATCGTGTCAATATGGTGCAAGTGAAGGGACCAAGGAGATCGGTGACAGTGAGACGCCGACTCTCGGTGTGTAATGGTATATTATTAAAGGGATATACTCTACTAGGTGAATATATTGCCACACCCGTGATGGCAAAGTAGATACTTGGAAGAGATAAGGATGTATGCGTGATTTCTAGGATTACACTATCCCATGAGACATGTTCCATATAACTGCGGGATATTAATCGTATCATAGGCTTGTATCTCCTCCAAAGATAGCACCCAATTACCAACAGGGGTCAACCTATGTAAGGCCAGTTCTTTTGCTGGTTTCTAGAATAAACTGAAATAAGTTGTCCCCAACTAGCTTATTTTAAAAGCTCAACTAGAAGACATTTTTTTAAAGGCAAGTAGTTAATACTTGATTAGTAGACTTCTAAAAAATTGGTGGACTTCTAGAATAAACCGAATAGGAGGCAGCTTATTCTGGAAGCCCAAAAAGATAGCAAAAGAACTTGCCCTAAAGGCCCAAGCATCTCCCATCAAAGACTCGTTTTCTTTGGTGAGACTACACTCATGTGACCTATCTTTCTTTTCCATCTACGCTCTATAACTCTTTGTCAATCTATCTAGATATACAAGCATGGCGTAGGGCTATAAACCATCTAGGAGCCTGATCCTAGATAAAAACCATCGTGTCTCCATTGCCACCGACGATCCCTTCAGCGCCATCCCTCTCTCTATTGTTCTTTACAATTCGTCGTCTGATCATAAGATCACCGCTGAGTCAATCACTAATAGATCCTAAATGTATTTTTTGAAGTTTTCATGTCATTATCTTTAACAAAGCATGCAATGTTTTGAATTTATTTTGATTAACCTATCAAAAAATTGGTAGAAAAGTCAGTTGCATGTTTCTGGTGGTAGAAACCATCACGAACTAAACAATCTGAGAAAAACAATAATTGATTTTCCCCCAAAGAGAACACCTAACAAAAGAGAGGGCTTGGGTGCTGTGGGGCCCATGCGCCCTGAAGCTAGTGCAAACCTAGGGCGCTTGGGGTCCCACTCCCATGGAGTTTCATGCTGCCGCCTATATATGACCTCAAAATCCTCATCCAAATTATCATGTAATTTTCCGTTGCTATCACTTTGCAACCCGAGGTGAAACTCATCTTGAGCCCTCTGCTCGCACCCTGCCAGAAGACCAACCCTCCACCTTTCATCAACCATTGATCTATGTTGCTCTCATAATGAGGTTGAGTAGTCTATCCCCTCGACTACATGAGTTTGTAGCATTGCTATCTAGCATCCTCTCTCCATTGCCTCAATAAAAAGATCACATGGGCTTCTCTACATGGTTGTGATCCATATGATGTTCACTAATTTTTCATGTGATGAATAATTACTATATAGTCAAATTATACTTACATGTTGAGGGGAAACGAGTCCAATTTGAAATTGTTGATGTTTATATTGGCCAGTCATAAAATAGTTTGCATGGATTGTTTATATATGCATGTATATTGCTCCCTAATTTATTAGTCTAATCATTGGGCGGTTTAGGTAATAGAGTGAATGGTGTGGACTAGATGGAGTATGTCCCTATTTGTGAAGTACTACTTCTGATGACAAATAAGAGAGGGAAAACTTGAATTTACCTCACTAAGGATAAAAAGACTGTATGACTTGTTATCACTTCTTAACGCGGGTAATAAGATAGATCCTTTCAACTATATGTCAGCATGCCCATTGCAACACCTTGTTTTATTACTTAAATATTTGAGGTGAATTCAACGAGATTTTGGACACCTTTATGATAGGTATAAGGATGCACCGATCTTTTGATGAGATGATATCAATTTTGTTGATGGATGCAAATTCCTTTGAAGCATAGCGTTAGGATGGAAAATCCCCGTTCTGACATAATTTTGGAAGTGATGACCACCTTTTCTTTGATGTGCTCTCTGCCTTTAGCTGGTGGAGTCTCGCTTTGGTAGAATCCCCTACTAAACATATAAAAGGTAATATGGACATTTGACAAACCCATCGTATGTAGGGTGGATCACTAATAGGAATCGAAACAGGACGTAAAAGTCACAAAAATAAGCTGCGACGCGCAGCCATGACTTGAACTCCTGATTGTCAAGCCGTGACATGTGCTGCTAGCCACTCGACCTGTTAACACCTTATAATAACTTGTAGCGCGAGTTTTTTATGAACGCATAGAACTGGCAAAGATTAAAACGTTCACTGGAAATTGTGCACATTTATGAAATACCAAATATGTTTTACATTTTGTGATTTTTTTTGAAAGCACAAACATTTTTTTAAATTTCACAACAAAATATGAAAACACGGACATCTTTTGAAATCCACAAACATTTTTCGAATCTATAAACAATATTCAAAAATGAAAAAAATAAACCACGAACAATCTTTGAAAAATTCGAACACATTTAAAAAATGAGACCAAAAATAAATAATCTGAAAGTTTTAAGAATATGTTCACTCGACAAATTTTGAAACTCTGAATTTCTTGAGAACATGAACACATTTTGAAATTCCAATATTTTTTAAATGCCAAACAAATTTTTAAAGCATGAAGAAAAATTTGAAACTCCTAATATATTTTTGGATAACATGAACAAATTAAAAAATTCTGAACATTTACTTTTTATTTTTTCTGCTCGCCTTTTGTTTCTTCGTTTTTCTTATTCAAAAAATGCTAGTGCTTTTTCAAATTGTTCAAAATTTCAGGACATGCTTTCCTTTTCACATTTTGTTCATAAAATATAAATATTTGCATTTTAGATAAATTGTACAGACATTAAAAAAATGTTCGTGTCTATCAAAATTGCTTAGAATGTCAAAACACAAACATTTTTTAAACAGAGCGAACAAAATTTAAAAAGCACGTTCAAAGACCAAATGGCTCCATTTGGAACACATTGTTTCTCGACATCCCTAGAATGAACCCAATATTTTTCAATGGCTTGTATGAACATTTCAAAGCACCATGCCGAGTTGTTTTGATTTTCGACAGATTTTGTATTTTCTGCAGTTTTCTCGGTCAAAAAAGATCGATAAATGGCTGGACGTGTCGCAACTTGCATACAGTGTCAAAAATCGTTCAATCCTGCCATGGATGCCATCATGGGCATGCCAACCTGCTCGTAAAAGTTGGGGTCATTTCAAGAATATCCACAAATACACCATACTCAGCGGAGGGTGTTCGGGTAGGTTAGAAGACTCCGTCTAATAGCACGTTGTTTCTTGACATCCTTGGAATTGGGCTGATTTTTCATCGCCTTGTATGACCAATTCAACACACCATGCCAAGTTGTTTGATTTTTGACAATTTTTTCATTTTCTAAAGTTTTCTTGGTGTAAAAGACCGTAAATGGTCAGGCATGTCACAACATGCACCCGGTGTCAAAAATCGTTAAAACCTGACATGGTTGTCTACTATGAGCATGCCCACCTGATGAAAAAAGTTGGGGTCATTTTAAGGATGTCCACAAAAGCACCATGTTCAACATATGGTGTCCGGATAGGTAAGAAAGCTCCGTTTGAGAGCATAATTTTTTCTGACATTCATCAAATGACCCTAACTCTTTTTCATGGTATTGCATGATCAACTCAGGGCACCATGCCTATTTTCTTGGGGTTTTGACAAGTTTTTCATCTTTTTGGAGTTTTTTCAATCAAAAAAGGCCGATAAATGGCCGGGTGTGTCGCAACTTGCATACGGTGTCAGAAATCATTCAAACTTGACATGGATGCCTACCATGGGCATTCCCACCTGCTTTCAAAAGTCGGTTTCATTTAAAGGATGTCCAAAAACACATCATGTTTAATGGAGGGTGTTCGGGTAGGCTAGAAGGCTTCATTTGAGAGCACGTTTGTATTTCAACATGCTTGAAATAGCCCCCATTTTTTTGCCTTGTATGACCAATTCAAGGCACCATGCCAAATTGTTTCAGTTTTTGATAAAATTTTCATTTCCTGTGGTTTTCTCGGCTAAAGAAGACCAATAAAAGTCATTCGTGTCACAACTTGCATTCAGTGTCAAAATTTATTCAAACTAGGCATTGATGCGTACCATGGGCATGCCCACCTTCTTACAAAAGTTGGGTCATTTCATGGATGTCCAAAAATAGGCCATCTTCGACTGGGGGTGTTTAGGTAGGCTTGAAGGGTTTATTTGAAATCACATTGTTTCGACATCCATCAAATGGCCCCAATATTTTTCCACCAACTTCTATGACTAACTCAATAGATCATGCGTAGTTGTCTGAATTTTTGAACAATTCTGCATTTTCTATAGTTTTCTAGTTGAAAAAGGGTCGATAAATGGCCGAACTTGTCTCAACGTGCAAATGGTGTCATAACTCATTCAAACCTGGTATGAATGCCTCATATGTCCGCATGAGGCTGGTCCAAGAAGTTGCTCCAAAAAAACCAACACCTCAAAAGAGTGTGTCAGACTAGGCGACACGGGTGCTTCTGTGAGCATTTAGTTTTATCTAATGTGAATTCTTCTGTTATTTAAAACTTTCATTATTATCAATCAACATGAACATTTTTTTCTGTCCTAACCATATCTTCAAATTTATCAACAATTTTGGAATATCAATTTTTGTATGAAAATTTCACAAACTTGAACACTTTTCCCAAATATTTTTAACAAACTCCCAACAATTGATGAAAATATTGATAAAAAATTTGAAGATTAAATTTTATTGACTTCCAAACAATTTTTGAAGATTAAAAAAAAGAGAAAAAAAACTGAAGACGTCAGATAGTGTGGTTTTCCTATTTGCCACACGTCGCAACAAATTGTCGCCGCAATACACAAACAGATCGAGCGAGCGTTCCGGGGTTGGTTTTAGCGATTCTGGTTTTGGGATTCTAGAAGGTTCCTAAACCAGTTATTTTTTTCCTTTTTTATTTTTGTGTTTCTTTTTTATTTATTTTCCCTCCTTCTGCTTTTTTCCATTTCAACAAAATATTCATATTTTTATAAATGTTCACTTTTTCAAGAAAAAAATATGTTTGCAAATTTTTCTTACAAATCCTTAAAAACCAAAATTTCGAAAATTGTGAGCTTATTTTTGAAAATTTCTCTAAATTTTATTCCTGTTTTTCAAATAATGTTCGTGTATTCATAAAATTGCTTCTGATTTTAAAAAATGTTCATGTTGTCAGTTTTGGTCCTATTTTTCCAAAAAAATGTTTTGATATTTCCAAAGTATGTTTGCATTTTCAAAGAATTTAAAAGTGTTGGGAATTATGAAACAATTCAGAAATTAATTGAAAAATCGGATCCGCCAGTAGTTATTACTATCTTCATCCTATAATCTAATAGGTTTTTTTACTCTAGTGTAGTGTCAAAATACGTCTTACATTATAAGACAGAGGGAGTATAATTTAGCGCAGCTAATTAGTCACTTGGACTCGCTAGGTTCAGTTTAACTCCCTTTACCATGTTTCTAAAAAACTCCCTTTACCATGAGGTCCGGGGTTCAATTCCCAGACCCATCTCTTTTTTTACATTTTACTTTGCACCGAGGCATGCTTGACTGTTCGGGCAGCGCTGCCAATAGGCCGGCCCATTTGCGGGGGGAAAAGACGATCCTACTCTTTATTATGAAGAGATCTACTCCCTTATTAGTATGTTTAGGGGTGTTGTACCGAAGCAGAAATGTAGTTGGTGTTTGCACCATGCCAGCTACGGCTTTGAATCTCAATTTTTTGGGACGCGGATGTTGATCTGGATTTGTTCTTCCGCTCCGTTTTACGCAACGTGGCTAGCTCGCGATGTTCTCATATTTTGAGGCCAAGCTTATCCGTTGTCCTTCGGATGTCACTTACAAGATTGTCGTTCTTTTTTGGTGAATACGCTTAGCAACGTATCATTTCATTGATAGTGGGGTAGAGAGTTTCGAGTACAGAGAATAACATGGTGCAGAACGTGCACGAGCCGGCATCGGTGAGGATGCAAAGTGAGCAGGGGGGAGGATGATCAGCCTTATTACATACATTCTAGGTTATAGGAATTATGCTAGCTAGTGCCATGGCGCCTGCTTTGGCCCCAGGGGCGAATTTACTGTACGGGCACCCTGGGCACGTGCCCGGGCTCCACCCCGTCGATTTTTTTAAACTAGGGTCCGAATAACAGCCACACGTGTGGCATGGACGGGAACCCGCCCGCACGCCTCATGTGGCATGGACGGGAACCGGCCCGCACGACCACGTCCGCGCGCACAAAAGCACGGCCCACACGTCCGGTGTGTGGCAACCCCGCCCGCACTGCCCCGTCCGGGCCAGGCGACCCGCTGCCCGCACGACCCAGCCGTTCCCGGCCTCCGATCCATCCCCTCTCTCGTCTGCCGCCATCGTCCCCCACCTCTCGAACCCCGACCTCCGTCGCCGGCCATCTCTGGTTTCCATGGCAACCAGGGCAGATCCGTAGGGCGCTCCCACCGCAAACCACACCCCAACCCTCCCCACCCCTAGCCCCCACTCCAACCCAGCCCTCCAGAGACAATCATCTAAAACCAGGTGAAATCTACCGATCTCATCCTTCTCATCCTTAAGGCTGAAAATCTCCCGATCTTGTACTGGGTCCATGCTATAGGGGTAGAACACTGCATGGTTCAGTGTATATTCGCAATTGGCAGGCAAAATACACCAGATCTGCCATGTACTACGTTTGACATTAACTTAAGTTCATAGTTTAATTGACGCAAGTAGTTGGGTATGAAATGGATGAGTAGGAATCCCTAAAAAGGGCAGGAAGGACAATTTTTGGAATGAAGGGGGTGGGAAAAATTAATTGCCACTTGTGTATAACGACGGTTGCCACCTTTCGTTGTCAGTAGTTGCCACCTATTTTGACCTGTTGCTTGCCATCCCTATCTTCTATGTGCAAGCAGCACAAGAATGCAATTCTTGTGGATTGTTGATGCCTTCTTATTCATCCAGTGATTGAGAACACATCGGAAAGAAGCGAGACACGGAAATAATGAATCACGAAGATGGCGCTGATGCTTGGGGTTCTCAAAGGCCAGAAACGCCCCCTTGGAATGCATCAGAGTACAGTCAACTCATCTCTGCAGGGCCGTTGCTGCCACTACTAGAACAGTATGCAGGCGTAGGTATGATGCGTGATAACAAAAGAAAAGAACAGTTGCCATCTTCGCAACGATGAAGATGACATTCTACTTATGTCATACACTGTCATTTTTTCGCAGGTTCTTATGACCAAAACACTCATAGGGGGCCCCTGTGGCAAGTTCAGTCACAAGGCGCTAACACTGACAAATGTACGGGCAGCCAACTTCAACTAGCTAGTATGGCTAATCAAGGTAATACAAAACGAAAAAAGAGCACATACTGCTGTGGACATGAAAAATGAACATGCAAAAAAACTGGCAAAAGGACTCACGAGTTATCACGGGTGAAAATGCAGAGCCTTCATGCAGCACGTGGCATCAGGCAGCACCCATGTACCTGCCATCGATGTCATACACAGGTGAGTCCATAAAAAAGTGAAGTTGCGAATGCTCAATTAGCAGAAGGAGCATAGTTGACAACTACAATTGCCATGACTGGACATCTACAGTTGCCATGAATTAAAAACTACACTTCTCATCCCTGGACAACTGTTGTTGCCATCCCTGGACACCTGTAGTTGCCATGGAGGAACAACTCCAGTTGCCATGCCAGTGCAACTACATTTGCCATGCCATGGCAACTGCAGTTGCCATGAAGGAACAATTGCGGTTGCCATACCGATGCAACTACAGTTGCCATGCTAGTAAAACTGCAGTTGCCACATTAGGGGCAACTGCAGTTGCCGTGCTAGCACAAAACTGCATTTGCCATGAATTGACCAACCACTACTATGCTTACAGGTTATTACGCTGGTGGTAACCCGGCAAACGTCTCATGGCAAGCTTCACAAATTGCAGGTGGAGCACGTCATTATGGTGTCACAGACCACACAAGATGGTCAAATGCAGCACAACAAGGTAAGGAAAAAAACTGAACCACAAAAAACAGCGCTACATTTGTTATTTGTAGTTATTTGTAGGCAAAACAAATAGTTGCCATTTTTGTTGAACAGTAGCTGCCATGACTGGACAGCTACAGCTGCCATACAAGTCCACGTGCAGACTCACGGCTTGCTGTTTGAAATGATGTCATGCCAAATCACTCGAAGATGGTGTGATCTGTTGCGATACACATGTTATCCAAACAAAAATCTTACTCTCGTACCTGTTTTTTCTATTACAGGGCCTACAACTACACTGAACAGCGGCGCGGGGACATCTACGGCGGGGAGCTCTGAGCGCACGGAAGACGCGTTCCACCAGCCAGCAGACAATCATGCCGCAAACAATTTTGAGTCAGAGTCGGGAATGGCAATCATTCCAATGCCGACAAGCACCCCTTTGAACACAAGCACTGGCAACACTCAAGTAGATGGAACTGCCGCCGATACTGAAGTGAATGATGAAACTGACGATGACGCATAAGGGGATGAAGATGGTGGGCAATCAGAGATCGTGGTACCTCAGCCACCGTACATTGGGCAGAGATTTGAATCGTTCGAACAAGCAAAGGAATACTACTAGACATATGCAAAGTTCCATGGATTTGCGGTCAACACCGAGTACCATAGGAAAATTAAGAAAACTAACGAGTACAGCAGAGGTGAGATGAGGTGCCACAAGGCATGGAGGAACAAGAAGGGGAAAGGTGTTGCGCCTGTCATTCCAGAACGAAAGAGAGGTATCATTCTCAAGACTGAGTGCCCTGTCCGGTGTAAGCTAAACGTAGATGGAGCACAGTGGGTGGTCAATGAATATTTTGACAAGCACAACCACCAACTCATAAAGAAGTTCGACCTGGTAAAATTTCTGACCGCCCATAGAGGGTTCACCCCCGTCCAAAGGCAATTCGTAAAGCTGCTACATGATTGTAACGCTGATCCATCAAGAATGGTACAGATACTATCTCTCATCCACAGCAAAAAGGGGACTCTGAGTAGCATGCCGTACATACTAGCTGACGTCACAAACCTACAGGCCAAGTACCATAGAGAGAGCAAGTTGGCAGACATAGAGGCCACAATGGCCTACTTCGATGAAAAAGCGAAGGAAGATCCAGATTTCTTCTACAGGATAAGGTTGGACAATGGACCGTGTCAGGAACATGTATTGGGTGGATGGTGCTGCAAGGAGAGCCTACAAACATTTCCGAGATTGCATTTCATTCGACGCGACGTACCTCACCAATATGTACAAGATGCTATGCGCTCCGTTCATAGGAATAAATAACCACAATCAGTCATTGCAG
The DNA here is from genome assembly GCF_003073215.2 of Triticum urartu. Taxonomy (NCBI): domain Eukaryota; kingdom Viridiplantae; phylum Streptophyta; class Magnoliopsida; order Poales; family Poaceae; genus Triticum; species Triticum urartu. The sequence goes on along the minus strand of NC_053023.1, from coordinate 605,139,271 downwards.
TTCGGTTGCGGGCTCGTCCGGAACGAAGACACGGATGGGTACGTTTGGCTGTTCAAGACCTTCTTAAAGTGCATGGATGGACTTGCTCCGATGAACATAATAACAGACCAAGATTTCAGCATGCGTGCAGGCATAGAGGAGGTCTTTCCATTGGCAGTGCATAGGCACTGCAGGTGGCACATTATAAAAAAGGCTGAGGAGACGCTAGGACCGTTCTTTGCTGACCGTCCAGAGCTGCACAAGGCATTCGAGCTGTGCGTGGACCAGAGCTTGACGGTGGAGGAGTTTGAAAGGAGCTGGATGGCCATGACTGAAACACATCAAGTCTAAGACAACAAGACTCTTGTTAGCCTACGGGAGAAGCGAATGTACTGGGTGCCGGCCTACTTCATGCAGTGCTTCTTCCCCTTTCTGCAGACTACGCAGCGCAGCGAGGGGTTCAATGCTGTTTTGAAGCGGTACGTCAGCCCTGGCAACTCATTGCTACAGTTTGCCAAGCAGTACACAGCTTTGCAATAAAAAATTCTGGGATCTGAGCTACAGCAAGAAGCGACCACGGCACTAAAGCAGCCAAAATTGCTAACGTATTTACCGATAGAGAGGCAAATGAGCAAGATATACACCAACAAGATCTTTAACAAGTAAGTCAGTTGCGTTACAGTCTTATTTGCAGAAAAAGCACCAAGTCAGTAGGTGCCTTATAGAGTGCAATGCAGTTGCCATGATGTGCAGTTGCCATGTTTAATGAAATACTGTTTGCCATGCTTACTCAGCTGCATGATGCCATGTTCAATGAAAATTCTGTTTTGCCATGCTTGCTCGGGTGCATTTTCCTTGTTGAATGAAGTTCAGTTGCCATGTTTAATGCACTGTGCTTCCATTGGGGCATGTTGGCATGCAAATGCCAATGTCAACTGGGAAAAATGTTATATTGGCGACACATATGCCGAAATGCAGTTGCCATGTTTAATAAAATGCATCTGCCATGTTTGTTGAAATGCAATTGACATGTTTACTCAACTATAGATGCCATGTTTAAATAAAAGGGCAGATGCCATGTTTTATGCAATGTGCTTCCATTGGGGAATGTTGGTGTGGAAAAATGACGATGTCCAGTTGAAAATGTACTACAGTTGCCATGTCTAGTGTACTACAGTTACCATGTCTAGTGTACTGCATTTGCCATGTCTAGTGTACTGCATTTGCCATGTTCAACGTACTATATTTGCCATGTTCAATGAACTATGTTTGCCATCTTCAAACAAAATGTATTTCTATTTCCATGACAACATAAGGTGGTACAAGAAAAGAGCGCACGATAGTTTAACAGAAAACACACAAAACTTGCAGATTCCAGGAAGAAATAAAGCATGCCAGCATGTTCACGGCTTTCCAGGTGGACGAACATACGTTCAAGGTGTGTTCTATTTTGGGCATGTCAGATTCAGAACCTGAAGACCCGGACAAAGGAAGGAACTACTTCGTCAAAGCCTCGATAGGCGAAGGCGAGTACTACTGCCAATGCTGCAAGTTCGAACGGGACGGCATTGTGTGTTGTCACATACTAAAAGTAATGGACATGAACGCTGTGACATGGATGCCCCGCCATTTCATAAGGCGGCGATGGACTTGGGACGCTGACGACGCGTTGGCGCCGTAGACAACACACGCAGTTCTGGCTGTGCATGACGAGAGACCTGAGTCAACCATGGAAGCCGTGAGGCACGTTGTGCTGACAAAGAACTATGCTGAGCTAATTGATGAAGCGTGCAAGAGTGATGAGACAGCAAGAGTCGCAGAAAAACACAGGAAGGCACTGAAAAGAGAGCTTAATGAGATTAAGAAGAGGAAAGCTGAGGAAGCCTTACACCGGTTCCCCCGCACATCAAGTGTGCCTTCATCCACGGGGCCATCATCTGAAAACTCGGAGATAGGATCTGGAACAGCAAGCACACAGACCCAGGTCAGGAACCCACCCCGTTCTATCACAAAGGGTCGTCCAAGAGAGATAAGGTACAAGTCGGGATTGGAGATCCAAGCAAAACAAAAGAAAACGAAGAAAGGGGCGGGCAATCCATGAGCAAAAATTGGGGCGATGTGACATGGTCCTTGTGGACATTTTGTTTTGTACCCTAGATGATGAGAATTTTTTTTAAATTGTGAGAATGACTCTTGAGGGGCATCAAAAGTGGAAGGAAAATTCATTGAATGGATAAATGCAGTTGCCATGTTATGGGTACTTAATCTGCCATGTTATGTGTAGTTAATCTGCCATGTTATGTGTAGTTGGTCTGCCATGCTATTTTATACTAAATATGCCATGCTATTTTATACTAAATATGCCATGCTAGTTGTACTGGATCTGCCATTTTAGTTGTACTGGATCTGCCATGTTAGTTGTACTGTATCTGCCATGTTAATTATGCTGGATCTGCCATGTTGTTTGTACTGTATCTGCCATGTTAGCTGTACTGAAAATATGCCATGCTATTTGTAATGACTTTGCATGGCATATATTTCCATGACAATACGACACGGTTTAGAGACACATAGTGTGTTGTGTGCAATGTATGGGAAACAAGTTGGAAAAATTGTAATGTGCATAAACTGCAGCAAAGGTTGTGGCTACATGATCAACCTACCCATGCTAGCCGGTGCAGTTAGCGATGAAAAAGAAGAAGCAAAACAGCCAAAATGAAAAACGACGATGACTTTCACTACCCATGTCTGATGAACTACATTTGCCGTCTTTTTAAAACATCGTAGACGCATTCGAAACAGCAAACCGGTGCTAGAAACGATGAAACCATTGTAATAATGACAAACATAAAAACATATCTGCTGTAACGCCTAAAATAGGTTCATGTCCACACATATATTACAGAAACTATTCAAATGTCGCTCACACACCACCACTACATAGTTAGGCTACGCGAGGTTGCAGTCATAACATAGCACACAAACATAGTTTTCAACGAGAAACAAAGAGATAGTACCTTACATTCCTCGGCAACAGAATGTAAGGTATGCGTCCGGTGTGTAACGCCACGTGATCACTTGTACTTCTTGATGACTTTCTTGATAGCTTCCTCCACGAACTCGCGTGCTCCGGACCGCTTGTTGAAATCTTCATTCGTCAACCAGTTCCATGTGTAGATTTTCCAGAGCTCAACGACCGTTGCAGCTGTGATAGGGGGGACAATTCTGCCTTCCCACTTTGCAAAGTATTCCAGCGCGTGAAAGCCACAGTCCGTCCTGCACGAGGAAAAGAGTCAGGTGAACACGCAAAAAGGACAGTCGTAACAAAGATAGACTTCAATTCAGACGTGACAACAAAAGAGGGGTTGGATTGATGTAAATGGCACATGAAGGAAGGAAGATATTGCGTGTTCCCTTGCTTCGTAGTCGCCACATACTCAGTCGGTAAATGCCTGATCTGGACCTTTGAATGTTCGTAGTGACGGTTCCATGTCTCTTTGAGGTTGTTAATGAAGAATTCGGCATGCGTAGTAAGGTCTGCATCAGCTTCCGAACGGATTGAATCAAGCACCTCAAAACGTTGGTTCTTCAGGTCAAGACAGATCGCATAGTGGTGACCACACTTGTCGTGTGGGTCATGTGGTGCAAGCTCCTGGAACATGGGGAACATGACCTGCATTTAAAAGTGAAGAAATGAGAAGCAGAGTTCACATAAAGAACAGCAGAGGGACAAAAAATTAGAATCACGTAGAATGTTTGGTTATGGGTGGGGGTAGTTGAAAGAAAGTTTTCGTCCATGTATGAACAAAATGTGCCATGTATTTTACTATCAAGTTGCCACATAGTTTGCACGGGATGCAAAAATCAAGAAGTCAGTGTGCACGGCAGTTGTTGCCACATGAAAACATCTGCCACATAAACACAAAGTGTAGATGATGGCAAAAAACCACACCATGTGAAAAAACATTGCAGATAGGGAAGGAGTACTCACATATTTCTTCAGTGTGAGCTTGAATTCACCGTGTTGAGCAAAATTCTTCCTCGGGATTTTGTGGTGGAAGTCACCATCCCATATTTTGCAGGTCACACTGTAATGCATGATTATCTTGTCAGCACACACATCGGTGTGATTGTTGATGTAGTCGATCCCGCATGCAACTACATTCGTCGACATTTTACCGTTTGGCCTCACGGACTCGGCAAGATCACCCAGCTCGACGTACGTCGCTCCGCATTGAATGACTTTGGTTCTGTCCAAACATAAGCTGTATGAAAACGATATGACATGGAATAATCATGCCTACTAAGTAAAAAAATATATGAAAGAACTAAAACGTAAGCGGATCGTGTATAGAAAGTACGAAGAAGATGAATGGTAAAAAGGGAGCAAAGCAAAATGAGAGATTATGGGGTGTGGTCATTTATGCTTTCAGCTCCTTCATGTGCTTGCTGCTGGCCCTCGCATTTCCAAACCGCTTGACGATATCGTACAGCTGGGTCTGTTCCTTAGTGGCCCTGAATTCGGGCTTGTAGTCTTCCGCGGGAGGTGGGTGAACTACCCTCTGCTACCTCACAGAACCAGGAGTGGCACTCCTAATGGTATCCTCAGATATCGTATCTACAGGCACGTTGGAACTTGATTGCCCTTACCCTCGTGAGGACCTCCTCTGCAATGCTGCCTTCTCAATCATGCGGTAAGCTTCGTCAAGTGACGGTGAAATCTCCTCAGGGGTGGCTGCAATGATTAAAAAAGTGGGTTAGGATACCTAGAAAATCAAAAACAGATGGATTGTGAGAAGATAGGGTGCATGATGTGAGATGTAGGTAGAAAAAGTGGGGCAGTTGCCATGTGTTGTCCAACTACAGTGGCCATGTCGTAGCAACTACAATTGCCATGTAGTTGCACTGTAGTTGCCATCTAGTTGGACTGTAGTTGCCATGTCACAGCAACTACATTTGCCATGTTGTGTCAACTCCATTTGCCATGTGATTGCCATATGAAAAAATGCAGCATGGAAACAAAAAATGCAGGCGACATGGCGTGGCAAATCCATTTGCCATGTGTAATGCACTGTGTTTGCCATGTGACAGCAACTACAGTTGCCATGTTGAATCAACTTCAGTTGCCACGTGGTTGCCCAAATGTCAAATGCAGCATGGCAGCAAAAAAATGTAGGTGACATGGTGCATCAAATCCAGTTGCCATGTCATCACATGTCAGTTGCCATCACAAGTGAGAACCCCCAAAGTATATGATTGGGACAAAAGTCAAACTACAAAGATGTATACAAGAAAAATCATAAGGACATGACAAGTGTACCTTGCACAATCGGCTCTGCGAACTTGACAGCCTTCCTGCCCTTGACCATTGGCTGCGCCATCATTGCAAGCATGCCTCCTGGGAAAGCAAAGGCAACTGGCATAGGATCTTGCACCACCGGTTGATCTTGACTGATGCCAAGGCTGAAGCTCGATGGGGTAAAGGCCATTGGGTGCCTCTCATTCCTACTGGCCGGACCACGAACGACTTGCGGGGCAGAATCCAAGGGTGAAAGATCGACAAACGTATCTGAATCGGCCGCTACAGAATGATCGGCCTTATTTGCAGGGCGGGGCGTGTTGTCAGCGGTATCAGCCGCAGCTTTCATGACAATCTTCTTGTTTGGGCTGTAGGGGACACCGACATTGACTGGGAGCCTGGAAGTGCGTAGATTTATGCTGGGGATTTCCACTGCGGGTAAAGGTGCAGTCTGCTCCGGTTTTTCACCTGCGTCACTTGTGCCCGGCTTGACACCTGCATCAGTTGTGCTCCGGTCTTCCGGTTTCTCCATCACATTGCTTTTGACAGGTGGCGGGAACAGTGTGGACGCAGGAACATAACCAAACTCGTCTCTCCTGCTCCTAGCTACAGCCGGTAAGTTGGGTATGTCTGTTGGTTGCTTGCGGGGGCTACGACGCCTAGGTGAAAGACCAGCACGCGAAACAGTCGCCTTAGCAGTATCTGCACCGACAGGAGCTGGAGCTGTTGTGCCAGGACTCTCACCTGTAGATGGCATATCCTTGTGAACTGCCGCCTCAGCCGCTTCTGTCGTGGACACAGGAGTGCCACCACGCACGCGCTTGGAATCAGTGTCAGATGAGCGGGAATCTTCCTTCCTTAGGTTCATCTCGGGAGCATCCACTTCAATGCTTGCTGATGGGGTGGCATGGCTCACAGCAGCATCCTTCATTGCCAGAAGAGTTGGCAATATTTCAGCTGTCCTGGCAGATACCGACTCGTCACTCCCCGATGTACGAATGCCCGTTGTTCTAGCCTACACATCTGCAGCCGGCAGAGATGGTCGGCCACTTGCATCAGAGTTGGTGGGAGCGGTCAATGGTGCAACAGCAGTATTGTCGCCTGGTGCCTCATGTACATCTGAGTTGCCCCTTGTTGACAACTTTGAATGCAGGCGTTCGAGCGTGTCCTTACTGATATGCTTGGCCCCGCGCGTAGTAGTCTTCTTCACCCTGCAAAAAAAATAAAGCACATTAAAAAGGTATTAAAAATGAACAAAAGTATGTTTGCCTTGGTAGAAATCTTAAAAAAATGAAAAACAAGTGGAAAAGCTAGTAGTTGCCATGTAAGGGGAACGTGAGTTGCCATGTGTCATAATTAGCAGTTGCCATCCAGCAGCAGTTGCCATGTTAGCCAAATTGAAGAATGATAAAAATGTCTGATCTGCCATGAATGCAATTTCAAACCTAGGTGTGGAATGAGCTCACAAGCCAACGGTAAAGATGGCAGTTGCCATTAGGTACATTAAAGTTACCATTTGGCCTAGATTCCAGTTGCCATGTAAAAACAATAGGAGTTGCCATACACTTAAAAAGGAAGGAAAAAATCATTTGGAGAACAGCAGTTGCCACGTGGGGGGCGATGACAGAAGACAATGTGACAAGCTAAACGGATGCATTGGAAAATCAAGAAAATATAGCGCTATGTCAATGAAAGCGGATGAAAAAACCTACTTCCTGACTACCTTCCTCATGTCTGGCAACACGGCAGGATCCCCGGTGTTGGTCGTCGTCGTGCGAGGAGATGACCTGGTGGAAGGGGTGTCACCGGCAATGGGGGCGCCTTTGTTCAACCGAGCAGAAACATGGGTTGGTGTTGGCGCCTGTTTCTTCGTAACTGCTCGTCCACCAGCTGTCGGCTCGCTGCATGTATGAGATGGAGGAAAAAAAGGTGGCAATTGTCAGACAGCAAACTCGTTGCTGCGCTTGACAAAAACAAGTGCAAAAAAGGATGAGTCTGTTCGAAGAAAATAGACAAAGCAAAAAACTAAAATAAAAGTTGAACCTCTTCCTGGCAGCTACGGGGTCGGTCCTAGACCTCTTGCCAGCAGAACCCTGCCCAACACCCTCTGGAACCCTCCCCCTCTTTGATGGCAAAACCCCCTTGCCTCTCGCAGCCGTGTGTTGTTTCACTTTCTCCGGTTGGGGGACATCTGTTGCATCCTTGCCCTTGTTACCACCTGCGTGAACTTCAGCATGATCATCATCATCGATGTCCTCTTGCACATTCTCCATGACATCGTCATCATCCTTGCTGAGACCGGCATCTCCACCTAGTTCATCTTGTGTGTCAGCAGGCTCTTGGGAACTATTGTAGTCATATCGGCCACAGCAACCGGTTGGCCGGTGTGTACATTCTGGGACAAACAAAGTGAACTGCCTCGCAACCGCGTCGCTGTTAGAGCCACTGAGGGACGTCCACCCCTCAACCAACTTCCCGAGCAAGCCGGTCATTCCAGATGCAAACTGCCCTATTAGATGCTCAACAGGTGCCCTCTCCTGTGCACGAAACAAAGAAGCATCAATGACCACCGTATTGCAATCACTTGCATGACATCAAAAAATACTCCACGGCAAACCATAGATGTAGATCTTTTGATTACCTCGGCAGGGCAAGAAGGAGCTGAGTGCACGTCCATCCACTTTCCAAAGTTTTGAGGCCCCCCAAACACGCTGTAGTCTATAGCATGCTTGGCCATCAGGTGGAAAGAACAAAAAAAGAAAAAAAAAAGCTAGGACGTAAGAGAGAGAATGTAAGTTTAAGCACGAATGAAAAGAGTTGCCATGTGGAATGAGACATGGATACAGTACTCAGACAGCCATGGATAACAAAGGTAGTCATCTCTTATGACCCACAGACGGTTGCCTCATGGCAATTTGTAGGCATGCTGTGTGGCCAAAGAAACCAGAACTAACCTGCAGTTTTCCATATGTGGTGTCAGTAGCCTTGTCTGCGGCAAGCACAGCCTTGATAGTCCACGCAGAAACAGCAAACTTGTGCGCAGGCGGCGGGCCTCCTGTCCCAGTGAAATCCACGGTGGACAGGTCAAGACAGTCGACGTACATGAGCTAATGCAAAACAATTTTAAAAAGAAATAAATATCAGTTGCCATCATGGGTATTGTGTGGAGGAAAACAAGATAATATATGTTCCCATGATAATCAAGTTGAGGTGCATGAAATAATAGAAGAAAAAGAAGAAGATGCCATCTGCATGTGCTAATTGCCATAATAGTGTGATAGCAGTTGCCATGTTGTTATGATGGCAGTTTCCGTCATAGTATGATGACAGTTGCCATACTAATATGATGGGAGTTGCCATATTGTCATTATGCCAGTTGCCATATTGTCATTATGGCAGTTGCCATCTTGATATGATCAGGTTGCCATCTTGTTATGATCAGGTTGCCATGCATGAATAAAAGTGTGTTGAAAAATAGTGTTCACAGAAAGAACTGGTAAAAAAATACCATTAAATGCAGTCGACAACCCTTTTGGTACATCTTGCTTGAGAATGCATCATGCAGGAAGTCGGCAATAAACTTACACCAATTCATGTTCTTCACATTTCCCAGATCCGCCTGCACCACACAAAATTTTAGGACAAAAAAAGGTTGCCGCATCAGAAATCAAATGGAAAAAAACATCGGAAAACGCTGGCAGTCACTAGCTTTACACATGACATCGGAGCCAAAAAGATCAAAGGAAAATAAAGTAGTAAAGATGGATCATTCACCAGGATGGGGAAGCATTTGTTGCTTGGGCGAAGAGAGGTGGTCGGCGCAAAAACAGCTGAGATGAGGTACATGAGTAGCTTCATCTTGAAAACATCTCCATGCGTCGTCATGGCCTGCAGCGAATCTGCCACTGCAGACGTGTTCGGCATGGATTCAGACCCAGGAAACAAATGGGGGAATAGCGCTTCCTCGATCTCATTGTTGACCTCGTACGGGACTTTCATATGTCCACGAGGCACACCCAAAGTGCAGAACACGGATTCCTCGTTCAACGGTAGTCTTCCATGTCCCGGAATCACGAATTCCCTGGAGGCGGGGTTGTAGATCTCACCAAGCCAGTCGCATACAGGGTTGACAAGGTTCGTGCACCGGACATCCATCATAGACTGCATACCCATCTCAGCAGCAGCCCCCTTCTGATCATCGGTGAATTTGTCAGTCAACGCAGTCAGTCGTTCTTGGGAGGCTCTGTTGCGAATACGTTTCTTCTTCTGCAAAAAACAGACAAAAAGTGATCAGTTGTTGCCATGTTTTTGCAAAAAGTGATCAGTTGTTGCCATGTTTTGCAATGTCATGAAATTTTAGTTCGTGTCAGACGACTACAAGCTCGAGGTGTCAACCAGTAACATAAATTAGGAGGAAGGGGGGATGTGTGAAAATTTACCTCATCACCCTCTTTTCTCCGTCCAGTTGCCTGATTACGCTGTGGTGGATCCATGAAATCATCATCATCATTTTGATGATCGCCACGAGCCATTCTGCTGAGATAGGAACAGACCAAATTGTCATGGTGGAAATGTAAATGCAACTTGTTCAGCGGCAGAAATGTGCTAGGGTGAAATTACCGTGCTGAAATGCAACACATACTACAACAAATCGATCAAACCACATCTAATTCAGGAACCTGAAAAATTGCCACAGTGTGATCAGATATCACAAAGTCGTCGTGGCAAAACAAAAAAAATTGCGCCTACAGTACAATGAATTTGCCATATTGTACTGACTGCGGCATGGCAACAGACATGATGTGGTCAGCCAAAAACTTGCCACATGCAAAGCATATGTATAGCATCTGACACAATTGATATGCAAATTTGGTTGCCACATTATGCAGCCAATTTGCCACACTGTCTTATCTGCAGAATGGCAATAGACAGTGTGTTCACATTCTATTCGCCACATGAATATACTATCCAAGTGGCAACAGGCACACTTGATGTGCACATTAGTTGTCGTCCAGTGCAGTTGGCTCCTGAAACTGCATTGACTACCGATTTTGGCAACTATCACAGTGTGGTAACTATCACAAATCATTCAGAAAAATTAGATGCCACAATGAAAAAGCATGTTTGTGGCTACTATCACAGTAATTCAGCAAATTTAGTTGCCACATGGAAGAGCGTGTGTGTGGCAACTATCACAGTCATTCAATAAAAATAGTTGCCCCATGCGAAAGCTTATATGTGGCAACTAACACAGTAATTTCAGTAATTTGTTGCCGCAAGGGGAAACACGTTTGTGGCACCTATCACATTTGTTCAGGGAGTTAGTTGCCACACAATCATGATAGTTAATGAAACTATCAAGTTCTCCTCATACTACAGTTTCAAAACCCAACTAACTAGATCTAGGGTTCAATGGCAACTACCGCGACTTCAAATTCACCCTCAAAATTCTCCCACGAACTGACTGCAAACACAAATTCGAACCAATGCGCATCAAACAAACCGAGAGACACCTGCCCAATCCATAGGCAAGACTAGTGCGTGCCTCCGAGCAGGCATAACCACACCGATGATGCCGCTGCCGCGGCCGCGACGAAACTGCCCAGTGCCACCAAAAACGGCTAGCAGACGACTTCGGCGCCGGCGGGAACGCCGACGCATCGCCGAATCGCCTGAATCTCTACGAATCTCGATCGAGGAATCGAACAGGAAGGGAAGGGGGGAAAATGCAGGAAGGGATTGCGAGAGTTGTAGCGAGCATTACCTTCAACCCGCAGGCGCTCCGGCGAAGCCGCTCCGTTCTGGCGAGCCCCACCGACGGCCGCGAACACCGTCGATTCTTCCGCCTCTGCCGTCGCCTTCTCCCCTTGCCTTCTCCTCCAATGGTTTGAAATGCGAGTGGGTTGTGCTAGTAACTGCGGTGCGGGTGAGTAAATGGAACCGTGAGGGAGAGGGGGCAGAGGTGTGTGACGTGTTTGACGTCAACCGCGATCGAAGCATGGCGTGTGGGCGCATAGCAGTTCCACCGCATGCCACCGAGTGGCAACCGCTGACCGCGGGATGGAAACCAACGTGCGGGCGAACTGACTCGCACACCGCACATGCGCCTCGTCCTACGTGGCGCAGAAAACCGGCCGGTTTGTTCCAAGATTCGTGCACACAGTTGCCAACGGAGAAGCTTGCATGTGGTCAGGATGGTGAACGCCCACACGTGTGGGCGTTAACATTTCCGTTAAACTATTGCAAACCTTCCTAGGCATCGTATGCGTAAAAAACGCTCGAAAACATGAAAATACGATAGAAAGTGCGTAAACTTCTCTAACTGGGCCAGTCTGGGCGTTTTTCTGCAGTTTGGGCCTTACTCATATGGGCCACAACAGCCAGTAGGCCTTGTTTGCCCGATTGATCCACGGATGGACTGAAGCAGAATCGATTGATGCCCGTTCGTTTTTGTGCGCACGAACGTGAGATCGGAGTCGTGACCTTACCATCTACTGCGCGGCTGCACCTTCGAGGCGGCGAGGGTGACTGTCGACTGACGGAACCCGGCATCCAGACTAACATCAGCCAGCAAGATTGCAAAAGAGATCAGAGATGACGCGTGACCAAGCCTCGACTATGACTCCGGCGGGGGACGGTCAAGATCGGAAGCGCAAGCGTGGGCGCCACGGCGGCGAATCCTCCGGTACCATCAGTGAGAATTCAAATCCGGCTCGATCGGACGTTGGGTCATCACCGTCGACACTAGCAACACGAGCAGCGGCAGCGAGCGCTCAACCCATTGAAGGCCATGACCAAGAGAAATCCAGTAGCAGAGCGCCAACAATTAGGGCTAAAGGCAAGCGGCAACTAGGTGAGTTATTTGATTTGGTATTGTATTCAAGTTTTTATTTACTTCTTTGATCTATAAAACATCAGTGCATATATTGCACATCATATTTATCCAAATATATGATACTTATCCTGGTTGATAGACCAAAGTAAATTTTAGCTTACGAGGTGCCCGGGCTTTGGCAATTCGCTGGCTCCGCCACTGTTTGGCCTAGAGCCGGGCATCGTCTTTGATGGCCTTGGTCAGGTCTCTTGTGGAGGGGCGGTGGCCGTCGAAGATAGTTGTGTTGCGATGCTTCCAAATGGCCCATGCAGACAGCGGGATGATGGAGTTGAGTCCCTTTCTCAAGCAGCGAGGGGATGCTGCAGCCGCGTCGGACTACCAGGCGAAGAAGCTCGTGGAGTCGTCCAACGGTGGGGCAACAATGCGGCACCAGGAGAGAATTCCGTGCCAAATGATGCGGGAGAACACGCACCCCACGAGCAGGTGGTCGATGGATTCGTCCTCCTGGTCGCAGAGGATGCAGGTTGGATCATTGGCGAGGCCATGGCGCACACGCCATTCCACGGTCCAACATCTGTTGAGGTAGGCTAGCCAGAGAAACACTTTGTTGTTGAGGGGAGCCCAGCTCCTCCATTGTAGTTTCCAGCATGGGGGCGAAGTGGAACCGTGGAACAGGGCGCGGTAACAGGAACTGGCAGAGTAGATTCCATTGGCCATCCACTTCCAGGTGATGCGGTCAGGCTGGTTAGTGAGGGGGAATTGCTATAACTTGCACCACAAGTTAACGTACTTGACGACCGCAAGGGGGCTAAGGGTGCCGTGAATGTCTCCAATCCAACCGCTGTTGGTAAGCCCCTCGCAGACCAGAGTGCGGCGGCGCCGGCGGCGTGGAATGAGGGATGTAAGGGTAGGCGCGATTTCAGGGATGGACTGACCATCAAGCCAGTGGTCGCTCTAGAAGCGGCAGGTTCTGCCATCGCCCACGTGCCATGAGGTTGAGGCGCGGAAGAAGCGGCATGTATCGTCGTCCTGGGGGAGTTGGAGGCGGTGCCATGGGCGCGATGGATCATTGGCCTTGAGCCAAAGCCAGCGACAGTGCAATGAGATGCCGGTGAGGTGTAGGTCCTGCACGCCGAGTCCGCTGAACTCGATGGGGCGGCAAACACGCTGCCAGCTGACAAGGCAATAGCCGGCGCTGGCGTAGCTACGTCCATGCCAGAAGAAATCGCGGATGATGCGCGTGATTTTCTTAAGGATCTTTGGGCAGATAGCAATCGCCATGAGGATGTGGACGGGCATCGCGGAGAGCACGTGGAGCACAAGGGCGAGCCGCTCGCCGCGGGATAGGAGCGCGGCCTTCCAGGTCGCGAGTTTCCTCGCTAGCTTGTCCACCAGCGGGAGCAGCGCCGAGGAGGGGAAAACTGTGGAAGGAGAAGCTTTAGGTTATCATTCTATTGCGGTATTGGAGAAAACTGTGGAAGGAGAAGCTTTAGGTTGAAATGAATGGCACAGCAGTAGCGTCAGGCTACAACAAGTGCTTCAGGAAAATCAACCAATGACACAGCTGCTTTTTCTTGTGCTATCTTATAGGGCAGTTATATGTGAGGATGATATGTTGGGGGGCTCATTTTCATCTTTCTTGCGGGATTTCCTTCTCTGATTTTGTTTGTTTGTCTTCTAATCCACTTTGTTCTAAAACTGGAGCAATGATAGAAGCAGATTTTGATGGGGGCATCGTCAAGCTGAAACAACAGCTTGAGGGGGAAAAATGATAACCAGTGACACTACTGCTTTCTATTTTTTTCCTGTGAGGATGTTATGTTGGGGAGCTAGTCTTTACCGTTCCCGAAACTTTGTTTTTTCTCCTCTGTTTCTGTACTCCTGTTATGTAAAAAACTCCTCTGCTTCTCGGGTGAGCAACAGAAGCGAAGCAGACCTTGGCGCCAAGATCTTGGACGTACTGCATGAAGGTGCGGCTCGTGAATTGCGTACCGTTGTCGGTGATGACCCTGTTAGGGATCCCGAAGCGGCAAACAATCGACCTGAAGAACTTGACTGCTGACTGTGCTGTCACCTTCCTCACTGGTTCCACTTCCGGCCACTTTGTGAACTTGTCGATTGCAACGTACAAGTACTCAAATCCCCCGACTGCTCGGGGAAAGGGGCCGAGGATGTCGAGCCCCCAGACCGAAAATGGCCAGGATAAAGGGATCGTCTGGAGAGCTTGAGCTGGCTGGTGTATCTGCTTGGAATGGAACTGGCACGCTTCACACTTGGTTATTTGTGCAGTTGCATCCTGGACGGCTGTCGGCCAAAAGAAACCTTGCCGGAATGCTTTGCCGGCAAGTGCTCTTGCGCCAATGTGGTGACCACATATGCCTCCATGTATCTCTGCCAACAGCTTTTGTCCATCTTCCCGGTGAATACACTTCAATTTCACGCCGTTGAGTCTTCTTCTGTACAGTGTCTTGTCGACAAATTGGTACATACTTGACTGCCGGGCTACTCTTTCCGCTTCTTCTTGCTCTTTGGGAAGTTCTGCTGTCTGAAGGAATCGGACAATCTGCTGTGCCCATGCTGGAGCTTGCGGCTCGACAACAAGGACTAAAGGCATATTTGCTGCTGCGGGAACATCCGCTTCTATGGCGAGAACCTGCGGCTCTGCCAGAGCTTGACGTTCCCCGGCAAGCTTGCCGGAGCAAAACTTGTCGGGAGCCTCTGCTTCAACGGAACAAACCCTAGGGCTTGCCGGAGCAGACTGCTCCTCAACACTCTTGGTGTTGATCTTGGGGACCTTCTTGGCGGTGGCTTCGGGAAGCTTTGCCGGAAAATAGTCACCAAAAATCAACTTCCTCTTCTTGCTCCTCGCTGTCAGATCCTCCTGCTCCTGTATTTTCTCCGGGCAGTTTCCTCCCTTCCTCAGCACGTGCACACTTGTCGGCCAGGGCATACAGCTCACTGACATCTCTAATCTTGCACATCGCCATCTCCTCCCGCATCCTGCGGTTGCGCATGTTCTGATGAAGCGCGCTGATGACCGCGGCAGGGTGGACATCTGGGATGTTGCGCTGTACACGGCTGAATCTCTGAATGTACTTGCGCAGGGTCTCTCTTTCCTTCTAGGCGAGCAGGTGAAGGTCACTCTCTTGGCCAGGAGGTTTGTGGCCGCCTGTAAAGGCGCCGACAAACTGATGGCATAGGTCTGCCCAGGAGGATATGGAGTTGTCCGGCAAATGCATGAGCCAGGATCTGACGTTGGGCTTGAGCACCAGCGGGAAGTAGTTGGCAAGGATCTTGTCGTCCCGCCCCCCGGCAGCTTGCACGGCGATGGTGTAGATGCTGAGGAACTCCGACGGATGCGACTTGCCGTCGTACTTCTCTGGTACGTCTGGCTTGAAATTCTTCCTGCTGGGCCACTGGACTTGCCGCAGCTCACGAGTAAACGCAGGGCAACCTACCGCGTACGGCAAGTCGCCTGGTTCCCCTGGCGCATGCATGTCGACAGAGGGCCCAGCGCGCTGGTCTGATTGACGCCGCGCTTCTCTTCGGCGCTCGATGCGAGTACGAGCGTCTTCTTGCTGTCGTTCGTGAAGAACTTGGCGCTGATCGCGACGAGCTCGCGGATCTGATGACGCGGTGGACTCGCTGTCGAGGTGGATCCGGTGAGTCGGCGATCTTGGCCTTCGGGGCGGAGAGTGCACAGTGGTTGCACCCCCACCGTTCTTGCCGCCACCGGCTCATGCCTGGCTGACTTGCCGCGGCTGCGACATGCTCGGCTGCCGTGGAGTGTCGCCGTTGGCGAAGCCGATGAGACTTCGAATGGTGGCCCTCCAGTCGTCGATCTTGTCTGCCGCTGGAGGGTAATCTAGGAGCAGTTGAGCTCGTGCCAAAGCTTCTGCTGAAGTGACGGGTGGCGGCGGCGAACGGTGTGAGGAGCGGGATATGCTCGGACTTCTAACTATGTTAGAAGGAGCAGTATCCCGTCCAGGCGACCGTGCCCCGCTCATGCCAGCATGTTGGCGTGCATGCTGGTCTTGAGCGCTCCGAGATCCACCAGCTCGATCTTGGTCCAGCAAACGTATGGCACCGTGAGTACCATGACGCTGTCGGTCCCGCGCCTCCTGGGATGGACGCGGTGCATGTACGGACGCCGAGGTCTTGGAGTGCGCTCGGTCGTTGCGGGAGCCGACTGCGCCGTCGATGAGCAGCGCAGCCTTGTCCTTGGACCTGGCAGCACCATGAGCTCCCTCGTCGACGCCCGTTCTTCCGCCGGCGTCTACCCCACCAGCCGTTTGCTCCGGCGGTGGTGGGTTCGGCGCGGACGGAGCAGCCGCCTCCGAAGCCTTCTTCTTCGGTGGCATGTCGATGAAGACGATGAAGATTTAGCTCGTGTGAACGCCGGATTAGGTTCACACAACCTCGACGCTTCCCCCTACCTGGCGCGCCAAAGATGTCGGGGGACTAATCCACGAACACCTATGGGGCCGGCGGACCGAGCCCCTCCTGGGGAAGGCGGAGATCGCACGAAGAGCAGATCGAGGCGAAGCACACGAGCAGTTTACCCAGGTTCGGGCCGCACGGATGCGTAAAACCCTACTCCTGCTTTGTGGTTTGTATTGAGTTCTAGCTCGGGAGCGCGGGGTGCTACAGTACACACCAGCAGCTAACGAGACCGAGCATGAGTGTTCTCTCCTTTCGGAACCTCAGAACCCCCTCTACGTTGCGCATGGGCCTCCTTTTATATGCTTAAGGGGTCACCGACAGGTGGCAACGTAGACAAGGGTAAAAATGGAAAGGTGTTGCGGTAGGTGCAACTACCTACTACAGTGTATCATACCTAACCCTGACGGCAGGAGACAAGGGCATTAAATGCCCGTCTGTGTTGCCCAAATAGTGCAAAAGGGACCGTCAGGGATGCCACAGCTCGCCACGATGGCAATCTTGTCAGCGCCGCTTGCCACCGTGCACCCCTGGCTGCACAGCCTCCTGCCACGTACGCCTGGAAGGGTCCCAGAGCGACACGTTGGTGGATGTGCTGGAGTGCGGGCACAGAGTGGTGGCTTGCCGCGGCAAGCGCTTTGCCGCGGTCGTTGTCTTGTCGCGTCCGGGAGCTTGTCGCTCACCGGGCCTTGCCGGGACGCGTGGTGCGTTGCGGCAATTTCCTTGAGATGCCTTGGTTGGCCTTCCCGGCAAGCTCCTCTTGCCGGGGCCTTGTACGCCTTGGTTGGCCTTCCCGGCAAGCTCCTCTTGTCGGGGTCTTGTATGCCTTGGTTTGAATACTTTGTCCTTGAATGGCTCCAAAGGAACCACGGAGGACCTTGGCGGTCACCCGGCAAGCCTTGCCGCGGGATGCTGCGACTGCCCGTGCACAAGTTCGGGATACTAGGGTACCCCTACTCTAGTACACCGACACCGAAGCTGTGGACTTTGGTTCGGCCTTACCTATGTTGACGAGATGAAGCATCGGCTATTAAGAGAAATGCAATACACCATGATGAATGTAGTAGCCGGATGCTTGCTGTGCCAACTCTTTTGAATTGTCATGTCTAAATATAAGAACAATTTTAAAGCAACCCAAGGCAAATTTTGCATCTAGACATACCCCACGATAAACTATAAGTATTTGTTGCACTACTTATAACGAATCACCGAAAGCCTCAATATGTATAGCACCTATAGCAAGTAAAAGAGTCAATCCGAATAACAATGTATATTCGGCCTTGATTAATCGTGCATAAAAATATTCTAAGCAGCATGAGGCTTCAAAAATAGTACCATAAAGAGATATATAAACAACACCAACACTTTGGCCATTGCTATGAATTGAACCATCAAAACATAATCTCCATAGTACTAGAGAGACAAGGCTAATATCAACATTATGCATGTCATTAATCCGATGTTCAGTAATAAAATCAGCTATGATTTGGCCTTTCATAGATCTCAAAGATGCATAAGCCAAATCATATCCAAACAAAGTATAAGCCCACCAGTCAATTCTGCAACTATGAATTGGCCTATGCAGCATATATTCAATGACATCGGAGAGATGTCTCAACTCCATTCAATCATAATATAGGCATACATATAAATTTCCGTGAGCACATACCTTGTCTCGCTCTCCAATCAAACTAAGGACGATGTTAGAATACTACACCGACCATGCATTGACATACTCTTAGGTCGATAGATAAATATCGGCCATTACCATGTAAACTTCATTCAAAGCACATATAGCCGAAATAAACAAATGAAATGACAAATAAAGTATTTCGGCCCTTTGGATCAGCAACAAACTTGTAGCTAATCAAATGTATAGTGATTTGGCAATACCCTTTCATAATGTAAGAAATTATATTGCATCCATGGATTAAAATAAGCCCATTGAGGGTTACCAATCATACCTGATGACGAATTCCATGGCATAGGCGTTAATGGCATAGTTGAAGAATATGGATAATGTATAGACCGAGGATGTTGAAACCTTCGGCTTGGTCCTTCATAGTTTTCACTCTTTCCCTTCTTCAGCTTTGCCGCACTTCTTGTAATGGAAGCTTGCACATAATAATTATTTTGAGTACTTCCTTTGGGAACCCATGCCATGTTCCTTTCTTCAAGTTCTTGTGCACTAAGCTTTTGTAACTCCTTCTTTTGCCAATACGATAAGCCGAGTGAGCACCTCGACTGTGATTTTGTTTCAACCAATGGCAACTCTTTTTGGGCCTTGTGCACCCTTAACTTATTTTCTTCAGATTTGGCACTCTGATTTTGATCAATTGATTGCTTCACTTCTTTGCCTTTTGTAGCCAATGTCAACACTTTAATTGGCTCTTTGTCATTTGAAATCAAATCTGAAGTAGCACACTTACGACCATCTCTTTTCACGCAGTAAACTCGCTCTACCACCTCTTTCTTCTTCCTTGAGCTTTGGACCGATTCTTTATGATTAAAACGGTCTTTGACGCGTGATTGTTCAAATGTTGATCTTCTTGGAGCTGCATAGTATTGGTGAGATGGTCTAAAATAAGACGGAGAATGTGCCCTTGTATCATACCTGTCCCATGATGAATATGGATTTAAATGAGCATAGGGAGGCATCCATGGCATTGGTATTGGCGGCCCAAAATAAGGATATGAATATGTTGCATTGAAATTCTCACTTTGCCAATACCGGTCCTCATATTTGCGCCTTGGGGGTGATCTGGTTTCTTTGCATGGTTTGGCCGATAAGCATTCTGCTCTTCACTCTTCTTTTCATATTTATCCAACAGTTCAGCGAAGGTGACTTTTGATCTCTTACACTTGCGCTTATTTCGGCCTTTGTTTTCTTTTGGTTTGCTTTCATGGATCATTGGATTTCCTTGCTGCCCCCCAGTCCTTCGCGTCTTCATTGTAGCTTCGATGGAATTCTCACCCTCAAGTTTATGTTCATTGTGCTCTTCAACAACTTCTTTACTTGAAAGCATGATCCCGTCACCTGCAGTTTTTACCTTCTCTTTAGATGGATCAGCTTGAAGTAGCCGATGCAAAAACTTTTTGCCATCAAGACCAATCGGAATAGACTGGTCATCCTTTGGTGTTTCAACAATTCTCAATCGTCCTTTATCAATGGACGATTTAACTATTTGACGAAACATATTGCAATCCTCAAAATTATGTTTGAACGAATGATGCAACCTACAGTACATTCGTCCTTGAATTGATGGCTTGACATGGTGATCAAGAATTCTTATGCAATTATTTTTCAGCAACAAATCAAATATTTGATCACACATGCTTGAACTGAAGGTGAACTTTTTATTTTCTAGCCGATCTTGCTGTGAGAACGGCTTTGGAGTTAAGCAAACGAATGGTTCAGATTTTGTATCACCCCATTCGGCTATGAGTTTTATTTTGGATTCTCTTACCGATGTCATTGGATAAGATATTATACTAACATCGGTTTTCTGAAAAGAATCTAACCTTGGCTTTAAGTTTCTGAAACAAAAATAGTTAGAACATGCATGCCTCAATTGAGACCAAGAGTGAGCCAAGTATGAAACAAGCAAAGCTACCCATGTAGATACGAACTTTAAATAAAGCAACATGGAAAGCTTTGGCTGCAACAATAAGTCATTATCGGTCTTTATAAATGGCGCAATGGGTTGACCGATATATTCTATAATGATTTTATTGCTAACAAGTAAATTATCCTTCTTCATTTGTCTTTCAACATTACTTAAGAGGATTTTTCTAATAGATGCATCAACAATAAAGTTTTGACCAAATCTGAAAATAGGTAAATTACTTGCTAAACATACCTCTTCAAATATGTTGGGAGAGCATGATGATGGTGTGACTTGAACAATATCTTGATCCGCCTTTGGATGGCTCCCTAATGCCTCTTCATCATCTTTTTCTTGATTCCGTGCATCATTAGTTTGAAGATCTTTTTCAACCGAACTTTGTTTGGCTACTTGTTCTTGTCCATGAAGCTCGTCAATTTCTATGGCACGAAACTCATAGGGAAGGAAGTAGGTTCCATTAATTTCAGAAAAATCAAGCATGGTTGTTTTGCTAGGCTTTCCATGCCCTTTCTCAATAATGCTTGCCTCTTTAGATTTGATGGACTCAGAATATATACTACTTGATTTGGCTTTTCCAATAACCGAATTTTATCTGTTACCTGAATCAATAACTTTATCTTTTTTAATTTGCAAGGCTTCTCGCTCTTGTCTAATTTTAGCGCACATCTCAGCTTGGCGAGCTTTAAACTTTTTCATCTCAATTTCCATCCACTCCTCATCAGATTGCCCCCCAATACTTTCAGACTTTTCCGGCAATGAGGTGCCGAAACTTTGCAATTGTTTAGGGGGTGCACTGGATGGTATAACACTGGGCGACTGCATCATTTGCACAACTCTAGCTTTTACTGCAGCAAAATCATGAGGCTTCCCGCCTTCTATTAGTTCCTTTCGAATGGAGTTGCACAAATCCCAAGAGAATGTAAGCTTGTTCTCAACTACCCAGTCTGGATATGGTTGCCCCCCGATGCTCTTAGACTCTTTCGGCAATGAGATGTTGCCGAAATTCTATAATTGTGTAGGGGGGAACATGATATGTTACAGTAGTAGGTGAACACACATGTGATCCTATAGAATTTTCACTTATTCGGTCATTAGCAAGAAGGTGCGAAGCCGAATTATGAATACCTTCAGTTGCATATGGTGCCCAAAAATTAGAAGCATGAGGTGTAGCATATGATTGTTGATGGCAATTGGCTGAATAACTAGTAGTACCATGGCCAATTCCCCTATCCACCGGCATGTTCAGATTAACATGTTGCAAATTAGTTGCCGATGAATAAAAAGGTGAAACACTTTGTTGCATGCTATTGAAAGTTCCTACATGAGGTGTTTCAACTTGATTAACCGAACTCATCATGTTGTTCGTCGGCATATAAATTTGTGGGGTTGCCCATGCATGAGAGTTGGGATACATATGATGCATGTTACTAGTATCATAAAAAGTTGAAGCATGTAAATTACTTTGAATCGGCCTATGCACGTAATTAGATGCATGATTGAACAAACTAGGGCTGGCCGATAGAGTATACTCATTGAACGATCTAGTAACACCATATGAATTATTTGCATCTACAGTAGGGAATTGGGTATTCATATTACCTTTGTAGATTGCAAACCCTAGATGACGATCTCTTCGTAGCAAGAACGGGCTAGAGACCGTTCAAAGCTTCGATCCCCAGCGGAGTCGCCAAAAAGTGTGTTCGCACATGAACACGTCACCGTGTACCTCCAACGCCGAGGGTGATGCACCGCAGCTCACGTCAAAGGAGACCCGCCGGAAGCGCGGTACGCAAGACAATCCGGTGGGTGCTTTTGTAGACCCGAAACCCCACACGCCCGGAAGGGACCCCGTCAGGGCGCGCGGCGGCTATGCGCTGCCCTAGGTCGACCTGATCGCCCCTAGGGCCTCGAGGTTCGCCGCCCTGCAAACGAAGAACGAACGAAGAACGAGAAGAAGAAGAACAAGGGAGAGAGATAAAGGTAAAGGTAAAAAGTGGTAGATGATTTGATCGATTGTGTGTTGTTTAATCGGCCATCACCCGTTGAGTATATAAGAGGCGGCTGGACTTTCCGTGCAAGCAAAAGGATTCAATTCATGTCCAAAACCCTAGTCCAATTCGGATTTGTTTGGTCCGAAGTTTCCAAAACTGTTCGCTAAAATCTGGTTGCACGTTGTGGGCCATGTTCGGGGGAGTAAACGATCTCGGGTGGAAACGAGCCCAAAAGCAATCTTGACCGTTTCGACGAGACGAATAACTTTCATATTGAACGTTTTTTGATCTGAGGCCATCTTGAGGGGGTTTTCGGCTGTTTTCCGAAGTCTGCAGCAGCCAAATTCAAAACCCGGACTAACATACCCGGAGTGTCCGGTCATTCACAGAGAAAATCAAAACCCGGATGGTTGTCCCCGGAGTGTCCAGCCATCCAGTGCAGCAACGCCTTGTACTAGCTGTAACTTTTGCATACGACCTCGGATTAAGACGATTTTTATATCAAAATCATCCGTTTCGATGAGACGCACAACTTTCATGTTGAAACTTTTTCCATTTGGAGTCATCTTAATTGGGTTTCAAGTCATTCTTTAATCTGGTGTCACCATGAGCATCTCTGAACTTGTCATAACTTTTGCATCCGGACTCCGTTTTAGACCACTTTCATATCCATCTTGATCTTCTCAAAGAAAGCCATATCATGGTGACTTCCAATCATAAGTTTGAATTAATCTTGACATAGATTAAAGCAACTTTTATGATTGTGCCACTTTTGAGCGTCAACAAATCCCTAGACCGTTTTTCTTCACTGGTATCACTTAGTGGGTATGTAGTTTACTCTGCAATTCCTATTTGGATTTACAGTGATTTGCAGTGCAATACCCATAGTTTTTAGAGTGATTTACAGTGTAACTCATACTGAATTTTTATTGATTTTTCAGTATAATTCATAGTGGATTTCCAGTGTAATTTTCTCCCTGTACCATGGCCAATTCCCCTATCCACCGGCATGGATAGGTAGTAGATTGTAGGTAAATCCAAAGCAATTTGTAGTGTAATCCCTGGTTATTTTATAGTGTAATTATAGTGTATTTTGTCAGTGGATTTGCACTATATTTGCTAGTGGAATAACAGTGTATGTGTCATGTATAATTACAGTGTATTTTTGTCAGTGGAGTTGCACTGTATTTATTAGTGGAATTACAGTGTATTTGTCAGTGGATTTACAGTGTAATTTGATAGCTAATTTACAGTGTAATTGCCATGGATTTGCACTGTATTTGATAGTGGAATTACAGTGTAATTGACTTGGATTTTTATGGTGGAATTGCATTTGGATTTACAGTGTATTTGTCAATGGATTTACAGTGTAATTGATAGCTGATTTACAGTGTAAATTCAGTGTAATTACACTATAATTATGAGTGTATTACTGTATTTATAGTGAAATTACAATGTGTAGCTTGATATTGTATGTTTTATAGCAGAGAAATCGTGACTGTTTTGTCATGCATCGCTAGTTTGCAATTGATATTCGGAATTGCTAATTTTCAGCCAGATGAAAATAATTGTGCTTCATTCGTTTTTTCAGCCATGGCGATTTGAATCTTCCCTCGCCCCTCCCTCAGGTTCTTGGTTGTAATTATCCCCTATCCCCTATATCATCCCCTGCATTTTTTCTTCTGATTTCTAGAGCCGACGGATTAGTATTCTTGTCTATTGGTCATTTCTGGGCTTTTTTGTTGCGGATGTAGCGTTTGATGTAGATGTAGTGGTGGATCTCTCTATATTTTTAATATATGCTTATCCTGTCATTTGATTTTGATGCCCCCTGTGTTAAAGGATATCTCTCAGGAGGTTTAACTGTTGGGGAACATAGCAGAAATTCAAAAAATTTCCTACGTGTCACCAAGATCTATCTATGGAGAAACCAGCAACGAGGGGAAGGAGAGTGCATCTACATACCCTTGTAGATCGCTATGCGGAAGCGTTCAAGAGAACGGGGTTGAAGGAGTCGTACTCGTCATGATCCAAATCACCGGAGATCCTAGTGCCGAACGGACGGCACCTCCGCGTTCAACACACGTACAGCCCGGTGACGTCTCCCATGCCTTGATCCAGCAAGGAGAGAGGGAGAGGTTGAGGAAGACTCCATCCAGCAGCAGCACAATGGTGTGGTGGTGGAGGAGTGTGGTACTCCAGCAGGGCTTCGCCAAGCACCGCAAGAGACGAGGAGGAGAGAGGTAGGGCTGCGCCAGGGAGAGATCAAATCGTGTGTCTTGCAGCCCCCAATACCTCAAGTATATATAGGGGAAGGGGAGGGGCTGTGCCCCATCTAGGGTTGCCTCCCTAGGGGTGGCGGCTGCCCCCAAACCCATCTAGGGTTGCGGCCAAGGGGGAGAGAGGGGGGCGCACCTAGGGTGGGCCTTAAGGCCCATCTGCCCTAGGGTTTGCCCCCTCCCCTCTAGGAGGCGCCTTGGGCCTTGGTGGGAGGCGCCCCAGCCCACCTAGGGGCTGGTCCCTTCCCACTATTGGCCCATGTATGCCTCCGGGGCCCGTGGCCCCTCCCGGTGGACCCCCGGACCCCTCCGGTGGTCCCGGTACACTACCGGTGATGCCCGGAACACTTCCGGTGGCCAAAACCATACTTCCTATATATCAATCTTTACCTACGGGCCATTCCGGAACTCCTCGTGACGTCCGGGATCTCATCCGGGACTCCGAACAAAATTCGGTAACCACATACAAACTTCCTTTATAACCCTAGCGTCATCGAACCTTAAGTGTGTAGACCCACAGGTTCGGGAACCATGCAGACATGACCGAGACGTTCTCCGGTTAATAACCAATAGTGGGATCTGGATACCCATGTTGGTTCCCACATGTTCCACGATGATCTCATCGGATGAACCACGATGTCGAGGATTCGATCAATCCCGTATACAATTCCCTTTGTCTAGCGGTATTGTACTTGCCCGAGATTCGATCGTCGGTATCCTGATACCTTGTTCAATCTCGTTACCGGCAAGTCTCTTTACTCGTTCCGTAACACATCATCCCTTGATCAACTCCTTGATCACATTGTGCACATATGATGATGTCCTACCGAGTGGGCCCAGAGATACCTCTCCGTTTACACGGAGTGACAAATCCCAGTCTCGATTCGTGCCAACCCAACAGACACTTTCGGAGATACCTGTAGTGTACCTTTATAGCCACCCAGTTACGTTGTGACGTTTGGCACACCCAAAGTATTCCTACGGTATCCGGGAGTTGCACAATCTCATGGTCTAAGGAAATGATACTTGACATTAGAAAAAGCTTTAGCATACGAACTACACGATCTTTGTGCTAGGCTTAGGATTGGGTCTTGTCCATCACATCATTCTCCCAATGATGTGATCCCATTATCAACAACATCCAATGTCCATGGTCAGGAAACCGTAACCATCTATTGATCAACGAGCTAGTCAACCAGAGGCTTACTAGGGACATGGTGTTGTCTATGTATCCACACATGTATCTGAGTTTCCTATCAATACAATTCTAGCATGGATAATAAACGGTTATCATGAACAAGGAAATATAATAATAACTAATTTATTATTGCCTCTAGGGCATATTTCCAACAGTCTTCCACTTGCACTAGAGTCAATAATCTAGTTCACATCGTCATGTGATTAACACTCACAGGTCACATCGCCATGTGACCAACATCCAAAGAGTTTACTAGTGTCACTAAATTAGTTCACATCATCATGTGAATAAGACTCAATGAGTTCTGGGTTTGATCATGTTTTGCTTGTGAGAGATGTTTTAGTCAACGGGTCTGCAACATTCAGATCCGTATGTACTTCGCAAATCTCTAGGTCATATTATAAATGCTACTTCCACACTCCACTTGGAGCTATTCCAAATGGTTGCTCCACTATACGTATCCGGTTTGCTACTCAGAGTCATTCGGATAGGTGTTAAAGCTTGCATCGATGTAACCCTTTACGCCGAACTCTTTATCACCTCCATAATTGAGAAACATGTCCTTATTACTCCAAGGACAATTTTGACCGCTATCTAGTGATCCACTCCTGGATCACCTTTGTACCCTCTTGCCAGACATGTGGCAAGGCACACATCAGGTGCGGTACTCAGCATGGCATACCGTATAGAGCCTATGACAAAAGCATAGGGGACGACATTCATCCTTTCTCTTTCTTCTGCCGTGGTCGAGCTTTAAGTCTTAACTTCATACCTTACAACTCAGGCAAGAACTCCTTCTTTGACTGATCCATCTTGAACACCTTCAAGATCATGTCAAGGTATGTGCTCATTTGAAAGTACCATTAAGTGTTTTGATCTATCCTTATACATCTTGATGCTCAATGTTCAAGTAGCTTAATCCAGGCTTTCCATTGAAAAACACTTTCCAAATAACCCTATATGCTTTCCAGAAATTCTACGTCATTTCTGATCCACAATGTGTCAACAACAAATACTCATCAGAAATTCTATAGTGCTCCCACTCACTCCTTTGGAAATACAAGTTTCTCATAAACTTTGTATACACCCAAAATCTTTGATCATCTCATCAAAGCATACATTCCAACTCCGAGATGCTTACTCCAGTCCTTAGAAGGATTGCTGGAGCTTTGCATACTTATTAGCATCTTTCAGGATTGACAAAACTTTCTGGTTGTATCACATACAACCTTTCCTCAAGAAAATCATCGAGGAAACAATGTTTTGACATCCTATCTGCAAGATTTCATAAATAATGCAGTGATCGCTAATATAATTCCAACAGACTCTTAGCATCGCTACGAGTGAGAAAGTCTCATCATAGTCAACTCCTTGAACTTGTCAGAAAACATCTTAACGACAAGTCGAGCTTTCTTAATGGTGATACTTACCATCATTGTCCGTCTTCCTTTTACAATCCATATGTACCTAACAGCCTTATGACCATCAAGTAGTTCTTTCAAAGTCTACACTTTGTTTTCATACATGGATCCTATCTCGGATTTTATGGCCTCGAGCCATTTATCAGAATCCGGGCCCACCATCGCTTCTCCATGGCTCATAAGTTCATTGTTGTCTAGCAACATGACTTCCAAGACAGGATCACGTACCACTCTAAAGTAGTACGCATCCTTGTCATCCCACGAGATTTGGTAGTGACTTGATCTGAAGTTTCATGATCACTATCATAAGCTTCCACTTCAATTGATGTAGGTGCCACAGGAACAACTTCCTATGCCTTGCCACACACTAGTTGAAGAGACGGTTCAATAACCTCATCAAGTCTCCACCATCCTCCCACTCAATTCTTTCGAGAGAAACTTTTCCTCGAGAAAGGACCCGATTCTAGAAACAATCCCTTATTGCTTTCGGATCTGAGACAGGAGGTATACCCAACTGTTTTGGGTGTCCTATGAAGATGCATTTATCCGCTTTGGGTTCGAGCTTATCAGCCTGAAACTTTTTCACATAAGCGTCGCAGCCCCAAACTTTTAAGAAATGACAGCTTAGGTTTCTCTAAACCATAGTTCATACAGTGTCATCTCATCAGAATTACGTGGTGCCCCATTTAAAGTGAATTTGGTTGTCTCTAATGCCTAACCCATAAACTATCATGGTAATTCGATAAGAGACATCATGGTATGCATCATATCCAATAGGGTGCAGTTATGATGTTCGGACACACCATCACACTATGGTGTTCCAGGCTGTATTAGTTGTGAAACAATTTCCACAATGTCTTAATTCTGTGCCAAACTCGTAATTCAGATATTCATCTCTATGATCATATCATAGATCTTTTATCCTCTTGTCACGACGATCTTTCAACTTCACCCTGAAATTACTTGAACCTTTCAATAATTCAGACTCATGATTCATCAAGTAAATATACTCAACATCTACTCAAATCATCTGTGAAGTAAGAACATAACGATATCCACTACATGCCTCAGCACTCATTGGACTGCACACATCAAAATGTATTACTTCCAACAAGTTGCTTTCTAGTTCCATTTTACTGAAAACGAGGCTTTCAGTCATCTTGCCCATGTGGTATGATTTGCATGTCTCAAGTGATTCAAAATCAAGTGAGTCCAAACGGTCCATTTGCATGGAGTTTCTTCATGCATATATACCAATAGACATGGTTCGCATGTCTCAAACTTTTCAAAACGAGTGAGCCCAAAGATCCATCAACATGGAGCTTCTTCATGCGTTTTATACCGATATGACTTACGTGGCAGTGCCACAAGTAGGTGGTACTATCATTACTATCTTATATCTTTTGGCATGAACATGTGTATCACTACGATCGAGATTCAATAAACCATTCATTTTAGGTGCAAGACCATTGAAGGTATTATTCAAATAAACAGAGTAACCATTATTCTCCTTAAATGAATAACCGTATTGCGATAGACATAATCCAATCATGTCTATGCTCAACGCAAACACCAATCTTGATGGTAGAGGGAGCGTACGATATTTGATCAACCTTGGAAATACTTCCAACACATATCGTCATCTCACCTTTAGCTAGTCTCCGTTTATTCCGTAGCTTTTATTTCGAGTTACTAACACTTAGCAACCAAACCGGTATCTAATACCTTGGTGCTACTAGGAGTACTAGTAAAGTAAACATCAACATAATGTATATCCAATATACTTCTATCGATAGCCTTCTCATCTACCAAGTATCTAGGGTAATTCTGCTCCAGTGGCTGTTCCCCTTATTACAGAAGCACTTAGTCTCGGGTTTGGGTTCAACCTTGGGTTTCTTCACTAGAGCAGCAGCTGATTTGCCGTTTCATGAAGTATACCTTCTAGCCCTTGCCCTTCTTGAAACTAGTGGTTTCACCAACCATCAACAATTGATGCTCCTTCTTGATTTCTACTTTTGTGGTGTCAAACATCGCGAATAACTCAAGGATCATCATATATGTCCCTGATATATTATAGTTCATCACGAAGCTCTAGCAGCTTGGTGGTAATGACTTCGGAGAAACATCACTATCTCATCTGGAAGATCAACTCCCACTCGATTCAAATGATTGTTGTACTCAGACAATCTGAGCACAAGCTCAACAATTGAGCTTCTCTCCCTTAGTTTGCATGCTAAGAAAATCGTCGGAGGTCTTATACCTCTTGACGTGGGCACGAGCCTGAAATCCCAATTTCAGCCCTCGAAACATCTCATATGTTTCGCGACATTTCAAAACGTCTTCGGTGCCTCAACTCTAAACCGTTTAACTAAACTATCACGTAGTTATCAAAATGTGTATGTCAGATGTTCGCAACATCCACAGACGACGTTCGAGGTTCAGCACACTGAGCGGTGCATTAAGGACATAAGCCTTCTATGAAGCAATGAGGACAATCCTCAGTTTACGGACCTAGTCCGCATAATTTCTACTATCAACTTTCAACTAAATTTTCTCTAGGAACATATCTAAACAGTAGAACTAAAGCGTGAGCTACGACCTAATTTGCGAAGACCTCTTGACTATGTTCAGGATAATTAAGTTCATCTTATGAACTCCCACTCAGATAGACATCCCTCTAGTCATCTAAGTGATTACGTGATCCGAGTCAACTAGGTCGTGTCCGATCATCACATGAGACGAACTAGTCATCATCGGTGAACATCTTCATGTTGATCGTATCTACCATACGACTCATGCTCGACCTTTCGGTCTCTTGTGTTCCGAGGCCATGTCTATACATGCTAGGCTCGTCAAGTCAACCTAAGTGTTTCGCGTGTGTAAATCTGTCATACACCCGTTGTATGTGCACGTAAGAATCTATCACACCCGATCATCACGTGGTGCTTCGAAACGACGAACTTTCGCAATGGTGCACAGTTAGGGGGAACACTTTCTTGAAATTTTAATGAGGGATCATCTTATTTACTACCATCGTTCTAAGAAAATAAGATGTATAAACATGATAAACATCACATGCAATCAAATAGTGACATGATATGGCCAATATCATATTGCTCCTTTTGATCTCCATCTTCGGGGCTCCTTGATCATCATCATCACCAGCATGACACCATGATCTCCATCATCATGATCTCCATCATCGTGTCTTCATGAAGTTGTCTCGCCAACTATTACTTCTACTACTATAGCTAACGGTTAGCAATAAAGTAAAGTAATTACATGATGTTTATGTTGACACACAGGTCATAAATAAATTAAGACAACTCCTATGGCTCCTGCCGGTTGTCATACTCATCGACATGCAAGTCGTGATTCCTATTACAAGAACATGATCAATCTCATACATCACATATCATTCATCACATCCTTTGGCCATATCACATCACATAGCATACCCTGCAAAAACAAGTTAGACGTCCTCTAATTGTTGTTTGCAAGTTTTACGTGGCTGCTATGGGTTTCTAGCAAGAACGTTTCTTACCTACGCAAAAACCACAACGTGATATGCCAATTGCTATTTACCCTTCATAAGGACCCTTTTCATCAAATCCGTTCCGACTAAAGTGGGAGAGACAGATACCCGCTAGCCACCTTATGCAACTAGTGCATGTCAGTCGGTGGAACCAGTCTCACGTAAGAGTACGTGTAAGGTCGGTCCGGGCCGCTTCATCCCACGATGCCGTCAAAACAAGATTGGACTAGTAACGGTAAGCATATTGAACAAAATCAACGCCCACAACTACTTTGTGTTCTATTCGTGCATAAAATCTACGCAATAGACCTAGCTCTGATACCACTGTTGGGGAACGTAGCAGAAATTCAAAAAAATTTCTACGTGTCACCAAGATCTATCTATGGAGAAACCAGCAACGAGGGGAAGGAGAGTGCATCTACATACCCTTGTAGATTGCTATGCGGAAGCGTTCAAGAGAACAGGGTTGAAGGAGTCGTACTCGCCGTGATCCAAATCACCGGAGATCCTAGTGCCGAACGGACGGCACCTCCGCATTCAACACACGTACAGCCCGGTGACGTCTCCCATGCCTTGATCCAGCAAGGAGAGAGGGAGAGGTTAAGGAAGACTCCATCCAGCAGCAGCACAACGGTGTGGTGGTGGTGGAGGAGTGTGGTACTCCAGCAGGGCTTCGCCAAGCACCACAAGAGACGAGGAGGAGAGAGGTAGGGCTGCGCCAGGGAGAGATCAAATCGTGTGTCTTGCAGCCCCCAATACCTCAAGTATATATAGGGGAAGGGGAGGGGTTGTGCCCCCATCTAGGGTTGCCTCCCTAGGGGTGGCGGCTGCCCCCAAACCCATCTAGGGTTGCGGCCAAGGGGGAGAGAGGGGGGGCGCACCTAGGGTGGGCCTTAAGGTCCATCTGCCCTAGGGTTTGCCCCCTCCCCTCTAGGAGGCGCCTTGGGCCTTGGTGGGAGGCGCCCCGGCCCACCTAGGGGCTGGTCCCTTCCCACT
This sequence comes from Triticum urartu, assembly GCF_003073215.2. Taxonomy (NCBI): domain Eukaryota; kingdom Viridiplantae; phylum Streptophyta; class Magnoliopsida; order Poales; family Poaceae; genus Triticum; species Triticum urartu. The sequence continues at coordinate 605,107,672 of NC_053023.1, read as the reverse complement.
ATTGGCCCATGTATGCCTCCGGGGCCCGTGGCCCCTCCGGGTGGACCCCCGGACCCCTCCGGTGGTCCCGGTACACTACCGGTGATGCCCGGAACACTTCCGGTGGCCAAAACCATACTTCCTGTATATCAATCTTTACCTCCGGACCATTTCGGAACTCCTCGTGACGTCCGGGATCTCATCCGGGACTCCGAACAACATTCGGTAACCACATAAAAACTTCCTTTATAACCCTAGCGTCATCGAACCTTAAGTGTGTAGACCCTACGGGTTCGGGAACCATGCAGACATGACCGAGACGTTCTTCGGTCAATAACCAACAGCGGGATCTGGATACCCATGTTGGTTGCCACATGTTCCACGATGATCTCATCGGATGAACCACGATGTCAAGGATTCGATCAATCCCGTATACAATTCCCTTTGTCTAGCGGTATTTACTTGCCCGAGATTCGATCGTCGGTATCCCGATAACTTGTTCAATGTCGTTACCGGCAAGTCTCTTTACTCGTTCTGTAACACATCATCCCGTGATCAACTCCTTGATCACATTGTGCACATTATGATGATGTCCTACCGAGTGGGCCCAGAGATACCTCTCCGTTTACATGGAGTGACAAATCCCAGTCTCGATTCGTGCCAACCCAACAGACACTTTCGGAGATACCTGTAGTGTACCTTTATAGCCACCCATTTACGTTGTGACGTTTGGCACACCCAAAGCACTCCTACGGTATCCGGGAGTTGCACAATCTCATGGTCTAAGGAAATGATACTTGACATTAGAAAAAGCTTTAGCATACGAACTACACGATATTTATGCTAGGCTTAGGATTGGGTCTTGTCCATCACATCATTCTCCCAATGATGTGATCCCGTTATCAACGACATCCAATGTCCATGGTCAGGAAACCGTAACCATCTATTGATCAACGAGCTAGTCAACTAGAGGCTTACTAGGGACATGGTGTTGTCTAGGTATCCACACATGTATCTGAGTTTCCTATCAATACAATTCTAGCATGGATAATAAACGGTTATCATGAACAAGGAAATATAATAATAACTAATTTATTATTGCCTCTAGGGCATATTTCCAACATTAACGTGTACAATAGGTTGTTATCTCCTAGTCCTATATCTCCTGTACCCATATCTCTCCTGTACTCTTTCTTTCCTTCTTGGCTTCCAAGTTGTATCAGACTTTGTATACAATACGTGGGGTTTAGTCTCAATATATATAACATGGAACAGTCGACCCAAACAGGTCAAGACGTTACAGCAATCTTTACATGGTAATCAGAGCGGGTCTCTTCCGACACATCTAGCTATCGATCGAAATAACCTTCCGCCATGCACACCCGATCGAAACAACCTTCCGCCAAGCCCACCCGAGCAACCCTGCATCCATGGCGTCGTCTTCTTCATCCACAGCATCGCTGTCCACCCAGGTTACAGAGAAACTCACCCGCCAAAACTTCATCTTGTGGCGTGCGCAGATTCTTCCGCAGGTGCGTAGTGCGGGCCTCTATGGCCTCCTTGATGGATCGGATGCGGAGCCGGCCAAGACCGTCATCGTCAAGGACAAGGACGGCAAGGACAGCAGCATCACCAACCCTGAGCACGCGATCTGGGTCAGGCACGACCAGCTCGTGCTTGGCTACCTTCTGAACAACCTGACGAAGGAGGTACTCGTCCAGGTGGTGTCAATCCCCACGGCGCACGCCCTCTGGACCTACCTCGCCAATATGTTCTCCTCCATGTCGCGCTCTCGCATCAACAATCTCCGTGTCGCCCTCACCAATGCACAGAAGGGTACACAGAACGTGGCCACCTATTTTGCCCACATGAGATCGCTGGCTGGTGAGCTAGCGGCCACCGGCAGTCCCCTCAATGATGAAGATCTGATCTCACATATCCTCTCCGGGCTAGATATGGACTACCAGCCACTGATTTCTGCCCTTGACGTCCGCACCGAGCCGCTTTCACTAGATCACCTCTTTGCCCTCATGTCTAACTTCGATCAGCGAGTCGAATTGTTCCAGGGTGCTGCTGGAAACTTCAAATCCTCAGCTAATGCTGCCCAGCGTGGCCGTGGCTCATCCAAAGGCTATCGCAGTTCACAGCGGGGCAACTCTGGTGGCCCACGTGGTGGTGGTGGCGGTGGCAATTACCAGCAAGGCGGAGGTGGCCATTACCAGCAAGGTGGTGGTGGTTATAACCAGCAAGGTGGCGGCGGTGGCGGCCATTATCAGCAAGGTGGCGGCGGTGGATATTCTGGTGGTGGCAACAACCGCTCCGGCAATGGCCGTCCCTTCTACTCCAACAACAGGGGGCGCCAAGGAGGAGGACAACAAAACAACACTCGTGGGTATGATTTTGATGAGTTCGGTCCATGCCAAATATGCAAGAAAACAAATCATATCGCCAAATATTGCAATTGGCGCTATGCTGAGGACAACAACTACCAAAAGAAAAGAGTTGCTGCTGCTGTGGAGCACTCATATGGAGTTGACACCAATTGGTATGTCGACAGTGGTGCTACAGATCACATTACCGGCGAGCTAGAAAAAGTAACTATGCATGAGAAATACCATGGCCATGATCAAGTTCACACCGCCAATGGAGCAGGTATGCAGATTAGTCATATTGGTCATTCTGTTATTAAAACCCCACACAAAGATTTACACCTCAAAAAAATTCTGCATATCCCTAGTGCTTCACAAAATTTGCTCTCCGTTCATCGCATTGCCATTGACAATAAAGTTTTTCTAGAGTTTCATCCCTTTTTCTTTTTGATCAAGGACCAGGTCACGAGGAGAATTCTCTATCGAGGTAGATGCGTGGGAGGGCTTTATCCATTGATTCCTCACTTTAGAAGCTCCAATAAACAAGCATATGGTGTCTTTAAAGTTTCATCGGAGAGATGGCATGCACGCTTAGGACATCCTTCTTTTGTTATAGTTCAACAAGTGCTTAGAAATAATCAGCTCTCGTTTGTTGGCGAGCGTAGTAGTGAAACAATTTGTGATTCTTGTCACAGAGCTAAATCTCATCAGTTGCCATACTCTATTTCGACTAGTATTTCTATTCAACCATTGCAACTTATCTTTTCTGATGTGTGGGGTCCGGCTCCTACTTCTGTTGGTCGTCATACTTATTATGTTAGTTTTATTGATGACTATAGCAAATACACATGGATCTATCTTCTTAAGAAACGAGCTGATGTGTTCCAAGTTTTTCAAAATTTTCAAGCACTTGTTGAACATAAGTTTCATCGCAAAATCATTGCCCTCCAATCTGATTGGGGAGGTGAATATGAAAAACTCAACAATTCTTGCTTTCAGTAATTAGGCATATCCCATCATGTCTCTTGTCCTCATGCTCATCAACAGAATGGTTCTGCTGAACGTAAACATCGACACATTGTTGAAGTAGGATTAGCTCTCCTAGCTGGTGCCTCTATGCCTCTTAAGTTTTGGGACGAAGCTTTTCTCGCCGCAGTCTATCTCATTAACATGCTTCCTAGTCGTGTTATCAACAATGAAACTCCAGTTGAACGCTTACTTCACATCAAACCAGATTATAAATCTCTTCGAGTTTTTGGGTGTGCATGTTGGCCCAATCTTCGTCCCTACAACAATCGTAAGCTTATGTTTCGCTCCAAACAGTGTGTTTTTCTTGGGTATAGTCCACAACATAAAGGAGTCAAATGTCTTGATGTTCCTACTGGTCGTGTCTATATTTCTCGTGATGTTGTTTTCGATGAAACCATATTTCCTTTTAAACAACTTCATCCTAATGCCGGAGCTCTCCTTCGCAAAGAAATTTTACTTCTTCCTTCACATTTGACCGGTCTTGATCATGGGGGTGATAATAATAGCAATGATCAATTGACTAACTCTACTAATAATCCTGGTCCTAAGTTGCATGATGTTACAGATGGTACAGAAGGACCCAGAGAGGAAAATGGTGAAAATTCAATAGACAAATCTTCAGCAGAATCCTCCTTGGGATTGTTGCAGCAGCAGTCAGGTGGATTTTCTTCAGGATCTGCCCCGCCAAGTCAGGAGACGTCCGTCCCAGCCGGCACACGCGCGGAGTCGCGCCAACACTCACCCGCCACGTCGCGTAGCCCGGCTCCACCAACAGCCTCGCGTCCCTTAGCTGGTGCAGGGCCCAGCAATAATGCTACTGGGTCCACTGCGCTGCGCCCCTCGGTTGCTCCGCAAGCATCTTGCGGGCCGGGATCCTCTGCGCCGGTTCGCACGCTGTCAAGCCACGAGCTAGCCACAGAAAATCCTCCCCAGTTAGTTCGTCCTGAAGCGCCAGCCTTGGGATCAAATCTGGCAGGCGGCATTGACTCTTCTGCGCAGATTCCAGGATCTCCTGTGCCAGTATCCGGATCTTCTATTCCGACTAACTCTACAGCAGCACCTCTACCAGCGCGTACACGTCTACAAAAGGGGAGTGATCCAACCTGTTAATTATAAGCATGTTACCAAATATGGCTTAGCATGTTCCACAGGAGAACCTAGTAATCTTGAAGAAGCACTTGGTGATGCACGATGGAAAAAGGCTATGGAAGAAGAGTATTTTGCACTGCAGAAAAATAAAACTTGGCACTTGGTGCCTCCCCAGAGAGGTAAAAACTTGATTGATTGCAAGTGGGTCTATAGAATTAAGAGGAAGTCTGATGGTACTATAGACCATTACAAGGCGAGACTTGTTGCAAAAGGTTTTAAACAAAGGTATGGCATCGATTACGAGGACACTTTTAGTCCAGTTGTAAAGGCTGCCACTATTCGTCTTGTCTTGTCAATTGCTGTGTCTAGAGGATGGAGTCTCATACAGCTAGATATGCAGAATGCGTTTCTTCATGGTGTTCTGGAAGAGGAAGTATACATGAAACAACCACCTGGTTTCCAAGACAAGAATGCTCCTTTTCATGTGTGCAAACTTGACAAAGCCATATATGGTCTTAAGCAAGCTCCAAGGGCATGGTATTCACATTTGAGTCTGAAATTGCAGAAACTTGGTTTTGCTCCCTCCAAGTCTGACACGTCACTGTTTATCTATAATAAGTCAAATACTTCTATCTTTGTCCTTATATATGTTGATGACATTATTGTCACAAGTTCATCAGATAAGGCAGTGACGGGACTTCTAAAGGACTTGAACTCTGAGTTTGCTCTTAAGGATCTAGGAGATTTGAATTTCTTTCTTGGCATTGAAGTGAAGAAAATTAGGGAGGGTCTTCATCTCTCTCAAGAGAAGTATGCAACTGATCTTCTGACTAGAGCTGGCATGCAGAATTGTAAACCTTCACCAACACCTTTATCTAGTACAGAAAGATTATCCTTGGCAGATGGAGAACTCTTGAATCAAGAGGATGGCACCAGATACAGAAGCATAGTAGGTGCACTTCAGTACTTGACTCTTACTAGGCCTGATATTTCGTTTGCTGTTAACAAAGTATGCCAGTTTCTTCATGCACCCACCACGGCACACTGGACAGCTGCAAAGCGAATACTGAGATATATCAAAAGTGCTCCCAGTATTGGTCTAACATTCAGCAAGTCATCATCCACTCTTGTTAGTGCCTTCTCTGATTCTGACTGGGCAGGCTGTCTGGATGATAGACAATCAACAGGTGGTTTTGTAGTGTTCTATGGACCAAATTTGATCTCATGGTGTGCAAAGAAACGGGCTACAGTCTCAAGGTCAAGTACAGAAGCTAAATACAAAGCTCTAGAAAATGCTACAGCTGAAATCATTTGGGTCCAGTCTATGCTAAAGGAACTTGGAATCAGTCGTGGACAGACTCCCTGCTTATGGTGTGACAACCTTGGTGCTACATATCTTTCTGCTAATCCTGTCTTTCATGCCAGGACTAAACACATTGAGATAGATTTCCACTTTGTTAGAGAAAGAGTTGCTAATAAACAATTGGAAATCAGATTTGTTCATTCCAGAGATCAGATTGCAGATGGCTTTACCAAAGCATTGCCAACAAGGAGTTTTGATGCATTCAAGCGTAATCTCAACTTGGAACCGTTGTGATTAAGGGAGGGTGTTAAAGGATATCTCTCAGGAGGTTTAACGTGTACAATAGGTTGTTATCTCCTAGTCCTATATCTCCTATACCCGTATCTCTCCTGTACTCTTTCTTTCCTTCTTGGCTTCCAAGTTGTATCAGACTTTGTATACAATACGTGGGGTTTAGTCCCAATATATAACATGGAACCGTCGACCCAAACAGGTCAAGACGTTACAGCAATCTTTACACCCTGTACTGGGTGTTGTTTCATCCCTATGGGCGTCTGATAGGTGTATGATTCCACTGGTTGTTTCAATTTAGCTAGCCTATTTGATGTGGATGTAGGATGCAGATGCTTAATCCCCTAGTTGTTTGAGTCTCATGGTCTGTAGTTGGGGTTTCTCGATTATGTGTCCATTTTTCTATGTGATTTAACCAATCTCCTCCCTCTGATCACAATTACTTAGCCTAGTTAGTTTACCAAATCTCCTTCTCCATCTACCTGTTCATGATTTTGTCTACACCCGTAGTTGCTGCATTGAGTTGTTCATTGTTAGTTGGTCGCAGTGTAACTTGCAGTCATATTTTTCAGTGTAACTTTCAGTGATTAGCACTAAAATTTCCAGTATTTTCAGTGCAACTTACAGTGATTTGCACTAAAATTTCCAGTGTAAGTTTCAGTGGAATTTTCAATTTAATTACATTGTAGTCCAGTGTAATTGTGTAGTGGTGTACAACCCTGTAACTTACAGTGTACATTACACTAGTTTCAATGTATTTTCATTGTAATTTTAAAGTAATGTGTAACTTACAGTGATTTACTTTGAATTTTCCAGTATTTTAGTGCAACTTATAGTGATATTTTCATTGTACATGGAATTTCCAGTGTTTCTTAGTGTTACTTACAGTGATTTGCACTGAAATTTCCAGTATAATTTTCTGTGCAATTTCAGTTCAATTATGTTATAGTCCAGTTAATTGCATAGTGCTTTACAACCATGTAGCTTAGCATACTTTTGTACTGAAATTTCCAGTGTAAATTTCAGTGTTTTCACAATGTAATTGTCTAATTTACTAGCAATGTCCTGTGACTTACATTACTATGCACTGAAAATTCCAGTGTAAATTTGATTGTATTTACTGTGTAATTACACTGGATTATCAGTTGCACTTATACTGTTAATCACAGTGTAATTTCAGTAAATTACAATGTTATTCTAGTGATTACATTTACACGTGGTGCTTCCTGGTGTAGCCGTGGCAAATTTTAGGTGGTCTTTTTGTGTGTCTTAGTTGCAGTCCTGATTGATTTCTATGATTTTTAGTTAGTTATTATGTAAGTGATTCTCTCTATAATATATTCTTTTTGTGAATGATAGAAATGATTTAGTTTACTGTGTCTGTTAGTCTCCGGAGGGTGTTCATTCAGCTGTTGTTATTAGTTTACTATCATAATCATTTGACCATCATTAGTGAAGCAAATGGGCAGATTGATGAAGGGTTGTGAGCAGGGAACCCATGACCTTTCTGCTGATGACACTGTAGATTCTTCAGAGAAACCTTTTATCCCCGACGACTATGCTGATGATGATTGTTTCAAGGTGTCACAGGTTTAAATTTTCCTTTTCAATAGACTATCCTGCTTGTTTTGATTTTCCTGCACCCTAGTTTTAACTAAGTTTCATTTTGCTTTTTCCAAGTTTTGTCTACGGATGATGGCATTTTAGACTAGGCATTGTTTGATTTCTATGTGAATCATGTAAGTAATTAGTTATTGTTCTCTTCAATTCTCACTCATGTTTTGTTTCATTTCGTGTTGGTAGCTCCTAGTATTTTTTTACAGTGCCTCTAATCTGAACTTACATTCCCCTGTAAGTTTTGATTTTACATTGTTTCATTTTTTACAGTGTGCTTCAGTAAGATTTACTATTTTCTATGATCAAAGTAAATGTGTTTTCATTTACTGTAAGTTTTGGTAGCTCATAGCATTCTTTTTACAGTGCCTCTGATCTGATTTTACAATGTACTTCAGTAAGATTTACAGTTTTATGATCAAAGTAAACAATGGTGTCATTTATTGTAAGTTCTGGTAGCTCCTAGTATTTTGTTTACAGCGCCTATGATCTGATTTTATAGTGTGTTCTGGCTGTGGTCAGAGTATTATTTAGTTTGATTTTTTACAGTGCTATTGATGAATTTCTTACAGTGTGCTTTTTCTAACTTTTACTATTATTTCATCACATTAATTGGTTTTTTTCATTTTCTATGAAGGTTGAGATTTTGATAGTGTGCTTTTCACCATCTTGCAGTGCAATATTCTCGTCTAGTTCCTTGTTTCTTCTTTTTGTTGTCTTGAGACCATGAAACTCGTCGGAGTTGTTCAGTCTCGCAAACAATGCTGACAAGCCCAAGATTTTTCAAGGATGCTAAGAAACCTTGTTATCAAAGTGTTGGATTGCTTAGTTGGGTCCTCTTTCAAAGTTAGTGACGGTTTTTCCCCAATATTGAATGCTGAAGTTAATTTCCAAAATATATCATTTACTCCAACTTTGAAATTTTCCAACAGTGAGCAGTACAATTCAAGGAGATATACATCAGGGGTCAGCTTTGAGCCCTTATCCTTTTGCATTGGTGATGGATGAGGTCACAAGGGATATACAAGGAGATATCCCATGGTGTATGCTCTTTGCGGATGATGTGGTGCTAGTTGACGATAGTCGGACGGGGGTAAATAGGAAGTTAGAGTTATGGAGACAAACCTTGGAATCGAAAGGGTTTAGGCTTAGTAGAACTAAAACCGAGTACATGATGTGCGGTTTCAGTACTACTAGGTGTGAGGAGGAGGAGGTTAGCCTTGATGGCCAGGTGGTACCTCGGAAGGACACCTTTCGGTATTTGGGGTCAATGTTGCAGGAGGATGGGGGTATTGATGAAGATGTGAACCATCGAATCAAAGCCGGATGGATGAAGTGGCGCCAAGCTTCTGGCATTCTCTGTGACAAGAGAGTGCCACAAAAGCTAAAAGGCAAGTTCTACAGGACGGCGGTTCGACCCGCAATGTTGTATGGTGCGGAGTGTTGGCCCACTAAAAGGCGACATGTTCAACAGTTAGGTGTGGCGGAGATGCGTATGTTGAGATGGATGTGTGGCCACACGAGGAAGGATCGAGTCCGGAATGATGATATACGAGATAGAGTTGGGGTAGCACCAATTGAGGAGAAGCTTGTCCAACATCGTCTGAGATGGTTTGGGCATATTCAGCGCAGGCCTCCAGAAGCTCCAGTGCATAGAGGACGGCTAAAGCGTGCGGAGAATGTCAAGAGAGGGCGGGGTAGACCGAATTTGATATGGGAGGAGTCCGTTAAGAGAGACCTGAAGGATTGGAGTATCACCAAAGAGCTAGCTATGGACAGGGGTGCGTGGAAGCTTGCTATCCATGTGCCAGAGCCATGAGTTGGTTGCGAGATCTTATGGGTTTCACCTCTAGCCTACCCCAACTTATTTGGAACTAAAGGCTTTGTTGTTGTTGTTATTGTTGTTTGTTGAGCAGTACAATTCAAGGAAGAAATCTGCAGATTAGCAGAGAGTATTATGTTATCAATTTTTTTTCTTATGTATCTTTATTTGTTCAAGCTTTAAGTAATGTTTTTGTTTTTGTAAAATTTAACCTTCTGTAAATGATCAAAATAAAGTCCAGAATGTTTGAAAGGCCGACACCAATTTATGCATTATTTGGTTCGGTCTCTCCCTCTTGTTTGTTATCTGTTCTTCTGTCTATCGGGTTTCAAACAGGGGTGGACCCGTTTAGTATTTGTGTTGTTCCCTCTCTATGATCCCCGTTTGTGATTCTTGCAGACCCATTAAGGGCTTGTTCGGTTAATTCCTCCCACAAGGGGATTGGAGAGGATTGGAGGGGATTGAGGTGGATTTTGACTTGTGGGGGATTTAATCCCTCTCAATCCCCTCCAAACCCCTTCAAATCTGAAGGAACCGAACAAGGCCTAAAGGGTAGAGCGCATCTGGGATAGATACAGCGACAAACTGGGACAGGAACATACATAAGGACAGTGGACACTTGTCAAGTTGTGGTTGGTCAAAAAAATATGACTGAAGACAAATTGGTTTTCATCCGACTGTCAAACAGACAGTCCCTATAATAAAGCTTGGCTGAAGCCTGTTCCCTAACAAAACACAAGCATCAAATAACAACAACGCAATCGTCAGGCCTCGTTGTATCAGCAATCTGCAGGGAGAACATCAGCGATCTGTCGACGACCCACTCTGAACTCGGACACGCTATCGCGTTTGAAGACGACTACTTGACTGCTTTCTGTTTCTCCTATCGAGTACGAGATCAGGACACAGCTAGTTGACACCTTCATTTCATCCAACACGAACGCGTTAGTTGGCAGGATACGGTGGCCGGCCGGTGCAGCCGGCCATACATTATACATACGTCGGCAGGATACGGTGGACAGTCAATATACGCGCACATACAGCTGTTGATACGTGTAGATTAAAGAATGCCAAAAGGAGTAGAATACAAATACGCGCCACATACCTTACAATCTTCATATATATTCCTGCCTACGTATGACTAGAACTGAAAAATAGTTCAATCTTCAGGAGCGCAGAGAAACTTCATGTGCACGTATGTGCCTTGGTTATGGACATCTTCAGATGAGCAGCAAATTAAGGATGGTTTTGGTGTTAGGATCTTCATTCATGTGACATTTCCTCTTGTATCTTACTTTAATAATCGGAACATTGTATGAAGACGTATGCGGTAGTACGATAGGTGAATAATACAGTGTTGGTCATTATACTAAAGTCCAAACTGAACTTAGTAAGCAGAGTACTGAAACTGCAAAAACTAGATGCAAGATTGAGAATTCAGAGAAGGCCTCGTACAGTGTTGATGGAACTAGCAAGGACGGAGTTACCACTGGCAGCTCTGGAAGGCATGAGTTTTACTTTCTTGAACCGGTATATTTATCATGGAAACTTATCACACACTGTACCCTTTTATAACTTACATCAAAGAAACTTATCACATGACATGGCAGCTCTGGAATGCATTGGAAGCTCTGGAAGAACGTTGCAAACATCAACTTTTAGAAATTACAATGAAAAAACAGTATCAGCACTGCAGGCTTCTGAAATCTGAAGCACGCTACTCTTCCATTTCTTGATACTCTGTTCAGCAGAGAGGCAGGGGCTCGCCGTTCCACTCCTTGAGGCACTCCAGCAGCGCGTCGATGTGCTTGCCTTGGTTCATGGCAACGAACACCTTGTCCACCTCTTCGCCAGGAGACCGCGTCTTCTCCCCGGTCAAGTACTCCGTTCCAAGCTCCTTGCGCACGAACCGGTAGAGCGGGTACGACCGACATTCGGCGATACGGTTTTGCTGTGCTGCGGTGCCATTCTCCACGGCGCTTCGGGCGGCCTCAACCTCCTTTGGCAACACTGCACGGAGCTCCTGCTCGAACATGGCAAGCTTGGCAAACACCGACGTCTCAACGTCGCGCTCGGCCTCACCATTGGCCAAGGCGTGCTCCACGAGAACTGCACGCATCTTCTGCATGAGGGGGTAGTTGGCGCTGCAGGGGTCATCTGCGTACGCGAACACGGCCTCACGGTCGATTGTGAGCAGAAGGTCCTTCTCGCAGAAGCGTGCGTTGTGGAGATGGCCATTGTTATCAGTGCTCAGTGTCTTCCTAGCCACTGTCTTCACGCAGCTCTTGACAGCATTCTTGACATTCTCCTCAAGGTGGCGGAGGTCGATAGCCTGGCACAACGCGACCAAGAATGTTGAGGACATGAGCTTCAATATGTCAATGGCCTCTGCAGTCTTCCTTGAGGAGATGAGACCAAGAGAGTTGACATCTTGGTTGTGTTGCTCCGCGCTCTGGACATGGTTGGTCACAGGGTTGCCTAAGAATTGGAGCTCGGAGCAGTACGAGGCCATGGCAATCTCGGCACCCTTGAAGCCATAGTCCAAGCTTGGGTTGCGCCCGCCGGAGAGGTTGGAAGGCAGACCGTTGTTGTAGAAGTCATTCACCAGCTCCGAGAACTGGGCAAACATGAGCTTGCCGATCGCTGCAATGGCAAGCCTGGTGTTGTCCATGGACACACCGATGGGCGTGCCCTGGAAGTTGCCACCATGGATAGCTTTGCCGCGGGAGACATCGATGAGTGGGTTGTCGTTGACGGAATTGATCTCCCGCTCGATTGACTTGGTGGCAGCACGGATGACCTCAATCTGAGGGCCAAGCCACTGCGGCGATGTGCGGAGTGCATACCTATCTTGCTTTGGCTTCATCAGTGGGTCAAGCTCACCGAGCTTCTTCGCGAGCATCATGTAGGAGCTGCCTTCAAGGATGTGCTCCATGATGGCGGCGGCCTCAATTTGCCCGGGGTGGTGCTTCAACTTGTGGGTCAAGTGGTCGGTGAACTCCGGCTTGCCGTTCATGACCTCACAGAAGACGGCCGACAAGACCTCAGCAAGGAGGCTAAGGACGTTTGCCTCGAAAAGCACCATGGAGGCAAGGCCTGAGCCCACTGCCGTGCCATTCACCATGGCAAGGCCTTCCTTGGGCTGTAGCTCGAAGAAGCCGTGCTGGATGCCGGCGATCTTAAATGCCTCCGCAGCATTAACCTTCGAACCATCCGGAGCCGTCGCCATGGAGTTTGGGCGGCCGGTGACCAGGCCGGCGATGTAGGAAAGCGGGACGAGGTCACCCGAAGCGGTGATCGTGCCCCGGAGCGGCAGGCAAGGTGTCACGTTGGCGTTGAGAAGCGTGGCGATCGTCTCGAGGATCTCGAAGCGGATCCCTGAGTATCCCTGGAGCAAGGTATTGACTCGGACGAGCATCGCCGCCCTTGTCGCTGCGGCAGGCAGAACGTGGCCGTCGGTGCCGGTGCCGAAGGCTCCCGCGTTAAGGAATCTGACGAGGCAAAGAACACACGAAAAAAAAATAAGGCTTCCATAAACTCAACTCATACACATGACAGAAGTGCTTAACAGGAAGTAGAAGTAGAACTTCTTTGGCGGTTTAATTCGTACCGGATGAGCTCTCTCTGGAGAGCGCCGCCCTCCTTGGTCCTCCGGTGAGAGGTGGCGCCGAAGCCGGTGGTGACACCATAACTGTCGGTGCCGTTCATCATGCTGTTCATGACCCAGTCGCTGCTCTCCTTGACGCGGCCGCGGGCGGACTCGTCCAGCTCCACTCTGGTGTCGCTGCCGGCAGCCACCGCGGCGACCATCGCGATGGTCAGGCTGGCGCCCTCCATCGTCACGACCGGCTTGCGGTACTCCTCCACCATCCGCTTCACCGCCTCCAAATGGCTACCCGAGAGCTCCTCCGCCGCCTTCCCCCAGTTGAGTGGGTCGGCCCGCGCCGGCTGCGCCACGCACAAGCCATCGCCGTTGGCGGCAACGTGTGCGTTCTCGCACTCCATCGAAATATGCAGCAACGGACGCCGGCAGGTGTGTGTGTATCTGGATTCTGAAAGTAAGCTAGCAGCTAGACGTCGGCACTCGGCAGGTGGTGTATGTGTATCTGGATTGATCTGTGTCCTGAAGAAAGGGTTGTGCTGAAGAGGAGCTGTAGCTGCAGATGAAGCTGTGGCTCTTCTTGGAGGGGAATGGAGGGAGGGGAGGGATTAAATAGACAGCGCAGGCGCAGCCGTGTACTAGTAGGTAGGTGTGAGAGAGTGGGTTGGTGTAGACCTGGACGGCGAGGTTGACCACTGAAATGGTTGGTGCGGACGGAGCTCCTGTCGCCACGGGAGCGCACGGAGCGGGGGTGGTGGCTACGCGCGGTGGTGGCTTTGCCGAAGCTGGACTCAGTCGACGTGGGCAAAGCAGGAACTGGTTGGTGCGCGTCGCGCGAGGGGGACGGCGGTTGGTGGCACGGAGGGCTATCTGCCCTGCTGACTTCGTTGTCCGAGTTCATCTTCATTCCAAGTTATCTAAGATGCAATGCTGTTTGTTTCTTCGATCTTGCTTCCGAGGAATCTAACTTTGCCATGGGCAACGTTGGTATGGACTGATGACAATACCATTTTTTTGGGATGTTCACCTTTTTGCATGCATCATGCTCCTCTGTTCCTAAATATAAATCCTTTTAGAGATTCCACTATAAAGACTGCATTCGGATATATATAGACGTCTTTTAGAATATAGATTCATTTATTTTGCTCCGTGTGTAGCCTATAGTAAAATTTCTTAAAGGTTAGAAACAGAGGGAGTAGTATATGTTTTCAGTTGTCTGAAATGTGCGTTTGGAGGTTGATCAAAGCTTGGTTGGGTCTCGGGTCTCGATAACCTCGACCCCTCCGGATGTTCTTATCACTCCGTGGCTGATTCGTGCACTCAACTGCCACCGTAGCAAGGCATTGGCGTCCCTTGTGATGCTCATCACTTTCAATCTAGAATGAGAGAAACTTGAGGGTCTTTCGAAAAATCTACGCCACCACAAATCACCTTTTACATTTTAAAGAATGAAGCGAAGCTTTGGGTTCTGGCGGGGTGAAGCCTTTAAGTAACTTGATGCCGGGAGAGTAACGACCGTTTTATTTTTGAGTTCTTGGTTATCCTTTGTATTATTTCTCACTTAATTAATAAAGGAGTCAAGTTTTTTGCCTCTTCTTTCCAAAAAAAGATATTGGCAAATCACGGTTACTACAAATTCATATCATCCCGCAAAAAATTAATTGTACAGCAGATCCTAACCCCCTCATCGTCTAAAGTTTTATCTATATATATAGAAGATGGAGTCATTCTAGCAAAAAATGCTCTTTTGATCCCGAGCTGACATGCTCCCTGGTGACCAGTAAAATCCAAAATAACAGTAAACAAATTAAAATAATTATGAGTTTTTTGTTTTTTGAGACAATTATAAGTTTTTTTTGTGATAAAACATTGATGAATGTTTTAACTGGATACAATCTTTTATTATGAAATGACAATTGTGGAGGGCTGAAAAAACAAGATGCTCCAAAATGCTTTCAACAATCGTCTTTTTAAAGCATTGATTTTGTCTTTTTGCCCAGACCTACACAGCTGTGATTTCATCACAAACTTTTGCACGCAGTTGAAGCATTCATGAATGTTTACCACAAAAAGTCATATAATTTTGTATCTTTTTACTTAATTTTTTACTGTTCATTATAGAGCATGTGAGGTCGGGTTCAAATACTACATGTTCTCACTCTAATAGATCCCCACTATGGCTCTCTATTCTAAAAAAAATCGAAGAGACATTGAAACATGTCTTTCATTTCGGGTAGATATCAGGTTATTATACCACCCTTCACATGCTCCCATGATCCAATTTTTTTTAAATCACATTCCAAAAAATTCTAAAAAAATCATGGATGTTCACAAAACATATGTCTATAACCTGTAAAAAACTCAGATCAAAATTCGGATATACATTGAGAAAAAAGACAAATCCATATGTGAATAGTGTTATTTCTCACACTACTCATGTTTTGTCTTTTTGAAACAATTTATTCTAGATTTGTCTTTTTTGTTTCTCAATGTGTCTTGTTCACATCCACACAAAAAATCAGAAATTTATGAAACATTTAAATATGACCGTTCAAAAGATGGGGCATGATGGTAGCATGTGAAGGGAGGTATCACCTGATATCTCCCCATTCATCCTCTGCATTCCTGAATGGATAGAGATCCTCTATATATTTTAGCTATAATCCTCCACCTACAAATTTTCTTGGAAGATTTAGGTGATAATTAGGAAAAGCTGACTTGTCCTAATTTTATTGGCCTAAATAACTTTTTAGGTAATTGGCCTAAATAATTAACTTATCCTAATTAAACACTAAATTTAAGAGTTGCCCCAGCTGACCATCCCGTATATCCCCCCTGACCCATCCGTGGACGTAGCATTACTCATATTTTAGCTACTGGCGCCAAAAACAATCCCCCATCCCTCTCTTCTTGATCCTTGGTCGCGATCGCGACCGCCCGAGCTTGTCCGGTAGCTCCATCATGCTGCCCAAGCTCAATCTATAACATTCTTGTGCATCTGCTAGAGTATGACCCAAATTTAAGAAATGTTTTGCAACTCATAACAAGACATCCATGTGTGTTAACTATAATCTATATATCCTACTCCCTCCATACCAGTGCATAAGTCATCTTACGTTGTGCATGCAACCAAGACAGAGGAAAAAATGAGAGAACTTAATGTTTATTTGCTAATTAATACCATTGCGTGCAATAAACTGACCACCGCATGCCTTGCTAGGTAGACTCAAGTCATTAAAAACATACACACCCCACGTCTTTTATTGGTTGATTCCTTTATTCATGTCAGAAACACAAGAAACAAGGTGGAAGTTAATGCACCGTGCCTAAGTGTTTTGAGATTTTTTTTATAAGATGACTTATGCACCGGTATGAAGGGAGTACATAGATAAACCTCGATACAAGTCATTAAATAGCTATTTTGTTGCATGTGCATCCATCCATGTTATCAAAATTATTGTAATTAATAAATTTAGTAGCTTGATCCATAACGTTCTTATGATATGGACATAAGAGCATATCTACAATGCAACCATAGTTTAGAAAACAGGACGACAACTGAATCGATGAGGTTGTCAGTTCAGATTTTCACCGGCCGGACCATCGGTTTAGTTGGTTCATTGGAGATGAAAAACCTAAATACTTGAGCCATTTTTTAATATTGCTCTCTGGTCAAATAAATACATATAAGATGTATTACCTCAATAAATCACCATATATAGCCAGCCTAATGTGTATTGCTTGAGCTCAAAGGTTTATTTTTGTCTTAAACACCATTTTCTGAATACTTTTTACTTTTTTGCTAAAAGACCAAAGCATCTTTAAAAAAATAGAGAAGAGGCCGGCTGCATGTTTTTCGGTTGAACCACGGTCAAGTTTTAAAATTGGGCACACATCATCCATTAGAGCATTCTAAGTTGGTTGCAAATCTCATGTTCAAATTTTCATGTTAAGTTGTTTCTTTACCTTTTGCTTTTTTGTAGATATTTTTCATAGTTTAAATTCTAAGGAATGTTTTCTTTAACAAAAAAGGGTTTCAAAGGACCCAAATGCTATATTGATCAAAGTGAAGGTACATAGCATCTTATGGCATGACCCAAACTAGAATGAAATGACAACCAAGTCCCTGTGCTTTATGAGAAGGACCTTGAAACACGGATACATAATGCAATCAGGTCCAAAATACCCTCCTCCCAGAACTTAGTCAGCGCCTGATACGCAACCACTTGGTTCGATGAAGTCTTCACAACAGCACACCATGAACTCTACTTGAAGGATGCACTACTTCCCTTGTGTCATCGTGGTCGAGAGGAAGAAAACTGGCCGCCCTTGGCCAAGCAAATCGGCCATGTGTATGAACTGGTCAAACATCGACTGACGCAGTTGATGCATAGGATAATCCAAAGCAGACGCCGAAGATCCACTCTGTCCCCAACAACATCTTCACCACCTTGCATCTGGTTCTTCCTGCAAAAACAAGGCGAGTTGGGAAACATCTTCCTGTAGCATAGGGACCAACCAAGCCGGTGCCAGTCGCATAGATCCGGCGCAACAGAACAACAACAAGGCAAAGAGTGCTTGGATCCGACACATCTCTTCTTGCCGCCACCTGGACGGGTAGAGAAAAGTAGCGACCTCACCACCTCCACCACTTACCGTAGCATCGGAGCGACCTTATTGAGGGGGACACTGTCAGATCCATCGCCGTCCTCTTCCTCCACCATGAGGGCAAGGAAGAAGACAACAACGACCACCACGCGACGCTGCTCTCAAGCTATAGGCTGGCATATCGTGCCAAACCAATACATAAAGCCTAATATGCACATGGAGGACCCCGAGCACCTCTATTTAACCATCGCCAGCCGGCAGTGCCGTCGGACGAGGCGTTGGATCGGGCCGGGCAGCCCTGGTCGACTCTCCAGAGAGGAGCGGAGGAAGATAGATGAAGGGGAGGAGAAATGATATTTACCAAGGAATGAATTTAAACTAAAAGAAATCAAAGCCCTAGTTAGTCTGAGCTTGGGCAGCACGATGGAGCTACCGGAGAAGCTCAGTCTATAACATGTTTGTTAATTAGTTACTCATCATACGAACCGCATGAAATACACATGCTGCATGCTCTTACCTCCTAATTGATAGTGTGATTCGAGTAACCGTGCACTACGAGTTCTTTTTTTGCTTTTTGTTTGAGGTAACGCTGCACTGAAGTTACGAATGTGCAGACTGTACTCATGTAAATCATGTTCTTTGTCGTCGATATTGAAACATTTAAAAGAAGCAAGGCGGCTGCATGCACCATGTACAAACTACCAGAAAGGAGATCTTATATAAACCGAAAAGGAGATAGATTTGTTTAGCTAAAGAAAGTGGAGTTCTGCTATGGACAACGGAGTCGTTATCTGATCACTAGGCCACTAATGACCTTTTTTGAAGTGTGAAGAACCCCACGTACTATAGTATTTTAAAGTAACCAAGCACACATGGTTAAGAGCAAGTATAATAAGTCCTACTCAGCAGGCTACAAGACTTGCCACGTCACAAAAATCCTACATAGAAGAGAGAGAAGTGAGGAGAGAGAGTAGAGCCGGCTCTTCACTAGTCGCCCGCCTATACGCATGTTACGAGGCGCAATAGCTGGCTTGCAGCCCGAGCTGCTGCCTGTAAACCAGCGCTTTGCCATTCCTCCCAATCCCAGCATGCAAAGATTAATACTTAAATCCAACCCAACAGCCAACCTATAGCTGTCCTATTATATGGTGTTGGCTGTATGAAGACTATAGATGACATGGACATGACTATAGAGTCGGCTGCTGCCTCTCTTATTAACCATGCTCTAAATGGGGCTTAAACTCGATCATGGTCTCGAGTATTTTCCTATCCTTTTCCTGCTGCTTTCCTATGAATTAATTAGTCCACTTATCAGTCCTCCCACGGTCAGTCAGTCACCGAGTCCCGCGACGGAAACACGCCGGTGATCGGAATCACGTGGATTTTTTGCTTCCTTTATTTATGAACTCCACTTGATCTATTGAAGCTTCGTCTCAAGATCTTGAAACCCGCTTTTGTTCCTGTCTTGGTCGTCCGTGCAATTCCATCTCCAAATGAGTAAATGACGAAGGATATTCCGGTCTGAATGTAAAGCCATTCTGATGCATACTTCCGGCCCTCCAGTGTGAAGTTTCAATCCTCAGTGCACACTTGACTTGCAGACTTGACTTGTGTTGACCAGATATTCTGGAAACTTATACGTACACTGCAAAGAGTTCAACTGTGGAGAGGCTCCGACTGCAGCATGTGCCGTCCTAATCAGTGATTTGTACTCACGGATTCGCGCGTTCCACGGCAAGCGGCGTTTGGTTTTTCTCCTGAGCCTCGATTCCGGCTGTTCCACCGAGGGGAACCCGGCCGGTGTACACTGGTACTGCGTCCG